>NC_067283.1:109293705-109625649 GCF_020740795.1 Apus apus | reverse complement strand
ATTAGTGATAAGACAGCAGCACAAGAGTCCAACTTACCCTACCATGGATAAAACAAAATGTAATCATTTGGATGGACATAATGTAGAATATCAAAGAGCTTTTAGGTCTTAGAGTCTTTCAGGATAGGGAAAATTAATGAACAAACATTTAAAGCTAAAGCAAAGAAAGCAATGCCACTTTTGTAATTTATTTCTAAATTATTTTTTTTTCCTGGGTGTGTGTGTGTGTGTCATCCCCCTCCCCCAATAAGCTGCTGCCAGCTTGACATGAAAGGAGCAGACAGCTACCAGAAAAACTTCCCAGCTTAGGCTCCCACTGTTGGTAACACTTTAATAGCTCTCTGCAGGATCTCTGCCACCACCACTGCCTCTTCCAAGGATGAAGCTCAACAGTTCTAAGACCACAGGGAGGCAAACTGGGCACATGAATCCCACAAACAGATGGACGGGAGGAAGACCAAAGGGGACAGAGTACAAATCTGTCAAGCTGCAATGCCCTGGGCTTTTAAAAGCTGAAAACATGAGGTTTGTGGGAGCTGATCTTTTGCAAATTTCAACATGTTTACACATCAAGACCAGAACGACAACCCAGGGAGGGAACAACAGGAAGTCTGCTGGACCCTTTTCCCAAGAAGATGACTATATGGGAATTAACTTCTGTCACCTGCCCTCAACCTTTTCACTACTGACAATTCTCATTCTCACTTTGAGCAATGGAAACAGTTTCCACAAAAAAAAATGGCATTAATCCTGCATATTTTGAAGTAATTTCAAGAGAAGTGCTCTGCATCTAAATGAAAATGCCCCAGCATGATGCTAATTAGATGCTTTGCAGCTTCATTACCCCATCTGGGAAGAAGGTAAAAAATAAACGCGCAGATATTTTGTCTAACCTCAGAGCTTAAACATTCAGGAATGACAACAAATAGAAATGTTTTTGTAGATGAGGAGAATAATTCTAGAGTCAATAACCAGAGTTTTGTAGCCAGCAGTGTTCAAGTTGTACTCACCACAGTATAGGAGATACACAACCAAGCCAAGTATTATTTCCACTCCACCATCTCCCACTTTTTGTGATGACTATCATGCTACCACACCAACACTCCTCTCCTGTGACCTCAAAAAATTCTCAAGACTAACATCAGCAAGTTCTGTTAGGACTGATGAATGACCACTGCCAAGGAAATCAGACCCAAGGGCTCTTCCTTTCTTTCCCCAGAAAGTTTCTGCAACGTTACGCTTGGACTGCCTTGTCAGCACTCTTCTCCTGTCCACCCCAGGGTGAGGAGTTAAGTGGTCCTGTGATGGCAGGTTGTATCTATATTGCACCTAGTTACTCTTTATTGTACAAGGAGCTTGTACAGAGAGCTGTGGAATCCTCTGCAAAACAGAGGGGCTCCAAGGAAGCCATTCCAAATAAAACAACTGTACTAACTTTTCCTAGTCATCATTCATATTGTTTAAATCCAACTCTATGGCTCATTACAAGTGTTCAAGTTTCTACAATTGAAAAAAATACAGTTTATAAAAAATACTCCATGCCTACCTCTTGAAATATCTCAGACAAACGCAATTTAAATTGACTACATAAAAAGTGAACTAACAAAGTCCAGAAGAACTAGATATAAGTTTAAAAAGGAATAGTTAGTAGCATGACAAATCTCAATGTTTACCCAAATGAGAGTGTGAGGATGCAGGCAGCTTCATCCATTAGACCAAAGAAATCTTAACCTTCATCTCTTCTCCCCAGTGCAAAGGCAGTATAGTAGATTACTATTGCTTTTATATCCTAAAGATCTCTACGCAGAGATCACAAGCCCATGGTTTGTAAGTTAGTATTCCAAAGTAAAAGTGGACAAGGAATACCCATTAATGTTCTCAGACACAAAGCACATGTTGCTTCTATTCTAACAAGAAAAAATACTAAGAGAGACCTCTGGGTTTTTCCCTTTAGCCCCAACGTTATTCATCTGCAGTGAGAATGAAGAGAAAAAAAGATCAAAGACAGAGCTGTGTGTAGTTTTCATTTACTGATACAGAAAAACAGCAGGAGAACAAATTTGTAAGTGAGACTGTTAGCTACTGCTGTCAGCAAACATATCCCCCAACTCTTCAAACACCCTCAAGGTCAAGAACATACATCCAGCATATTTTTCTAAATGACTGATCCTGCTCATTCAGTGAGTGCTTGGTCAACTGCTACAGCCCAGTCTCTTTCAAGCTGTTGTTCACAAGATATGTGCAAGCCAGACTTCCCAATTTATCCTCCAGATTATGAGAACAGAATATTTTAGCTGCAGAAAGAAGTACTTCTCTTTTCATCACACATGCTTATCCAGAACTCTGGTCCCCAAGAACAGAAGATGAACTGTGTATCTAGGAGAAGCCTACACTCAACAAGTGGCAAGAACCTCTTCAGACAATTCCTATAACATTTTTCTCTGGAAAAAGATAAGACCTAGGAAATAAGACAAAAACACTACCTAAAAATAATGAGGCATTTCCAACCACTGTCTATATACAGTCATGTCTGTGGAACCTTTCTGCCAAACTCAATTAGTGAACTGAGGTCTTCAGCTACATCCTTCCTTCACTTCTCAGTCAGGTAAAACATGGAAAACAGTTTGACTGGTGCAGACAGCTCATTTTCCCCTCAATTGTATCTCAGGTATACTTCTTTTCCCCTTAAGGAATCAGGAAACTCCAACAGAAGAGAGCATTAGGAAGTCTCCATCTCCCAGAAAAGCTTCAGCAAGAGCTTGAAGGAGCTCTGTCACAGGGTACAAAGGCACTCCAAATGGCTCTCTGAACTATTTATTTTACCCATTATTCATGTGCTTTCTGCTGTAGTGAGAGGAGATGACCTGACATGCACTGGCAGAAGCATAATTAAATTATGCATTTAAAAAAAAAAGACATTTAGGAAAGGATTTATTGTGAGGACAAAAGTTACCAAGCTTAATAAAAAACAGTTAGAAATAACAAGAATGTATCCATATTTTCTTCAGTTTTCTGTCACTTATTCCACCACACCATAAAGCTTGCCACGTACCTGTACTATAGTACGTGGCTGAACAGTAGAAGCTACAGCATTTGCTGTTTGAGATAACGTTTTCACAGGAGTAGCTGCAACTTTCTGTAGTATCTGGGTGCCAGAGTTCTTCGGAGAAAAAAAATAAATTATACGTGTGCAGAGAACAGTTGTCAGACAAGTCAATAACAAAAGAGACACTGAAGTTTGTACTTGCTCTTGTCCAGTATAAGCCAAGACATGCACTCTTACAGTAACAATGCAGGCATCAATCACGTTGCCCATGTAGTTTAAACGCTGTTCAACAAAACTATTTGTCTACCAGTTTAATACTCCAGAACAGAATCAGAGTCATTTAGACACAAAGTTCAATCACAACAAAATGGTTAAAGGATGAGGTTGTTGGCAGGATCTATGCTGATGGTTACTCTTTTTGTACCCATTCTTAACTCCTGCATGCTGACCACATTAAAAGAGATGGAAGCAAAAAGCCAGCAGAGCTCAAGGAAAGACAAACATCCTGGGGACATGGGAGAGGTCCTCAGCTTCACTCAGCTTCAGAGAAGTATTCTACCAGAGGATCACAAGGTTGCAGTTACTAGCAGTAGTCATTTAGATAAGCTTTTTATTTTGGGTTGTTTTTGTTTCTCTTCTGAACATCTTTTACATTATCATAGAGGAATTCCTTAATTTGAACTATACCACATATAATGGCTAGCAGTTTTTTCAAACTGAGAAAGCAAAGCACATAGTGATGTTTATATGCAAAACTAAACACAATCATGCTATTCAAATGCTTATTTAACCCTCCATAACTTATTTAAAAACCCTGTTATAACTACATAACATAAAGCTATGAGAGAAGTTACCTGCACAGCACATATCCTGATTGTAGGTGTGCTGGTCGGTACAGATGGTCTCACGCTTGTGTTATTTTGTGGCTGACTCTGTGCTTGTGATACTGCTTGTTGGGATACTAGCATTAGCTGGCCATTACTGCTTCTGATAAGAACAGTTCCTGTTGGAGAAAAAACATCCAGACTGTTAGAAATTCAGTGATATTATGGCTTTCTTATGCTTCTGTGGAAGAAATAACTAGACCACACTGATAAAATAATGTAATATTTGGTTTCTTACTCCAAGGAACAGCTGCCAACAAATTTAAGAACTGAGAGTATATCAGCTTTACTCTTCATTTTATGACAGAAAGCAATTCTTAAAATCAAGAGAAAAACTTGACTCCACACACACACACTGGGGTTACTTTAACAGCAACTTCTTTAAGCATTTCTTCAACCTGCAAAATTAATCACCGCTATCAGATGTGGCTGCCTCTACACGCTTTCGCATTCTGCACAAACTTACAGGTGTCCCTCTGTCCCAGGGTCTGTCCAAAGGCATTAAAATGCATGGTTTTAATCAGAGCAGCTTGTAGCCAAACAGGGACATTCCAGTAGAGAGGGGAAAAAAACAACCAACCAAAAAAACCACAACAAAACCCAAACGGACTTTTCTGCCTTTTTTTTGTGGTCCTTTTTTTTGTTTTC
Source organism: Apus apus (assembly GCF_020740795.1). NCBI lineage: Eukaryota > Metazoa > Chordata > Aves > Apodiformes > Apodidae > Apus > Apus apus. The sequence continues at coordinate 109,621,071 of NC_067283.1, read as the reverse complement.
CTTTCAAACCTACAGCTTCTTCAGCCCAGCACAATTTAACTCCTGCAACCTTCCTCGCATCCTGTCAGGCATCCCATCAGCCATTACTGCGAACAGTTACCAAACAATGAGTATTTTTACTACAGCTTTCAAATGGTAATCACCCTAAAGAGAATCAAGCAGATGCCACAACACAGTCTTATCCATTAGGCTACCCATTCCTCCTCCTCCTCCCCCAGACCCTAGGGGCTAGGCTCTGGAAAATCCAGACTTTCCATCAGGGTCACAAATACAAAATGCTAGCTGGATTCCTGCTCTGAAGGGCTTTGGATCCTTCAAGAAAGCTATGGCACACTCTACTGAAGGTGGTGCCTCACCTCCTTTACTTTCTGCAGCAGCTGCTGAAGAGTCCACCACTAAAACCACCATCTTCGATCACCTCATTTAACAAAGGCCTTTTGCATAAAAGAAAGGGGAAAGATACAGGAGAATGCCATTTTGGAGACCCGCATTAAACTTTCTTACAAGTTATCCAGTTCCTAAAGAATCTCAGATCTTCTTTCAACACTTAGGATATTTCCCAGTGTAAAACAAGCCTTCATCAATGGAACAGTCTTTATACTACCGGGTTAAGTCTGGAAGCTGTCAAAATATTGCTCTATAGTACAGCCCAACACACTGCTTCTGTTTGAGTTTAAATGAATACATCAGCAAAAGCCACAAACTCAATGAGCTGTTTGTTTTTTGTTGTTTAGGTTTTTTTTAATAAAATCAAGCTATAACCACAAGTTTAGAAATAGCTTGTCATCCTTCACATCTAAAAGCATAAGAGAAAATTGCAAGACAACACAAAACTTGGTATAAGATTCTGTAACATTAACATATTGCCATTTATCTAGCACACACAAATTGAGACTGCAACAGCAGCATCTGGGGCGATTAGCTTCTTTCTCAAGCAGCAGTTACTAGATGGGGCAGATGCACACAATAGTTGCACATCCAGAAAATACTGTTACTCCACCTGACTACACTTTCTCCTCCATCACTGAAGTCTTCTCTGTAATTATATCTAAGTACTGACAGATCTTTTAATTTAATAAATGAACACCTGGAATACAACAAAACATAGCAGATTTCTACTTTTCTTTTCATGCAATCTTATTTAGACAGTGATCCATGGCATACAATTTATCGTAAGTAAAGGAAGTGCTTTTCTTTTTCGTTGTTCTCATCACATGCTTATGCAGATTCTAGGGGAAAAGATAAAGATGATACATTTCAATAGCAGGAGCATTTCTCTTTGCTCTAAGTTTACATTCAGGATGGCAGAAGTGTTGCTAATGGGAGGTTTTAGGCTTTCCTAAGCTTGCTGTAAAATACTGCTAGCTCTACTCTTTGAGAAGGCACATATTTACCATTTAATTCCTTTAGAGACTTAGAATGCATTAAATGTTTTGGTTTTATGTATTTGGATATTCTGTCACTAATAATTACATTTGTTTTTAAAGTCAAACTGTTAGAAACACAATTTCTACTTTTGTATGCCACAAACAGCATTGCTACCAGTCAATTTGATTACAGGGTTGTTGGGTTTTTTTTCACTACTGCTCTGAAGATTCAGTTAGCATTTGTCAGAGATGGAGACCCTGCCTGAAGAGTATCCTCCAGTCACCTGAATGGGGAGTTTCCAGCAGATTTCACCTGACAAGAAATTAACTCAGGAGTAACTTGGCTAGCAAGCTTATGCAAATATAATACAGTTCATACGCAAATTCATAAACATCTAAAAAAAAGTAAACAAAAACCAACCTCCACAAATACTAACAAGTTCCAGTAGCCCCTTTACACTTGACCATGACTGCAATGACCCCTGACAGTGCTGTACGCTAAAACATTAATCAACCTTCCTCCTAGTAACAGGATTAGTCAACACAAGGACATCCATACCTCCTCAAAGCAGTGTAAAATAACTTCAGGCTTGTCGTGGTTTGAGCTAGGATGATGTCAATTTTCCTTTTGCTGATTTTTTTTTTTCCCTCTTTTAATTGTGTACATATTTTCTTTTATCATTAGAATTTAATTAAAACTGCCCAGTTTAGTTTTCATTCCAGAAAGTCTCTTTCTCTTAATTCTCTCTCTCCTTCTCTACCTGAGTGGGAGGGGGAGCAGATCGAAAACATTATCCTCGCTGGTTTAATTGCCAATCCTGAGTCAAACTGTGACAAGGTTCATTCCCTGTGACAGCATCCACAGAAGTTAACTAGGCCATTACAGTGGCCATAGTACCAAGCATTCAACACTGTCCTACACAACATCCTGGTCTCCAAAACTGATAAGATATGGATTGGACAGATGGACACACCCAGAGAGTTGTGGTCAATGGCTCAGTGTCAAGTGGAGGCAAGTGACAAGTGGTGTTCCCCAGGGGTCAGTATTGGGACCAGTGGTGTTCAACATCTTTGTTAGTGACACGAACAGTGGGAGTGAGTGTATGCTCAGCAAGTTCGCTGATGATACCAAGCTGTGTGGTGTGGTTGACACACTAGAGGGAAGGGATGCCATCCAAAAGGACCCTGACAGGCTGGAGAGGTGGGCCAGTGCCAACCTCATGAAGTTCAACAAGGCCAAGTACAAGGTCCTGCACGTGGGTCGGCACAAACCCAGGCACAAATACAGGCTGGGGGGGAGAATGGATAGAGAGCAGTCCTGAGGAGAAGAACATGGGGGTGGTAGTAGATAAGAAGCTTGACACGAGCTGCCAGTGTGCGCTGGAGCCCAGAGAGCCAACTGCATCCTGGGCTACATCAAAAGAAGTGTGGCCAGCAGGGTCAGGGAGGTGATTCTCCCACTCTGCTTTGCTCTGGTCAGACCCCACTTGCAGTACTGTGTACAGTTCTGGAGCCCTCCTCAGCACAGGAAAGACAGGGAGCTGTTGGAGAAGGTCCAGAGAAGGGCCACAAAGATGATCAAGGGCCTGGAGCACCTCTGCTATGAAGACAGGCTAAGGGAGTTGGGGCTGTTCAGCCTGAAGAGTAGACGCCAGGGAGACCTTATAGCAACCTTCCAGTACCTGAAAGGGGCCTACAGGAAAGATGGAGAGGGTCCTTTTACAAGGGTGTGTAGTGATAGGATGAGGGGGGATGGTTTTAAATTGAAAGGGTAGATTTAGGTTAGACATCAGGAATAAATTCTTCACCATGAGTAATAACGCACTGGAATAGGTTGCCCATGGAAGTTTTGAAAGCCCCCTTCCTGGAAGTGTTCAAGGCCAGGCTGGATGAGGCTTTGTGAAGCCTGGTCTAGTGTGAGGTATCCCTACTCGTGGCAGAGAGGCTGGAATCTGATTACGTTTAAGGTCCCTTCTAACCTTAAGGATTCTATGATTCTATGATTCCTGTTTCCTTCCAAATAAGTTACGGCAAGAACCTGTTCCACTTGGAACAAACATCAATTTCCCATATTTGATCAATTTTGCAGAATTTTTAATATTTATATATTTATATATATTTTTAATATAGGCTTTTCACGGCAGCAAATGTCTCCTGACAGCCAGAAAAATTAGAACTCCAAAACCAACAAAACCAGTATTATGGTACTGATTTTGTAGGTTTAATACTGGAAATGACTGATGCTAGTACAAAAAAAAGCAGAAAGTAAATGTGAAACAACTGTCATAGCTACAGACCTGTATAATGAGGAGCCACATGGCATCAAGCATGAAACAGTTTGGGGCAGTTATAAACTCATGTAAGGAAGTGACAGTAAATGGACATGGGAATTGTCTGAAACAGTTTGAAAGCTGTAGAGAAGGGTATTTATTTTTCACTTCTGGTTGCTGCAATTTACTTATACTTTTTCACAGCCTAAAAATACCCTCAATCATTTAGTACTCTCTTTTTGCCTTGAAAGAAAAGCAATGCTATGATCCAACAATGAAGTTAATGGTATAGGCTCCAAGAGGAGACTCAGAGGTGTCTTCTGCCAGAAGGAAAGGTTCCACAGCAATCAAAACCAATGCCTGAAGTTTTTCATACACCACATACAGCTGCACATGTGTGAAATGAAGTAACAGCAGGTGATGGTATCCTTGAGGTTCTCAACAGAAAGGTCATGTAAACACACTCATGCAGCTATCAAGAGGCTACCATCAGAAGGAACTGAAGACAACTGCAAGAATACACATTCTTCACTAAAAAAAAAAAAAAAAAAAAAAAAAAAAAAGGAAAAATATCATTTATCGTGACCTGTTTTCACATTTGCTAGGAAAGCAATTTTTGCCAAAATAAATGTGAAAACGGATCAGGTCTTTGCAGTCAGTCACTACATTGCAACTCCACAGGAAAACAGGGGGAAAAAACCTCTGAACAGCTGAAACAGTGAAGTTTCAGCTAACACCTCTCAGCACAGCATTTAAAAGTAGAAAAGACATCTGTAATCTCTCACCATATCAACACCAACTGTAGTTACTGAACAGCAACAGGCATCTTCGTAACATGAAAGGTGTCCTCTTTCAGGCAGCATTTCCAAGAAAGCAGTGTTTACAGGATACATACACAGTTTTGATAGTTTGACTGAAGCTGTTTCTGAGAGCAGAAAAGACTTTCTCACCACTGTGTGCTTTGATAGGAAAGCACAATCCCTTCAGGGCTACAAGGCTGTCCCTGTTTTCAGATAAACAAAAAAACCTAAGTGACCAGTTACTGGTGGCAGGGATTTGTTCATACAAGTTGGCTGGAGGACACAGGTGTGTCACCACGTATTAACAGCCCTTTATACAATAGAGACTTCTGACTTTAGAAATTCTGCCTGTCCTGCCCAAAACATCCATTGGAAAGTTATTTATTTTTCTTGACTGCCAGAGAAAGCAGTTAAAATCAAATCAGGTATTTTGGCCCTTTGTCCCCTGCACACCTTCCTTTGGCTGCAATCCTATAGGAATGCTGGAGGGGAAGGAACTAACAACTGAAACCCAGCTTAGTTTCCTCCAAAGCTATGCAGAGGACTCACACTGTAGCTTTACATCTTTAAGGGGCATCATTGAGATCTGTACCCCTTTCTTCCCAGTGATCTCCCTGCTCCTCGAACAGGAGCTCCAGGAACCGTATATCCAGAAAGAGCACCTGGTGTCACTCAGCAAAGGTCAGGCAGCCACCACCCAGAACAGTCTCTACCTAGGCACACCAGCAGTATGTGCCACAGAAAAACAGAGGCCTTCTATATTAAAACTCCACTTGCTGCTCAAACCTGAAGTGCCTCTGCTGTAAATTTTTGCTGCTCTCCCAGCACCACCAGCCAAGGAAATCCAGCTTTTTCTGAATGCACTTCAAATTTTCTAAGTTGTAGCATCCAACCCAGGAATGAAGAAACACAAGTTAGCAGAAGGAGCATCTTCCAGATACCTTTTCACTGTAACTTCAGACAAAGAACTGAAAACTCAATGACATGAACAAGATGTTGTGCAATCATGGCAGAGATCGGTTTATACCACTGTACATAAGGCCACCTGCGTGTGTTTCATCGTATTTCCAGGAACAGTGTTAAGAAAACCACACTGCTGTTAACATAAAGCTGCACAGCCAACCAAAGCTCTGGGTTTCATACAGCAAAACTCAACACCAATGCATGTTAAAAACATCCCACTATAAGGGCAACCGCAACTATTAAATTTCTACCACATAAGAGAAGCCCAAGGCCATATCTTGAGGGGAACATTCAGAAGGAAATGCCCAAGATGAACCAGCCAGCAGGTATGTTCTGGTGGAGATACACTATATGCTGTTATACGTGAAGCTGAAGTTGTCAGGTTAAGCCACCACTTCCATTACATGGTTTCCAAAACAACTGCTCAACACAACAACTCTTTGGAACTGCTGGCTGTGGAGCGACATGAGGAAATGCTAAGTCTCTTGCTCCTAAAATAAAAACCAAGAAAGCACCAACTGCATTAGACTCAACCAATGTAAGAGAAAACAAGTTGTGAAAGCTGCTTTCAAAAAAGGGTGAGTTTAGCTGCCTTCAAACCAAGGAGTGCCTGCACAGATATGTTGCCAATCTTGGTAAAGTTCACTTTAACACCAACTACAAATACAGGGCTAAATGAGACTTTCAGGTCCCAAATCAGTTAAATGAACAACAATAAAAATGTTTTAAAACAACTGGCATGTTTCAGTGCTCTCTGTTCCTAAACAAATCTCATTCTCTCACTGAGCTACTCAAAACAAAGGGATAGCTTTTAAGGTGGTTACAAGGTAAGAGCAAGCTTTAAAGGGGATGTGTTAACAGGAAAATAGATGGCAACTGGAAAGTAATACCGGTTTTAAATTTCTTAGCCTGACTATTTAGGATTACTCAAAATTCAGAAAATAAAGGGCCAAATACTATTAATCCATGCAGTAGCTCTGAAAAGCTTTTCTCTCTAAATGCATCCTTGATTAAAAAAATCAGGTTTTTTCTTCTTCAACCCCATTTACTGAGCCCCACAGAACAAGTCACTTAGAAGTTACAAAACCACATTACAGGACTGAAAAATACAGACCCAGAATGGACATTATTAGAGACATTGACTGTTCAGGCAGCCATAATACCAAAGTGCATTATGTTGTAGACTGGCTATAAAAGACTGCTGAGGAAGTAGAAAGTGTTAATGAAATAATGTGAAAGACACAATAGGTAAATCTGATACTGAAGTGACTTAACTTATACATGACTTACATAACCCTTTAATACATTTTCAGATGAAGTATGGACTGTATTGCATGCAGGAGAACTACTTACTCCCCATGACCCTCACTTGCTACTTGAGATTTCCTAGACAGCTACTGCAGTTTTCTGCACTGAAGATGAAGAAACAAAATACAACAGCCCAATCTGGGGGCAACACCTACCTATACTTCTCACTATCTTAGGAATGAAGCTACAATTAAGATCTGGTGGCCACCTGAGGTTACCTCATCACAGGCTCCTAAAGGTAGAGCTCTAACTCCTATTCTTTAATCAAATATAAATGGCTTTGGACAACTGATCTTCTGGGAAGCCACAAAGACTGCCTGTTTGGGGCTCTTCTTGGGAAAAAACCTCTGATTGCTACAGATTTCCCAGACAAGCAGAGTCGAGGGCTCACCTACACCGCATGTGTCCAGTTGAGTTGTTCAGCTTGCACTCTATATCCACAAAGCATTTTACTCTGTACAACAAATAATTCCAACCTTTTAAAGTCCATTTTAGTTAATGCAAGAGGAATTCAGCAAAGATCAACCCATAATCAACTCTGTTATGACAGTAACCAGAATCTCAGCACATATGCAGGCCCTCAAACACTTCACTATTCTTCACATGTATTTTCACTAACCAAATAATTACACATCTCTGAAATCGCACTCTGCACCCTTTCCTCCTGTTCCAGGTAAGTTTCTATAGTAATGATTCTTTGTAGCAATGGCTCAGGACCAGTGACTAGCATGCAGATATTGCAGTGCCACAAGGAGATGCCCAACATTGAGTCCCAAGGAAAGACACCTCGTTTTTCCCCACAATTATGGAATATAATAATTTCCAAGTCAGGAAAAAAATCAAGGGGCATAATCCCAATATGCTTTCATGCTACAAAGGAACACAGGTGAAATAAAATACAATATTACGCCCAGAGGTTCTTTAAAGAAATTGATTGCATCTTTGCCAGCTGCACAAATACTGCACTGCAGATTCTTGTAGACTCTGGCATTATCATCCAGTTGACAGAACTGTTCCACTAGCATTACTCTTTTTCAGATTGTCTGGGTTGCTGTGAGAAGCTTTTTATATCACCACGAACCCACAACTCTGTCACATTAACAGCTCGAGGGGCACCCAGCCCCAGAGAAGGCTGCTTCGGCCATTAACTTCTATCTTTCTCTTGCAAGGTTCTGTGCTAATGGTGGGCACCTGTTCCTGAGAGGCCCAGTGCAGGCACACCCATTTCATGTGTAGGGAGCCAAGAAAGGGATGAAAATCTCTCTTCTAGGCAGGATGAAGCAATCTGACAACCTATTATTCAAATAGCCTGGAATAATGGACACTACGCATTCTTCTGAAGAGTCTAAACAACATCCCCTCTTCCTCCAGAAACTAGGCACAAAGTGCTAAACACTCAAAAATCTGAAGCCAAGTTTCACATGTTGGTTACTCAGTATTACCCAAGCTGTTGGAGGCTAACTGCTCACCAATGCATTTCAGTGTTCAGATGGATATCTCTACTTAACACACCAATAACTGGGTCCCCATAGTGCTGATGCCTTTTCACAGAATACAACCCCACATTTTAGAGCTAAGAGTTCTCCTCAACAGCACGCTCGGTTGAGCTTCACCACTTGACAATACATTTATATCCACATAATTTTACAGTTATAGTAGAACTCTTGTGCAAAAACGTAACTGTCCCAGTCGCAAAGCAGTATACCTTTTATTTATAGCAAAAACATATGTCCATACCAGCCATCTAAAGAAAATCTGGACAATGCATTGATTCTTGGAGGGACTGTAAATAACTGACAGGTCATAGATGTTTTCTGGGCATACTTCCAAGATGGCAGTACTGTTTCTATTCAAATTCAAAGTATATTTATTACACTTGAATCCCAAGCGTTTTTGCTTGTATTGTGGGTAGGCATTCAGGATTCCTTGCCAATGCAGCATTCCACACAGCAAGAGTCTTATTTGATATCATGAGAACACCTAGCTCTTGTCCTTGGGCCACATCTTTCAGCAACCGGGATTATTTCCCATCAGTATTTCCTCATCTTATCTTTGTAGTTTGCAACTTCACTACTTAAGGCTTGACTGCTTGCCTATCCAAGTAATCAGAAGGTTCTAGGATTGTCTACAGATAGGATGATCTGACTTAATAGTTCTTGAGGACCCAAGCTACATCACAAAGGAGCTTCAAGTATTTGCAGAGGACTCAGCTGATGGCAGTGAAATAGTACCTCCAAGGAGCCAATGTGACACTTCCTTATTTTCATGACAACTCCTACTGCACTGAAAAAGGCACTGAATCTATACAGCACACCCTCTTCAAGTTTGCTGTGTACCCCTAGTATTCACTGGAGTTAAATTCTTTAAATAGCAAGTTAGATGCTTGGCACATTGCGGCCAAATTTATACAGGGCACAGCTTTGTAAGGACCAGAAGGTATGCCAATACTCTGCACTTACCATTTCTAGAACACTGTGAGTTATTAAGCTGTTACAGAGACATCTGAAACTTACAGGGTGCTGAACTATAAATCCTAATTTTATACCAAGAGATGCTAAAAACATAACAAACATAACTTGGTAGAGTTCTAATAAAAGACAAGATTAGCCCCCTTTAAATCTCTGTCTCCTTTAAATAAGAGAATCAACTCAATTAATCCAGATTAATTTCACAATGGGACACTTGTTTCTTTGGTGCTCATATGGGGACCAGCAGGTGGTTGAATTCTACTTAATTTCCTCTAAAAGCACATATTCACTCATCTGTTGGATGGAATTTCACTTATTTCAGCAGGGCAAGCAAGGGCTTAACACTGAATTTTAACACTGATTGCCACCTTGCTCTGAGTGGGAAGGAGTAAAGAAAATTCTTGTAGAAGACAGCAGAATCTTCATGGAAATATTAACTTCTGCCTACACAGATACTGTGGAAACTGCCACTAAAACTGTATTATATTTGTCAAGTGGCCAGTGTGCAAGCCATATATAAACATGTTCTGAATACATATACCCCCTTCAACACATCATCAGCTGCCCCAGGCAGGTTGCCCAGTCATACACCATCAAGCAGGACCTGGCTTTGAGGGCTCCACTTGAAGTAGATGGCAACTGCCACTTGGCAAGCTGCAAGTGGAAGTCCTCAGGTGTTGTGCCAACTAGGGTGTGCCATTTCACCCACTTGTTAATCTAACCTGGACATCCACACAATGTACTTTGATGGATCAGGCAACACCTAGGAGCAGCCAGCACTAACAAAGCCATCTATTCTGCCTCCACCAAACTGGAACTGTGACCTAGAAGAGGTCTGTAAACATGATCTACGAAAACCAAATGCCATCACATCTCTCTGTTCTTAGCTCACCATATCAACCCAGCAAGACCACTGAGCTTCATAAGTTCTCCATCCATACAAGATCCTGTATTTGCTCATTAGCAACAAGGATCTTCCATCTGTGGCCATTTTTACCCTGCTTGCTATCAGAATCTATGTCCTCAAGATACTGGTGGAAATGATCTGTTAGAGGACTTTGTTCTAAAGGTGACTGAGATGTCAGAACGGATCTTAATCCTGACAATCTGAATAGCAAGTCACTTAGAAACATCTCTTGTAATCTTTTTCACTTTGCAAATGATACACATTTTTCCATCTGAAATAATCATAGTTTTTAGAGAAGTAGCTTCCTGCAAAAATAACTCCAAAAAAAGAATTTGCCTTTGGGTTTTTGTCTAAGTGGTCTGGGCAGTACCAATTACTCATCTTTGATAGTTACCAGAAGCTTTGCAACTTACAGCAAAACTCACATAAACAACTGTAACACACAATCCTACCCACTAAGCACAGCACAGGTATCTACCAAAAGGCATGACAAATACTTGGTTCTCCAAGCTAACGTAAAAAAAAATAATAAACAACAACCTGGCACTGCAAACTACTAAAAATAACAACTCATGAGCTCATCTACTTTACCAACATATTTGGGAAAAGTATACTGAAATATAATTAGTATTTCTTCCAGCTGTCACTTTTGTGTAGACGATTCTATTTTTACTGCTACAAGCTGAAGGGTCCTTTAAGCACTGAAAAAGCAACAAAAGTCAGGCTCACATTCTCTTTTCTAAGAATTAAAAGAAGTTTCCTATTCACCATTCTGTTGCTGTAATTATTTGCAATACACTCCAATTGCTTGTAAAATCTCAACAGCATTTAACATTAATTTTACTGAGCATCATATTTCAGTGTTCAGAATCCATCTCGGGTTTTTTGTGAAGACCAGAAATCTAGAAGTTAGTTTTATATCTTCTGCCAAGATTTAAATCTTAATTCCCACAGGGCTGTGCATTTAATGATCTGAAGGCATTGTTTTGCTAGACACATTCAGTCCTGAAAGCAAAATCAAGACCTACAAAGCAGCTGAAATTTCTACTGGTTACAGTGGAAGACATTTACTCCTTATGTTTGAAGTCTGACTTAGTTCCTCTCAAGCCTGCCAAAGCTTTGCTGACCTCTCCTCAGGATAAAAAAAAAAGTTAACTGGTGTCGCCTAATGTGAAAAGAGAAGTCTGCAGAGAATTTATCCTGGTAAATCTGCTAATCAGAGGACACTGTTGGGATATAAAAGGTTGCAACCCTACAAGACATCCTCCAGCACGAGTATTATGCTCAGACTTCACGAGATTATCAACATCCAGAAATTGCAAACTTTGAAAGAGTATCAAGGTTTTTTTGTCTTGTTGAAACAAGAACTCTTCAGATAGCCTCCTCCTACCCAAACATAGCATAAATTAAGCAGTCTTTTAAAATCAGCACTTCCTCCTGTTCCAAAGTGAAGTAAAAAATGCAAATATGAAAATACCAAGCTTCTTATGCAGTTTTACAATGAAGAAACTACAACTAGAACACAAAGAGGGAGATTCAGAGCACTGTACTTGTGAGGTACTAAGCAACTTCTAAGGCAGAAGGCAGCATCCAGATGTTTACCAGTCCTTACCCCTTCAGGCTACCTTAGTTTCTATATCAAATTAAGAGAAACCTGATGAGATCAGGGTCTGTATCACCCTACAGAAGTTTTGGGATACCCACATCAGCTCTCCCCCACCCACAGGTGTCCACACACCAAGTACCAGCCTTCTGTCATGCAGTCCTGGCCACCTGCCATGGACAGTGCCTGTGCTTTCTGAACAGTTACTCACTATCAGCCTAGATAAGCTGTAGGCAGTGGAAAACGTGCCAAGGACAAGCCAAAACACCCAAGCAAAGACAACTGAGATGCAAACAGAAACCAAGAACCTGTACCTGTCATTCCCCTCCAAGTCAGGTGCAAAGGAAACTTTATATACTGGCCATGCCTTTCACCAGCCCACTAGCGCAAATTAAAGCAGACTTGAGGCAACCTCTCTCTTTGCTGACACCATACTTGTTCAGGTGTTAGGAAAAAGGGAAAGAGTAAAACAGAAATACACCAGGGGCAGTTGATGCTACAATGAAACATGCCAGCAGCTGCTGTCATAGCCCTGTAACCAGCAGCAGTGGCATGAGGCAAGCTTTTTGAAGAGCTTCCTGCTGTAAGCAGATCCTAAGGTAGCAATGGAGGATCCCTCGCATGTGATCAAGTTCTATATATTTTTTTTTTGTCCCTCCACAAGAGGGACATCTGCTAATTGTCCTTTCAACATCTGCTGTAATGAGCATTCCAGGGCCAGGGATAGAATGAAAGCCACAAAAACAGACACAAAAGTGACAAAAAACTAAGTTCAAGAAATGTAAAGATGAAAGGAAACCAAGAAATCACATTCCCCTTGTTATTTTTATGATGTTTCTATCCTTCATTTCTCCAAAGCAGTTTGGGGCCCAAAGACACCAAGGCGAGCTATAGATATTAATCTATGGAAACCTTGTCACTCCTTCCCCTTCCCAAGCCTTTAATTATTTCCTCCTTTTAAAAGTGCAGTCAAACTATTTCCCCCCCAACACTAAGCTCAAGTTAACCAAGAACACAATCTACTTTTAAGCAGATGGTCCATGATACAAGACATTTGGCATCAGCACAGCCCACCCAACCAGCAGAGCTCAGAACTGAGCCAGTACTGCTCTCACCATGCTGGTTTGCTCTTTGCCATCCCCACACACTGCCACATGCAGAGCCTTCTGAAATGCTGCTAACGTGGCCTTGCCAACAAAGAGGGCAACTGAGAAGGCAGGATTTGTCCAGCCAAAGGTGTATAAAGGACACAGTTGCCAGCTGGAATCCTAATGTGTGATAATACCCAGTGGTGGCCAGCTGTAAGCCAGGGATGGACTCACACCTCCTGTGTGTCCAGCAGATAGCCTGAGAAGGAAAGAGGAAGACCTTGTGTTCCAGCACTGGTCTAACAGCTGGCTATTCAGCTGAGAATCAGCACTTTGCAGAGGAAAACAGTGGAAGGTGATGAAGAACTCTTGTTTCTCATGAGAAAGTCTGGGTCCTGCAAAACCTGGAGAACTTGCAAAGCTCAGTCATCTTTCCTGGGTAACAGGTAAATTGGCACTTGGCAGAGGGACAATCCGTGCTCAGGGAGGTAAGGAGTCATGCTTGGTCATCTGCATTTCCCACCTCCTGGCCTTATTCCGGGCAGGAGGAAGCGGGAGGTAGAGACAGAAGAGAAAGAATGGCCTAAATCCATTACATGGTTGGACTTGATGATCTTGAAGGTCTTTTCCAAACTAAGTGATTCTGTAAGTGATTCTGTTTGATATCCATGAACCTCTTCTGCCCTCTGAGCTACAGGGGCAAACACAGCTCCCATGGTGCCCTTCCTTCCCCAGACTGCAGCCCTGGAGAAGCACAGGAGAAATGCCTGCTCCAGGCCACAAGCAGTTCAGGAGTACTTCAGAATGACCAACACGGGCAGTGCTATACAGCCTTCCTCAGAACAAGCCAGGTCAAATACCTCCTTTACTTTGTAACTCAGGAGGAGGATGCTTTCTGTAAGCTTCTTTCTTAGCAGGTGCCACAGGTTGAATGCTGTGATTTTAAAGCCAAATGCTTTCTCCCTTCTGTATTTTATCCTGCATGGCTAGATCTTGCCATTTATTTGAAATAGCAGTTTTTCAAGCCTAAAAATTTGGTTATTTATTCCACTTTCTTTCTTTTTTTTTTTTTTTAAGGATGCTAACATTTGTAGCTTTAATGCTATTAATCTTGCATTTAAATATCTGAATTGTTTTTATTATTAATTAAAAACTGAATCCGCATAGCAGACAGAGGTAGAATTCTACTGCTCACTCAAACCAGAATGTATTTTTAAATTGTCCTCAGGACTAATGATTTAGACAAGTTTCCATGAAAAACTGATCCATTTGAAATCTGACAACTACTACAGTCCTTTTGGAGCATTAAACTCCATACTATTGCTTTTAATTTACAATGCTGTACAGTACCAGCACCTCTAAACTTCCAATACAAAGTCTGCTTGCTTTGTTTCTTGTCCCTGGAGCAAGGAAAACAATCTGATGCAAACAAAGGGTAATGCAACTTTTCTTACACCTGCCTACTGCCATTATACAAGTCAGATGACAGTCAGCAACATTCCCTGATGTAATCAAACCCAAGCTACAAGGAAAAATGTTTCACTGAACTTACAGGTCCCAAACTACAGGCAACTCATATGAGCATTTACCTTCACAGAAAGGTGTTTAACTGAATGCAGATACATTCCAGAGAGTCAAAATATTACACAGAAATCCTAAGGATCCGGGGAACCCTGCTACAAAAATAAAAGTATTTCCATCGTGGTTCAATTCAGATGAAAGTTGGCAAAGACTTAGACTCATTCTTGACTTCTGACTACCAGGACATCATAGCATCATGTGAGTGCTGGGAAATCTTCAGTGAAATATACTGTTTGAAGGCTTTTTTTTTATTTAATTACATTAGCATTAGATATTTCCTTGAGAGGCACATGTCTTCGATAAAGACATGGGGGGAAAAGAAAAAAGAAGAAAAATGTAAATATGCAGCAACTGCACAGGAATCAATCTAAAACCAGTCATCCTTTTAGGCAACATCCTATCTGAAAGTAATTGCAACAGAAGCTCCAACAAAGGAACTGTCCTGGCAGGAAATAATTATAGCAACAATAGCAATAAAGTGATTACATATCTCGGGATCTCAATACAGCAAGTCCAATTGAATCAAAGTCACTTTCTTTTTTAAAAAACATTTAAATACCGCCTGACAGGGAAGAGTGTGAAGTTAAAAACCTACAGCGACTTCTTCCTCTTGAGAAGCTCCTCCTGCTACCCCTCGGATGCTATCCAAACTCTTAAACCATCATTACCACACAATTCCTACATCAGTCTTTTGCTTGCCGCTGTAGGCAGTACATCTTTAAGCGTGGTACCTCTCTCAACTCTTTGCTCCCCACAATACGCCTTACAGGAAAACAAAAACAGAAAACAACAACGAAAAAAAAAAAAACAAAACACCCCAAACAAACCACAAAAAACCCCAACCCACCACGTTCCAAAGGGCAACACGTAATGAAATGTCAACATTACACTCCTTATGCAGGGTAATGTTTTAATGACCGTTCACGCCGGCCTGGTACAACAAGAGAGGGAAGGGCTCCCGCGCCCAGCACCGCCTGCCCGGAGGGGCGGGCAGAGCAGCCCTCCCTGCCCCGAACCGCCGGCTTACCCCGCGTTCCCCGTTACTCCTTCATCCGAGTTCCACGAAAGCCTCAACCAGTCCTTCCCAAGTCACGAAGGAAGGCAGCTCGGCACCTGAGTGTCCGCTTAGTCCTTCTGGCTCCTCGTGCTACCCGGCACGATAAAAAAAGTTGCCCCAATCCAGAGACTTCCAGACACGCTTCAAGCATCCCCAGCGCGACCCTGCTTAACCACTTACGCTTCCAATGCGCAGACAAAAACACCTCAGCTCCCAGCAGCGTCAGGCAGAAAAGCGACTGGCCCCAAACTTTCGGCGCGCTCCCGAAACCCTCTTCCCGGCAGAGCCAGCTGCCGTTCCCGCAGCCGCCTTGCCCTTCCTCCCCACGGACCGTCCCCCTGCCACCCCCTCCTCCCGGGGAGCGCGACGCGCCAGGTAAGTCCCGACACACCAGGTCAGTAGGTCCCGACACGGGACGCGGCCCCAGGCAGGGGCAGGGCGGCCGCCCACTCACCTGGGGGCAGCTGGAAGTTGGCCGGTCCCGGCAGGGCGGCCGTTGGCGACGCCTTGGGCGCTACCGGCCGCGGGCCCCCCGGGGCGGCCACCCGCGCCACCAGGGCCCTGATGCGCGGCGGCGGGGCGGCGGCGGAGGGCGCCGGGCCGCCGGAGCCCTTGGCGGCGGGGCTGCTCCGGTCGGTGGCCGGGCCCGCGGCGGGGACGCAGAGGAGCCCGGCGGGCGGCGCGGCGGCCGCCTGCTCGGGGTGCCCGCCGGGCATCAGCCTGACGGGGGTGGCCGCCGAGGTGCTCATGGAGGAGGAGGCGGCGAGGGGACGGGGGGAGGCGGCCGTGTCGCGTCGAGCCCCGCACCGCCCCGCAGCATCGCGGGCGGGGGACGCTCAGGCGCTGCCCCGGCCGCCGGCTCGCTCACGGAAACACATGGTGGCCCCGCTCCGCCGGCTCCCGAGCGCCGCGCACGTGGGCCCGCCCGGCCTCCCCTGCCGGCGGCGGGCGGGCAGGGGAGGGGAGCTGGGAGGGGAGCTGGGCGGGCGGGCAGGGGAGGGGAGCGGGGAGGGGAGCTGGGCGGGCGGGCAGGGGAGCTGGGCGGGCGGAGGGCGGGCCCACGCCGCCGGCAGGCCCGACTGCGGCGGCCCAGCGCGGCCCGTCCGCTCCTCCCCTCGGCAGCCGGCTCAGCGCGGCGCGCCCCCGCCCGCCGTGTTGCTAGAGCCACGCGGAGCCTGACGCAGGCGCTGGGAGCCGGCTCCCTCCGCACCCCCCTCCCGCCCGCCGGCACGGAGGAGAAAGGTGGCAGCACCCTTAGGGTCCGGTGCGGGGGACGGAGTCTGGGGGGCTGGGATCTACCGCCGGGAGAGGCTGCGCTGCCCCGGGACGGGGGGTCTCGCCCCGGGAGCCGCGCCAGGGCTCGCTGGGAAGGGGGCGACCCGGCTCCCGTCCCAGCCGCCGCCGGAGCCCCGGTTGGGTTCGGGTTCAGCTGCAGTGGGTGACCGCTGCCGAGCCGCGAAGCTGGGAGCGAGCGGGCCCGGCCCTGACCTGCTCCTGCCGTGCTCCTCCGGGCCGCCAGCCCGCCGACCGCCCCTGGGGCTGCTGCGGGCGCTCTGGGGGCTGCCACGGAAAACGAAAGGTGCTCTGGCGGGGGTAGGAGGTTATCCGGCTCACGATCAGCTCAGGACCGGGGCTGAACTTGCTGACAGAGCGAGAAGGCCAAAGTAGGGCCCACCTGTAAGGATGAAGGGGGCGAAGGTTGCCCCGTTTGCCCTTCGTGCTCAGGGCTCGATGTGAGGAAGGGCTGAGGAGGGACCTGCGGCTCCGTCCCCTTGTAAAGCAAGCGTGGTTACTACAGGATACAACACAGCTCTTCAAAACAATTTCCGCAGTAAAACTGACAGTTTTTGCTTGTTCAAAAAGGGTATCAGTGATTCTCTGCAGCAATTCTGTTCTGAGATTTGTACTTATCTTACCTAAGTTTCAGTAGACTTCTGAAGCATGTTTATGCACATGCTGTTCTTTACCTGTAAAACTTAAGGTGCATTGGTCATCTGCCTAAGATGAGCACAATGTAAGTGAATACAAAGACCAAGGCCTGGTATTACAGTTCTTATAGTGGTGTGAAAAGCACAACATCCAACAAAATGTTAGGAGAGCAAAGAAGTTACTTTTAATTACTCTTATATTAAACATCTTTTGCAACTATATTTTTCTTGTGTACGTTTCTACCTGAAATTCTAATACTTGAGGATACACTGAAAATCATTAACAGAATGCAAACATCTATACAACTCTTCCATGTCCTGATGGATAGTTCTATGCACTGCTGCTTACAGGTTTGTTAGACAGCAGGAGTGAAGGAAACACTCTGCTTTTTGACGGTTTCCGTTCTCTCACCATGCCAACCATTCCAGAACAAACTGACCAAAGAGGTCACAGCAGCAATGGTTACAGTTTCTGAGCATGACAGGAGGCTAGAGAGACAGTGAAAAGAGACAATGGGATAACAGGAGGAGGCAGCCTCTGTACGCCTTAGAGCTCTGCCAAGTCTGAGCAAATATAGTCGCTTCTTAGGCATGTGAAGCTGTGTTACACACACAAAGTAACAACTGGGATAGGGTGAGTTACCTCCCACATGCCAAAGGATGCTCAGAGACCGTCAGACAGGGAAAAGTCAGTTCCAGCAAAGACCAACAGTGAGTGACGGCAGTAGGAGGAGGATGCGAAGGAAGGCGCACGGTGTCCTCAGACTTCAGGAAGAACGGAGTTGGCTTATTACTTATGACCAAGTTTTTCTCTTCCTGGGGCTATTTGACTTCTGAAGGAAGTTGAGACCCCATGCAAACGCTCAGGAGTGAAAGCTTATCTGGAAGAGACAAAAAGCTGAACCCAGAAGTGTATGCAGTAGAGCTGCAGGGTACAGCAGAGCATGAAAAGAGGAAGCAGAAATACAGCACTGTGAGAGAAAAACATACAGAGGCTGCAAAGGGAGCAAAGGAAGTGATATGAAAGAAAACACAAGAAAAGGTATAGGACAATGATAATAAAGAGAAAAAAAAACAACACTGAACAAAGCCCAGAAGATGTAGAAATATACACATCTTAAAAAAAAACAAACTGGGCTAAGTTCAAGTGCTTTAAGTGTCCTCTCCGAACAAAGCAGATGCACCCATCATTGTATGAAACTGCACAGGAAATAAAAGGAAGGGTCCTTTTCACAGTGGAAAAATGTGATTTAATTTATGCAGTCTTCATTACCCAGAGCAAAAATAAATGCAAAAAGTCAGAATAACAAGGAACAAAGAATGTCATGTAAGGAAAGTTACTTTTGTTACTGCCTAGAATTTGGCATGGTTTTTAATCTATTTTCTTGGGTGACTGCTACCAAAAAAACCCCAAACAGCTGCATTGAAAGAACATTGAAGTAAGTCATCATTCTTGTCTATAGCTTTTTTCCCTAGACCTTGTCCAGGACATACTGATAAATATGGTAACTGCTTTTCAAAGTCAGCTGAAGATACATCATTTATTCCAAGAATGCCTAGCCTTGGCAAATTGACCTGTGCTTTATTACTTCAAGTAACTTAGGGACAGACTTATCTGGCATTCATGTAGAAGTATCTTCTTTACCTTCCAGGCATAGGAAAGCATTACTGTAAACAATGGTTCAGATTTCCTTCCCAGGAGCTATTAGGTTATACACTGCCTGTAGTTTGGTCTGCATAACCCCTTCCCAACAGCTGAGACTTATACCATCCACACTGAACTGGTCTCTGCTGTACTAAGCTTTCCCCAGGGTTTCAAATAGGATATTTAAAACACAAAACAGTTATCCACCTTCACAAATTCCTGTCCAGAGAGCAGGCCTTTATAAAGACAGACCTTTATCAAATCCTCAGATCTTAAGTCAGTTTCACATTCAAGGCTTTGGGTTTAGTTTCCCACAACTCTATAAAATCCATCTAATATGCTTCAGGGTTTTTAATCTGTCACTGACTTCTTTACAAGTTTTATTTTCTCTCCAATTGATAAATAATCAATTAAATACAACCAGCAAATTGGCTGGAATAAGAAACTTGTAATATTTGCCTTAATCTTTTCTTAAATGACAGAGACTTGGCAGTACTATAGAATTAACTTAAGCATGTAACTGCAACATGGAGGGAAGAAATAGGTGTGAAAATTTAATCTCATTAGTTAAAATAGTTACTTTCAATGGGAAAAATTAAAAGCTTACTATGAAACAAGTTCAGTAGTAATACAGAACACTACCTCTTCAGGAAAAGATGCTGAAAGAAGTGAGATACTGTAGATAATAGTAGTAACAGTCAATTAATAGAAAATTATATTCAAGAACAAGTGAGAATTAGTTAGTTGGAAATGCAAAAATAGAAGTTATTAAAAAATTAATGGGAGTACAGTTGCAAATGTGAATTTATTTACTAATGAAAGCAACCAAATGAAATCATGATGTGTTATTTAATATAATCAGTAACCACCAACCTCTATGATAAGTTTGTGATTTGAGTAGATTTCTGCTAAATTTATAGTCAGTGTTACAGTCTGCCCTGCTTTTTACTGTGTTGACTGATGATCTTTTACAGAGGTGTCTCTTTCTTTTGGACATTCAGGTGACAGATGCCAAAGCAATTGTTACACTTACATAATAAAGCCAAACTCTTTGATCCATGAAGTAAAACACACTGCAGCTTCAAAGCCTTATAGAACATTTAAAAGTACAACAGAAGGTACAAGGAAAGAATTAGGCATATACTTTTATATTGTTCTCAGCTATAAAGTTAAGTTGACTTTACTGAGCTACTAATAACAAGAGAGCTAACTGAATGTGCAGCTTAGCAATTTGGTGAGGCATGTTAAGTCCCAGCAGAGGAAAGCCTACCTGGATGCACACCTGCAATTCCTGCTGGTTTGGGGAGCCCAAAACTGCAACATGAAGCCACAGAAGTGATCTTATGAGGTGGGAAGGTCAGGGGAGTGAGCACACACACCTCACAAGCTAGGCTTTGAGAGAGAAGGAAAGATCAGAAGACTAAGTGAACACATGGAAAAAGAGGGGAGGAATCAGCACAAGCAATAGAAATAGGATCCTGGAAATAAACAGGAACAGGAAATAGGTACAGTTAAAATGCCTCCACAAAAATAATACCCAGCATTAAAGGCTTAGCCACTGGGCACACATATATATTCTCTATAGAACACAAAGAGTAAAAAATATCTAAGACTTAACATTTTAAGAATTACATAACTGTACTGAGAAGTCATAATGGGTACCACTTGCTATCTGGTAAAATTCACTGAAAGAAAGCAATTTTATCACTGAAGCTGCAGTGGTCTATAGTAATACAGCATTATGTAAAGTGACATTGCTAATCTACTTTTCAGGAATAATGTACAGCGTTGCAACACTTGGTAAATGAAACAGAACAAAAATCAGAGCTTTACTGGACTCATGGTATCACTGAGCAGTAGTTATCCCATTTTCAAAAAGTTACCGTGGAAAAGGAAAAAAATATAGGGATTCTGACAGATTTTATATATCTGTCCTAACAGGGCAATATCTTATACCAATATTAACCAGGGCCAATGACCAGCTTCTGGAAAACATGTAACCTTTTCTGGCAAATACATGTTCAAGAGAAAAAAGAAGAATATCTGAATGTGTGCCTCTTTGTATAGTGCAGGTTGAATCAGCATACTTTGTTTAGCACAACTGTAGCTCCATCAAGTTTCAGGAAAATCCAGAACTCAGGAAGAAACAAGTACATTCAGCAACTCTGCACTGTAGACAATTACCGCCTCTTAGACCATCAAAAACATTGTAAGAGCTATCATAATTTTACTGTGGCTTAAGTTTTTTTCTCTTTTTCTTTTCAGATTCCCTTCCACTTCTCTGTTTCTGCAGCTTTCATTTTGATATCTTTTGCACTAAAAGTCTGAGCAAGACAATGATTTATAACAGGTTTCCCATTGCAATGCTCTCATCTATTTAGTTACATTCCAAAGCAAAAACTGTGCACCTAGATATTTGTACAGCATTTCAAAGCAATGCAAACAGTCAAAATTGGACTAATTAATCAGATCATAGTGAATTAAAAGACTGCCAGAAACCAACAGTGGAGTTACCAGAGGGCTAAATGGGGCTGCATCCCCTTCCCACCACTTCCCACCAGCCACTATAAGGCTGAGTCAAAGTCCTAACACAAACTGAACTGGTTCAATCTGAAATCCAACTGCAGACAAATTCAAACTCGTGATGGTGTTTACCTGCCTCCTTAAACAGAGATTGGAATTCTGTTGTAACATATAGAATATCTTCCTGTTCTTTCATGCTGTGCACTAGCATTAAATAAGCTCAGATGTCCCTTGGTACTATGCTACTCTAGGTACCTTCCAAAATTTACACATACTATATTTAATTGTGTTCATCAGCATTTTATAAACTTCTAAGTAGTTGTGCCAGCTATTAGAAATTTTTATTTCTAAAAGAAACAGAACACTCAAGAATTAATTCTCTGGTGAGTATTCCAACTTTGTTTGGAAAATAAACCTACAGCAGAGTTAATGTTTATCTGGGGAAAAAGAAAAACTGACACAAACCCAAACCAAAACCCAAACCCCACTACAGAGTGGAAAAAGGACATAGCAAATCAGTTTCATCAGGGCAAACCATGATTTCTCCTTCAAAGGACAAAGTTGCGTCCTTGTTTTCTTTTATTCCCCTAAGTATCACATTGTAGGAAATCATTGCTGGAGTGCTGTGTTTAATTTCCACCTCCCTGTCCTTGCATTAAGCAGGTACATGTTTTTTTAGCTGAACTGCTAGCCTTCCACTGTTCTCATAATGTGATTCACCCTTAACACACATAAAAGCATAAAAGTATGAAAATACATGATTTCTGGACCTGGAACTGCAATCTTGTTTCCTTCTTTTAGTTCCATGCATGTTTCAAACAAGCTGGTTTACTTGAGCAAAAATAAAAAGTGCCTGCAAATAACACCTGGATTTATCTTTTTACTTCCTTTGGTGAATAATAAAAAGAGCATGAGGTTTTTTTCTTCCTCTTCTCCTCCCCCTCCCCCTCCATTCTCACATTTGAAGGGGAGGAGAGATATTTTCAACGTTGACCAAATGTTAAAATTTTAAAAAATAGTCTAATTAATGTCAAAAGCATTAATGCAAGCAAACCAATTGCTTAACTTCTTAAAATATTTGGTAAAATGTGTTTACATATTGTTCTCTCCTCCGTTTTCTCTGTGCTGTTTACCTAAACATCCAAGTCACAGTCACTTACTGTATTATTGTATTGGGAGAGCTGAAATGCACACTGAATTTAAAGGCATACCCTCATTAAATTTTTTTATTCAAGCAGAAGGCCTAGAGACAGTCAATAGGAAACCCTAGGCACCTGCAGTTAGTCCACCCTTTCTCTCCATCCACACCTCAGAGATACTGGAGGGAAAAAAAAAAACACCAAACAACACCACCAAAACATGGTGAGCTGGAACAATGAACAGTTTTGAAGGTGATATCTTTATTTTTTCCACCAACTATCACAGAATCACAGAATGGCTGAAGTTGGGAGGGATCTCTGGATGTCCTCCGGTCCAACCCCTTCCTGCCCAAGCAGGGCCATCTATAGCCAGTTGTCCAGGACCATGTCCAGACAGCTTATAAATATCTCTATGGAGGAAAACTCCACAACCTCTCTGGACAACATGTGCCAGTGCTCAGGCACCCTCACAGTTAAAAAAAAAAAAATATTTCCTGATGCTCAGAGGGAACCTCTTTTGTTTCAGTTTGTGCCCATTACCTCAGGTCCTGTCACCAGGCACCACTGACAAGAGCCTGGCTCTTTCCTCTTTGCACCCTCCATCCATGTATTTACAGACATTGACTAGATCCCCCTGAGCCTCCTCTTCTCCAGGCTGAGCAGTCCCAGTTCTTTCAGCCTTTCCTCGTAGGTGAGATGCCCCAGTCTCTTCAGCCCCTTTGAGGCCCTTCACTGGACTCTCTCTAATATGTCCATGTCTCCCCTTGTACTGGGCAGCCCAGAACTGGACACAGCACTCCAGGTTAGGCTTCACCAGTACTGAGCAGAGAGGAAGGATCACCTCCCTTGACCTGCTGGCAACACTTTCTAGCATGTAGTAAGTATTAAAGTAATTGTTCCAAAAAATGAAAATACTGTATTCTGATAATATTTTTATTGTAATTTTTTGTATATACTTTTAAAGCCTGTATTTTCCACTTGTGATAGAAGCTATTAAACTACAAAGGGACCACAGCATGTCAGAAATACTGTGATAAGGATCACTACAGGATAAAACATTACTGTCATTTTCAAAGGCAATGATAATGTTTTATACAACCCACACTAGTAGCATGTTGCCATACACCTTCCTACACTGCTTCCTGCATGACATGTTCCCAACAGTGTCTTACACTATTATAAATTAGCAGCAATCACTATAGCTCCCAGCACTATCAATCTACAGAGACACTACAAAAGTCACCTAACATCGTACCACCAGATGTCAGGGGAGATTTCATACATCAAGTTGAATGCGCAGGTGTCACCTGGAATAATTTTTGTGAGAAGATTTTGTATACCAGTTATATACTTGTTTCCTATAAAGTCATTAATACATAAATGTGGTGACTGGATTCTCCTTATTATAGCAAGGTCAATGTTTTTTTTTCCACCAGATTTCACAGTGTAGCATCCTAAGAAATAATTAAAACAAGTATACTTACCAAGCATTTCACAGTTTCATGAAGGAAAGAAGTCCAAAGTTTTCTTGGAGCATTTACCACATGCTTCGTACTGGATCACTTCTTAGCAAAACAGATTGTTAATTCCATGGTGCCCTTTCGAGTTCCTGTAGCTTCTTCTGGGTAATTGTTTTCCAAAAATTGTTACTGTTTTAGCATTGCCACCAATTGCACTGGTCAGAGGAGGATGGAAAGGAAGTTATAAATCTCACTACAGCACACATTAACTTACCTGCTCTAAACAATCCTATAAAGGCTTGTGTACATTTCATCCTGGGACTCCCTCACTATCTACTAGGCAATGTGCAGTGAACAACTTGCCTGTTTGCCAAGTAAATTATTTCCCTTTGCAGCCTCTACTTAGAGTCTACTAATGTTTCAATACTTGATCTTAGGGTATCTGGGAACGTAAATATATGAGAACAGCAGTTCTCAACTTTTTCATGCCACATGTCTTTAGTAATAGTAAACTATTCTAGCAACTCCCTGTTTGCTGAAACCTTTTCTGATGTAGGACAGAAATTTCAGAACTATTGAATACAGTCTTGTGAGCAATAATTGAAGGAACTCAAATGGTGTCCATGGGAAAAGCCCTCTGAGTAAGCCAGGATGGAGAATACTTCTCTAACCAATGTATTCAGGGTTTTACAAATGCCGTGTTGTTTTTGGTATTTTTTCAGTTAAAAGCCAAGACATTCTGTTTAGAAGAACTGCCAAAGTTTGGTATCTGTATTTACATCGGAAAGGAAAAAAAGGCATACATAGGGTTTCTCTCAAAATAAATGAAAACCTTTTTTCAGTTTCACTGGCATCTAAATTGCTATCAGACCTTTCTGGTGAGCTGTGGAGTGTCCATGTGGTCTGCTGTGCAAGACTGGCTTTTCGGGATGCAGCTAATGTCTTTTCTTGCATTGTCTACTGAATAAATATTTGTTATCATTCAAGGATTATCTTACACTATCTGAAGTTTAATAATAAAAAATATTTAACATAATATTATTATTAATTATAAAAAAAGTACATATATTCATTTAAAAGGGAAGTGGAAGGTGGGCAGAAGTTTCATCTGGGTTTGCTGAGGAGCTGCTTAAGACCATCTCCACCCCATGCCATGACTTTGCCAACTAACTGTATCCCTGATGGCCCAACTGCCAACACACCTCTGCCAATCCTGCAGACAAGGTTCCTTCAGCCTTTTCTCAAATTAAAATGACAATGACAAGCACAGCGTCTTGCACTGTTTGCAATGAAAAAAAGAGTAGATTCAGAAAGCCAGAGGATTCCCTCAGCCCTGCCTCTGCCTGTATAACAACAGTGGTGATGATAATGATGATGATCATCATCATCATCTTGGTTGTTGCCTCCATGACCAACCAACATGGTAAAACCACACAGACTACAGGAATTAAGGCTTAATCAGATTATCCTTTAACATGATCTCAGGCACAGTTGTTAACAGAATCGAAGGAACATCAATCAGCCTGCTCACAGGTGTTCTGCTAGTCTTTAGTATTTGAACGTAAGAATTCGTATCTGTAAGTTTTACATTTAATTTGGCTTTTCACTGTGCTCTCTTCTGTAGTTTTTAAGTTTACATTTTTATCTCAACTATTTTATAGAGTAATATTCTTTGGTCTCTCTGCATTATTATTTCCAAATTACATAGTAAAGTTCTTCACATATCTTTACATATAAGGAACAGTTATGTTTGTTGGTGCTCCTTGAAATAAAAAAGCTCATAATGGTGATTATTTTCTTGTGAAAAAGTTATT
Organism: Apus apus; assembly: GCF_020740795.1. Taxonomy (NCBI): domain Eukaryota; kingdom Metazoa; phylum Chordata; class Aves; order Apodiformes; family Apodidae; genus Apus; species Apus apus. Next base: position 109,595,150 of record NC_067283.1, on the reverse strand, counting down.
TTTCTCAAGGTATTACCTTTTTTTAAAGAAGTCACAAAAAGGAAACTTAACCTGACTTCCTTTTTTAGCAGATAATAATAGAAACAATCAGTTTGTTTCTAATACTCAGGATCATCTAATGCTTTTAAGTGGAAACCTAGAAGTGTCAAGATGCTTACCTGCTGAAGTTGCAAAGCAAAGTGGATTTAGCACCCCCTAAAACACATATGAAAAGTACCAAGCTCCCTACCATAACATGTAATGGTTTTGGTATTGTACAACTCCTTTCACCCCACAGTACCAGGAAATTTGGCTTACAGCACCATAATAGCATGTAAGAAGAGAGGGCTGCTGAGGTACATCCTTGTTCTTCTTCATTACAAGCTACTGTAGAAAATCCAAGGCACATTTCAAATTATAACTTTCCTGACAATAAAGCCAGTTGAGTAGGTTCTTGATTTCCCAATTTCCTGGTCAATTATTCACTCCCCGGTGTATGTTTCTCCCACAAGTTCACCTGCTTGTAACGCTAGAAAGAACAGTCCAGTTCCAAAAGCAAAGGATTTATTTATTTATTTAAAAGTAGTATTATCGACTACAAAAAGCTGAAAAATTATTCTCCCACTTGGATTACCCATCTTGGGGAGCAGATAATATTCAGCATCAGCCAATCTAAGAGCACATTGCTATCAAAAGAGGAGATTCTCTCACCTCCTATCCTTCACTACATCTTCTCATTCTCTCCCTGTGTTAGGACAAGCTGTTCTGCATCTGTTAAATCAGATTAGTGTGTTGACCCAACTCAAAACTAATTTTGGGGGGTTTTTTGGTAACCTAAGTTTTGTTTTCATCCCTTCCGAAAGTATGCAAAGAAGACAGTTTCACATCCTGACAGCATGACCAAAATGGAGATTGCCACAAAAAGCAGCAGTTCTGTTCTTCCAAACCACTTTGACATAGACATTCCTGCAGCTTCCCCTGGACTGGATTTAACAATCACACAGCTTTGTGGCAGCTAACAAAACAAACAAACAAACAAACAAATCACTTTGCATCAAATCAGTGAGTTTAGGAGTGTTTTCTTCAGTAGCAGCTTGCACGCACAATTTGTTAGGTGTAACATCAAATTGCACCCTCAGTACGTGGTCATAATCACCACCAAAAAAATGGACAGCTCTATCTCCTCCCCCAATTTCTTCCTTCACTCCTGTCTTCCCTTATAGAGTTATGGGGTTCATACAGTTACACATTGAAAATTCTACAAGAAAATTTCTGTGAGGTTTCTGAGTTGAGTCAACTCACAAGGGGTCAAAGAAGCATCAAGAAAGGCACTAGGGAGGAGATGACAGTGCCTAGGGTAGAGCAAAGACAGGAGGAAGTGACGGCACCTGCCAGGAGCACACATTCATATGACAATTTAAGTCAGTGTGGCTCTCCTTTGTGAACTGCTCCCCTTCACCCTGAGACTGGTGGCTCTCCCCTGACCTTCATCAGATACTGCAAGAAACCTTTTTTTCCTGGCTCATCTCTCTGCTGGCCAAGCTTCCAGCCTGGTTTACCATGACTCAGCCAGGCAGCAAAGCTGCTGTCACAAAAGTGACAGTGAAAGAGCACAGCCAGGAGTAAGGTCTTTGTCTTGCAGTGGCAACTAGCCATGACCAGTCATTTTTGTTGCCACAGGAAACTTTACTTTGAGATGAGACGTATGTTTTAGGAAGTTGTGCTAAATGATTTGCTAAGCTCCCATGCAGTTTTGCCTTCATTCAACCCTTACCTGAAGGAAAAACTCCTTGCAGAGGCAAATGTTCACAAGTGCTAGTTCATATCCAGAAGAATAATCTCTCCTAAATGGGACAGGCATGTCAAGGAGCATAGATTTAAGCCCAAAGCTGTCTTCCAAATCTCCAGGAATATTTCCAATATCATCCTGGTTTGTTTTGCTGAATTTGATTTCTAGGTTTGCCCCTCTCCTTCCTTTCAGTTTGCTTATTGCTGTTGTGACCAGTACAGAGCAACTTATGCTATCCAAGGGGCTTGGCCCTGCTGATGACATGAAAACAGACCCATGTAAAATGGTTAAAAAAAAAACAAAACACAGCAAAGAAAACCCCAGTAAGTAAAAAAAAAAATTAAAACAAAATCCCACTGGCTACATAAGAATCCTTCAGCTATATTCAAATCAGTTCTGTAGGAACCCAAGCCTTCTTATCCTGGTACCAATCCCTCAAGCCCATCTTCACAGTTTTTCATAAAGGCAGTCTTTAAAGGACTTTTCCATACCCCATGCCTGCAACACAATGTATTGTGGAGCACTAACAGTAGGGACAATACCTGCAAAACCCAGACATGATCGCCAAGTGCATTCATTTTCCTCACAGTTCTTTCCTCTTGAAGCTTGGTGACAGATTTTTTTGTGTGTACCCAACATAGCTGTATCCAGCCCTCAAATTCCATCCTGTTAGATAAGAACAAAGACATTGTTATCACAAATATTGACTTCATTTATGTTATGCAGATGAGACATTATAATACTAAGTCTTTTTAAGAAGACATAGGCAAACAGCTATGTGGAGGCTGCACCATCCTCCTTGGAGAATAAATAATAATGTCTGACATCTGTTATAAAGGAAAAATGGTGGGGTGTGGTAAACATCACAGCAACAAGTTTCAAAGTTGCAAAAGTTGTGGTTTACAAATACAGTACAGAGAGGCAGCCCCTGAACAAAAGGTTTACAACCAAAATAGAAAACAAAGGAAATAAGGTGGTTACAGATGTAGGAGCCCAGGGAGATAGCAAGGCAATGTGGATCAATGTGATAAGCAGTATTCTCAGAACACTCACTGTTTATAGGTGCAATCATGGCTAAGCTGGTCTAAAAGCTAACTGCTGACAAAGAAAGTTGATGCTGCTCCACCCTTCTGCTCCAAGAATCTTCTTGCTTTGACATTGAAACTCCTCTGCTCCCAATCTGTGAAACTCAACAGGCAGAAAACTGCTTTTCTAGAAAAGCAATTGTTTTTCTGCTAATTTAGCTTCATTAAACATCTCACTACAAGATCAGATGAGTAAAACTGATGGCCCAGGAGGCAGAGTGGGACCACATGGCCACAAGTGACAGTAGAGGGAGCTTAAGGAAAAGCTAGCTGTGAGGTTTACATAGCTATTATGTAATGCCAGACTGCAACTTAAATGCTGGTTTCACGAGCATTTCGGTGGGGAAGAGTTTTGAAAGTGAACAATGAAGTACTGCAAACATTTATAAGAAGCTCCTGTCATATCCACAGGTAGAAAGAAGGATGAAGGCTGCTGCATTGAAAACTTCTAAGAAAGACTAATGGAAAGGATGTTAGGCTCAACATCTCAAGAGCAGATAAGAACATTGTTTCTTTCTCAGTTGGTTTGAAACTCAGCATTTCCCCTCATAAAACCTTTTCCGTAGAAGACGTAAATCAATGAATACTGAAAAGAAAAGAAAACCTGACCAGCTCTGTGTCGGGTCTGACAATGGGCTGAAGAAAATAAATGAACAATATGAACAATGTTAACTAGGATTTAGAGCTGAAAGTCTCAAGCATGACTGAAATAGCACATAAGCATCCCCTCCCTCCTTTGCTTTTTCTGATCTTCCTCAAGGACACTCTCCTACCTACACCGAGGAATTGAAGCAAAAGAGGGCTTACAGGAACACATAAGTAGTCCTTTCCTTGTAGAAATTTATTGTCTTACCCAAGTACTCAATAAATAAAAGCTGTCTGAGTACACTCCATCCAAACTCATGCCTTTTTTATGTGACTTCCTTGTGATGAATATTTACCTTATCACTTACCCAAGACCAAAGCTTTGCTACGTCCCAATCAACATCAAACTTCTCAGTTTCTGTGACTATTTTATATAAAGTACACAGAGGGTAAAATGATACATAAATGAATGCAGAAAAATGTACCTTATTTTTAAAATACATATTATTATATAATTAGGCATTTAGGAAGAATAACAGACTATGGTTTCTTACTTCTACCATAAAATGCTTGCTTTTAAAAAAAATCAAACCAAACAGGTACATACAATCTAGCCATCAATTCTACTTGTTTTAGAGCTCATGCAACTTCCATTATAAGTAGGCCAGCAAGAGTTTTCTTAGGCAATTTCTTGTTACATTGTCAATCCATTACAAGTTTTGTCCCCTGTTCTAGCCCTACAATTTATTACTTTGCTTAGAAAAATTAGATCTGAACCAATATATATTGATAAACATAGGTTTCATCTGTTTCTCTTCAACAGATTTGACCACTATCTCTTCCGCTTGGGCCTCTTCATAATTTCTGATGCATTGCAGGTTTTTTCTTTCCTATCCCCAGAGAGCAAAATTACTTTGACTCTTGATTCATGGGTTATAATTTTTTTGTCCATGCTGGTGTGTAATCAACTTTTAGAAGCTGATGCTGACCAAACACTATGAAGAGGTTTGGGAAAAACAAACATCAATGAAAAAGCAAATCTATATTTAGTATTTTCAGAAAACACATAAACCCTTAATCCTACATAACAGAATTATTCCAAATTGAATTATTCCTAATAGCTAAGTCAGCAGGGTAAAATGGTGCATCTCATAAGGCAGAATCAAAGGCCCACTTGGAAAGAATTTAGAAAAATGCATAATGAATTTATCTGTGCAACAGTACCTTATTCCTTTAAAAATATGTACACACTAGTATTTGAACATATTTAGAAATTTATGAAAAATCACATTTTATCTTTATCAAAGACTAGTAATATTTAATAATAAAGTGTAAATTACTTTGCTGAACAAAAGAATCCTTTTTTATTCGTATAGAATCAATACAAGAGAGGCATAGGTATTATTACGGCCTACATTCCCATCAGCAAGGTTTCTAATTAGTCTTTTAATTCAGAACTTTTCTTACTGATTTCCAGAACAAACTCAGCATTATTTTCAGATGGATTTAATAGTAAGTTGTATTGCTATTTTATTTGCAAAAGAATACATAGCAATTACGGAGTAACACAGTGATACTTTTCTAGAGTATAATTTTAGACTGAAGTCATGCTTTAAAATTTCATACTGAATAAAAGAAAAAGAGATGGAGTGGCAAAAAGCATTGCCATGTCCTTAAAGGAAAATAAATAGTAGAAAACAACCCTTACAAATTTTTTCTGGTTTTGTATGTTTCTGAGAGAAAATTACAGACAATTCCACTTTGTAGGTTAGTTCAAAGGCAGTTTAGCTATTTCTAGCACACATCGCTTGTTGCTTTCATTCGAAAACAAGGGAAGGCAAAGGCCTATAGTTCTACTTTGCAAATAATAACTCCCCATGGATGCAGTCTCCTGTTCTGTACAGCAGACCTCCTGTACCCTGGGACCCTGTTCTCACACACTGCACTCACGTGAAGCATCTTCCTTCTCCTCCCTTTTTCTCCTGTTTGGAAAGAAACACCCAGGCATAGATACATATTATACACCTATATACATATATGTTTATAGTAATGCAAGTTAGACACCATCCAAAGCAACCATTAATTGTACCTGCACTGTCTATGTTAGAGATTTGGACTAGAATAATAAAACATTTTGAAATGTCATAGTTGTTTTTTGTAGTGATATTCTTGGCTCTTGAATATACATACTTAAATATACACACATACTCAGTGTATTTCCACTGATGATTGGATTATTCAGGACAGGTATAAATGAGTAAACTTTCACGGGAAAGAAGTTTTGGCCTCTGGTGAATCATGGGCCTTCGGAGCAGTCCCACTAACTAAATGACTGCACACACACCAAATACAAAAATTGAGACAAAAAAATGGGGTCACACCTGGAAGGATGAATACCATGGTACAAACAATGATGCTCATATGTGTTCAACAGAGGTTTAGTTTGGTTCCTTTTTAAATATTATAAAATATGAATAAGCTGTATCTTGTCATCCCAAGCTAAAAGTAAAATGCGTGCATTGTGTATGTAAGAAATGTTACAGAGCCTCAATCTGCAACTGGATCTTCAGTCATCATCATTTTATCCTTGAAAATACTTGAGAAGTGGAAGAAAGAAAGCAAGAAAGAAGAATCCTACATTAGAAGTGGAAAACAGTAAAAGTACATTCAATATGACAAGATTTAAGAGTGTATTTTCCCAAATTGGTTTAAAGCACAGTAATACTCAGAAAGCATATTTACAGAAATGTATGTTGTTTCTTTTGCAGTGCATTGTTGTCACTGAGGTGCTGTGTAAGAGAAATGACACTGCTGGTTGTTAACAGTGACAAGACTATCTCCAGAATCTATTTTTAGTCAAATATAGCTGTATTTCCTGCTTTGTTATTAACTGTAAAAATTATTATTTTTAATTAATCTTTTAAAGTTAATATTTTAAGATTTTAAGATCTTCTGATAAAATATACAGTGACTTTAAAATATACTATGTATAGAAAGTTAAAGAACACAATCTTAAATTGCTATTTTTTGCTCTTCTATGATTTAAAAAGCAATATGTAGAGAATACCAACAAAGAAGGCAGAGAGAAGAAAACAAAGCCACATGTTGTTATGTGAGAAAACAGCAGGAATGGAGCGTGGAGCTCTGCCTTGTGATGGACGAGGGGTCATATGGGAGAACAACATGGAGGAAGTGGTTCTGGGTGTCTGCTACAGACCCTCGTATCAGGAAAAAGCAGAAGAGGCTTTCTTCAGACAGTTGGAAGAAACTCCATGTTTACAGGCCCCTATCCTCATGAAGGACTTTAACCATTCTGCTGTCTGCTGCAGGGGCAGCAGAGCAGGGCACAAGCAATGCAAAAGGACTGGGGAGTGCATTGATTGACAAATCCCCAGCAAAGGTGATTAAAAAGCCAATAAGGAGGGATGCTCTGGTAGATTACATGCTTACAAGCAAGGAGGGACTGGTTGGAGATGAGAAGGTCTGGGACAGCCTTGGCCACAGCGCCCATGAGAATGTGGAGGTCCAGATCCCAAGAAGAAGGAATAAGCAAAAAGCAGGATCACAGCCCTAGATTTCAGAAGACCTAGAATTTGGCCCATTCAGGCACCTGCTTGAAAGAATCCCATGGGATGTGAGCATGGACAGAAGAGAGCTTCTAGAGGGATGATCAATTTTCAAAGGTCATCTCTTCCAAACCCAAGAATGGTCCACCCTGACCCACAGGAAATTGAGCAAGGAGACCTGCAGGGGTGAACAAGGAACTCCTGACAAAACCTGAACTAAAAAAGGAAGTATACTAGAGGTGGAAGCAGGGAGAGGTGACCTGGAGCTATATAGTGACACTGTCTGAGCATGCAGGAAGGGGAGAGCAGTGGATTTTTTAAATCTCAACCTTGGTAATGTTTTAGACAGTTATGTCCCATTACATCACAGAATCACAGGATCCTAGGGGTTGGAATGGACCTCAAAAGATCATCCAGTCTAACACCTCTGCCAGAGCAGGATCACCTAGAGCACATCACACAGGAAGGCGTCCAGGTGGGTTTTGAATGTCTCCAGAGAAGGAGACTCCACAACCTCTCTGGGCAGCCTGTTCCAGTGCTCTGTCACCCTCAAAGTAAATAAATTTTTCCTCACATTTATGTGGAAACTCCTATGCTCCAGTTTGCACCTTTTGCCTCTTGTCCTATCATTGGACATCACCAAGAAGAACCTGTGTCCATCCTCCTGACACTCACCCTTAACATATCTGTAAACACTGATGAGGTCACCCCTCAGTCTCCTCTTCTCCAAGCTAAAGAGACCCAGCTCCCTCAGCCTTTCCTCATAAGGGAGATGTTCCACTCCCTTAATCATCTTTGTGGCTCTGCACTGGACTCTTGCAAGCAGTTGCCTGTCCTTCTTGAACTGTGGGGCCCAGAACTGGACACAATTCTCCAGATGCGGCCTCACCAGGGCAGAATAGAGGGCATTCCCATTGGCAAACTGAAGTACAGATTAAGTGTACAGTGAAGTGTACTGAAAAATAGCTGAACTGCCAGGCTCATACAGTTGTCATCAGTAGCATGGAGTCCAGCTGAGGGCCAGTTAGTGGTGATATATCTCAGAGGTCAATACTGAGGCCAATGCTGTTTAACTTCACTAATGAGCTGGATGACAGAGGACATTACACCCTCAGGAAGTTTGCAGGTGTCACAAGACTGGCAGGAGTTGTTGATATGCCAGATGGTTGTGGCCCCATTTAGGGGGACCACAACAGGTTGAAGAAACAGGCAGACATGAACTTCATTAAGTTCAACAAGAGGAAGTGCAAAGTCCCACACCTGGGGAGGAGCAACCCCAGGCACCAGTCCATGCTGGGCACTGACTGGCTGGCAAGCAGATTGGCAGAAAAGGTTTTGATGGAGCTGGTGGACAAGGTAAACATGAGCCAGCAATATGCCCTTGCAGCAAATGCCAACAGCATCCTGGACAGCATTGGGAGCAGCACTGCTAGCAGAATGAGGGAGGTCTTCTTTAGGGCATGGGATCAGGCTTGCTGAAAGAATGATCTCTCTATATTCCCTCAGCAAGTTGTTGATTAGGATTGTGACAATAAGGTAGAAGTATTGTCCTGTAACCATTCAGCCATCTCCTCTGTCCTTCATGGTCAAGTCTTCAGAAAACAGAAGCTGAGGATGATGCAGTTGATGCAGAAGTCAGAGTCCTGAGAAGTATCTTCAGAAGAATAGTATACCTCTACATTGCCAGTGTGTTGCCTGTAACAGATATGACTATTTAGATCAAGACCATTGCTACGTTTTCTTCAGCACTGCTTGGCAGTACCTTCTCATGTTTATCTTTCCTGCTTCACTTTTGACATTCAAAAAATGAGGAAGCTAGTGAACAGCAGTGCTTTGCTTCCGTGTCCTAAAATAAACCATCAACCTCTAAGAATTCTTGAAGAATTTTCAGCACTAAGGAGGCTTAGATTAGATATGTTATTCTTTATTTATAGCATAGGTTCCTAGTAGCTGGAGATTCCCTTTTGAAGAATAAAATCAGGACACAGAAAGATTTTCTCACTGCAGCTGTTGCACTTACTCCCAATAGTGCAAACTGCTGAACACACTGTCAATTTCTTTATTCTAAATATTTATACTTGCAGACGAAAATGACAGATACTAGAATAAAAATTTAGCATCCCATTGATTTTTTCTGGGTTTGTTATTGCCCCTCTGGAACATGGCAGAGAAACCAATATCTTTCTAGTGTACAGTGCTGTTTGGGTACTTCATTTTATACTAGAACATTGCATTTCAGGTGCTACTTCTTATTAATATTCTCTATAATAGTCAATGCAGAATATAAATGAGAAAATAAAAACAAAACAAAGCACAACAAAACAACAGGAAGCTGGCAGAATGAATCTAAGACAAACTTATGACAGAGACTAGGCATGTAGGAAATCCTACCAAAGTTATTAGATCACCCTCCAGCCCCCCTTTTTGATTTTTAAATTGCAAGATTGAAAAAGGAGCCTATTCTGAAAAAAAGGCTCCAATTCACCTTGTCATCCTTTTAGCAGTAGATCCTAAACTATCGTATTTAATATAGTAAAAAAAGTGGGGATTTTTCTATCAGTTTGAAGTGAATATGCTGTCACCAACATGTTAAGGCTTTGTCTGAGAAACATCTATCTCTCAGGAACCATTCTCAACTTTCATACCAAGTCTTTTAGTCAAGCAGGTGGTGCTACCATAAAATTCCTTGCTTTCCTCTTTCCTGTATTTAAAGCTTTGTAAATGCCAAGTTTTAAATCTTATTTTTAAATGTAAGTTTGAAAATTATGAATCAGCATTCTGTATTTTCCTGCTTGTGGATGGGAATGTCTGTGAGTTCCTTCTCTTATTTGTCGCTCCTATTATAGAGAATCTATGGAAACTCAGATAATGAAGATGGCAGAAAACAGAGAGAAACTGAAGATCAATTAGCATCTTTTCTCAAAATTGTTGGGAGATTGCAAATACTATAGGTTTATCCAAAACTAAATTAATTCCTCTGCAACGAGGAATTTTGACACAATCCTGAGAAGAATAAAATGGCTCTACTGCTCAGATTTCATTTTAAAAAGACAGCTTTCTCTAGGAAGTAAATGTTAATTCTTTCCAGATTCTACTCTCAGGAACTGTATCTTTACCTACTACTTGTTACTGAGAAATATGAGTTGGAAACACAGGGAAAAAAATCTTTCAGCAAATGACTCATTCTCCTCTCTCTGTACTCCTTTCTCTCCAAAAAATATGACACACTCAAATGCACATCAACAAAAAAGACACTACACTGACAAAAGTTGGAACAGAGGTGGAAGATCTGATTGAAATGTATTTGCATTTGAACTCTTGATGATGGTCTAGATTTATGCATCTAAATTACAATTAAATAATGTTAAGGTTGTGAGTAACTTGCAAGAGCAACGAAATGTGCAATTAAAGAGAAAATATACCATATGTCCTTTGATATCTAGGCATATTGCAGTGCATTAAGAACGTCATAAAAGAGACACCCTGTTGTGGTTATGTGTTCTGAGACATGTGGCACATTTCCATTGTAGCTATCTATTTCCCTGCTTGTATGCATCTGTGTCATTATTTAAATGTTGATTTTGAGTATGAATTTCCCTTTGCATGGTGACAAAAACAGAGCCATGGACTCTGTTTTCAATGTTTCTTTATCTCTGTTGCTATTTATGAATGTGGAAGTCCAAGAGGCTAAACATAAGAATGAAAAAATTATCACAAATGGGATATAAATGGATTTAAACATCAGACAAAATTAGGCAAAGGAGATGGTTTTAGTTACTATGAATGAATCATCTTATATCTTCCCTTAAAACAGATACAGCTGAATTCCAAACACTGTTCTCCTGTATTTTGCACGGAAATAGGAATGTACAAAAAATTTCACTTATTTAATTTGGACCATTTTGGGAAATACAATGGGAATTACTCCTTCCATCTTGAAGTTCCTCACCTGTGGCATCCCACAAGTCAATTTGTTTTCCTCTACTCAAAACCAACCTGAAAATGTGGGAGAATATGATGGAACATTCAGATCCCAAAAGCAGTATTTATGTGGCTGACATCTAACCCACACTGTCTCAAGTGCCATGATCACAAAGACACCCCACTCCAAAATATTTTATAAACAGTGGCTGGGTTACCAGAGGATGAGAGCAAGAGAAGTTATACCTGTGGGAAAAGAAAAACATTTTGTGGAATTTGCAACGTTCAGAGTATTTAATGAGAACATGTTTGTCTTCCAGTTGCTGAAGATGCCTGCAGCCTTGGGACACTTTCAGACACCTCAGCAGTTCTCCAGAGACAAGTATATATTTCTGCTAAAGAAATAAGTCCTTGTAATTCTATTTGCAGCTGGGTAGGAGATGATACCTTCTGATTACAGGCTGATTTGGACATGGCTGTCTTGCATTCTTCATTCCTAGGATTCTTTGTTGTCACTTGTAGTCACTAGAAATCGTATCAATCTGAGCACAGAGTTACTGCAACAGTTATGAGTTCATTCCAAGATCATACAATAATAACCATGAATCCTGATTAACTGCTCAATTTTAGGTTTCTTCAACCCTTGGTTTTCTTCTGGTTTCCTAAAGTTACGATAGTGATAATGATGGTGATAAAGTGCATGGAAAAAAACCCCCTCTAGCAGTGTAAAAAAATGGACCCAGATACTGTGGTGATTAATGAAATTGTTAGAAACACAACAACCTAATGGATATGCTGGCATCAATCCTCCTCCTTAGCATGACCTACCGTGCAAGGACTAGGCCAGAATTATTTTCTGAAAAGGAGACCAAGCCAGATTAGCATCACATCAACTCAGGGTCCTGTATGATCGAAAGAGACAGGGCAGAAGCAATGCCATTCTGGTAACAGGGACAGTCAGGCCTAGGTGGTGGGCCCTTGGAGAAGGGGATGCTGTGGGAATGCAAGAACAGCTTGGAGCCAGCATCCTGGCACATGGCTGTCAAGGCTAAAGAAAGTGGGGTGATGGACAGTCACAGTCAATCCTAGGACAGCAGAGCCAGGAAGAGCAATCTCCATGGGGCTGGGGAAAGCAGCCAGCCTAGAAACAGTCTGAGGAGAGAGCATGCCAGCTGGGAAGCAGCTGTACAGCCACAGGGCGGCCAGGGATGCCACTGACAAACGTGTGCTGTAACCAAAAGGGTTATGGCTTGCGGGAAGAGCCAGGGACTTCAGCCAGCAACAGCTGAGAAACACAGCGAGTCATGCACCGAGTAAGGAGCAAGGTTCGGGTTTTGTGGGGGGGTCTCATGTCACCGAGTCGTGTCGCAGCAGCCCCAGCAGCACAGGCTTCTGTCACCCGCCCTGACAGGGATCACGTTACAGCAGGCTTGGGAAAGCAGGCAGCACTCGCAGCCTGCAAGGTGGCCCTGAAAAAGCGCTCGGGCTGAGCAGGGAATGTGCCAGGGAAGAGCAGACTTAAAATGCTTTATTTTTTTTGGGGGGGGATTTTCAACTTGGGAGCACCGTTACCCTTGGAAACTCTCATCCACGTCAAGTACAGTCGTAGGCTTCGCGAACTTGTACGTGAGGATTTGCGGCGAAAACCGCGATTCCCTCCAGCGGCCGCCCTGAAAAAAACAAATCCAAGGCTGACTTGGGCGCTTCCGGCGCCTCTGGCGTATTGACGAGCTGCAGCGGCCACCGCTTCTCCTTCCTCCCTTTCCTTGTCGCAACAGAGAAGCCGCGGCCGCGCCGGCCGGCCCCCCTCACGGTCGGGCCCAGCGGTACCGGCACCGACACCGACCCCGCCGCAGCCTCGCCAGGGCACAACAAGACCCGGCACCAACACCGCGGCCGCCGCCGCCGCTTCTGCCCCGCCCCGCCCGGCCCGGCCCGGCCCGGGCGCAACCAACCGCGGCGCTTGGTAGAGGGGGGAGGAGAGCGCCCCGTTCGGCACCGCCATGGAAGGTGCGCACCACGCAGCTCCCATCCCCCCCCGTCTCCCCCCCCCGCCCCCGGCCGTACCATTTCGCTGCCCGCCCGGCGCGGAGGCGCGTTCGGCAGGAACGTACCAACGCCGCGTAGGGAAAGGGGTAGCCGAGAAAGTCGCGTGCTAAGGGGGAGGTCGTGTCCCAAAGGGCGCAGCGCCGATTCTTGGTCTCGCCGCTTTGACCGAGAAGTGCGAGACGGCCACAGTCTCACCGGCGCTTCCCCTCGCAGCGGGAAAGGGGGAAGGAGCAGCACGTCCTCCTTAACCCTTCCCCGGCGGGACGGGGATGGGCCGTCCCGCCGGGCAGCAGCCCTCCCCCCCCCCCCCCCCCCCCCCCCCCCCGCGCGCGCAGCGTTCTTCCCGGACCGCCGCTGCCGCCGCGGGGCGCGTGAGCGGGTGGCGGAGGGGCTGGGCCCTCCCGGTCGCGGCCCGACATGTCGGTGGCGTTCGCGGCCCCGAGGCAGCGGGGGAAGGGCGAGATCACGCCGGCCGCCATCCAGAAGGTGAGGGCGAGAGGAAGGGCCGGGCCCGGAGCGGCCCCGCGGGGCTGCAGCTGCTTTCCTGCCGCCGGGCCGCGCGGGGAAGGGGGCGGCGACGCCCCGGAGCGCTCAGGCCCCGGCGGGAAGGAGGGCGGCTGGGCCGCGCTGGGAGCACGGCCCGGCGGGGGGGGCCGGCAAGGCGCTGCTGCCTCGCTGGCTGCCATCCGGCGCTTGTTCAGGGGTCGCGGGGCCGGGGAGGGGGAGGCGCCGGGCGGGCGGGCCGCGCTGCCTGCGGCGGGGCGGGGTGCGGAGGCCGCAGCGGGGCCGGAGCGGGGCTGGCAGCCGGTGGCCCTGAGCCACCCCTCGGGCTGTCCCCGGCGCTGCCGGGCTTCCCTCAGGGCCGCGGGCGGGAATTAACCCGGCAGGACTCGGCCTGGCGCGGTGAGAGAACGGAGGAGTGGAGTAACCCCTTCCTGCGCGGGGGTGCCGGTGCGTCGGAGCTCCGCCGGGTTGTTACTGAAACCCCGCTTAACTTCGGGCTCTGCCTCCGCGGGGTTAGCGGCGACTACAGCTATCGAACTTGGCCCGTCTAGTAGTCAGGCCTGCCCCCCTAAACTTTTTAAGTGTTAGCAAAGAGGAGTATTGTGGTTGTAGCCAATTACAGCGATTCCGGAGGACTCCACTGAAGCTTTTGTGGGAGGGAGAAAGTTAACTCGCTGAAGCAAAGAAAAGCATATAGGGGATTTGTAATAATTCACGATGCCTTGTATCGGCAGAAGCCAAGGAGCATGTTCAAGTTCAGTGGTAGCTTAGTGCTATTTAGTAACTTAACAGAAGCTCTCACTGTTATAAATAGCCTTTAATCACAGTTTAGTACGGGCTCCTGGTGTAGGAGCCTTTTGGGTAGATGTAAGTAACACCTGATTTAGTAGAAAATACGAGCCTCAACAAGTTAGACATTGTAGGGGTCAAGACCTCAAAGAAAACCCCATAGTTACAATGGAGATCTTCGGAGTTAAGTAGCAGAAACGAGTGCTTGAGAAATACCCACTGGGTGGAGAGCTGCCTAAAGGTAGTCAGTAGAGACTTCAGGTCGCTGGGGTGCGTATGGTGAATGCAGACAAGTTTATCTTGTGCTGTAGTCAAAACATTAGTTTGGTGGTGGTGTACTGGCAAAACCCTGGTATAGTTAAAGCTCAAGAATCTGTAGTGTACATAAGCTGGCAGAAGCCCTGGAGGTGTCTTCATCCAGCTGGAAACTTGAATTTTCTTTTGAGGATAGGTGGTTATAACTCTTTCAAAGAACTATTTTCGTTTTCTATCAGCAGCTGCTCAGTCAAAATTGTACAACAGTGCCTGCAAGCCCTATCCAGGATACAGTTGTATTTCTTGTTTGTTTTCCCCTTGGCCCTTATATTCCTTTCCCACTGCATGCCCCCCCACCCCAAGGTCTAGCTTACATGGCACAGTGATGAACACAGCCATCTAACTGGCAGTCTGAAAGTCTGCCTCTCTGCAGTCTTCTCCTTTCTCTGGAAGGTGGGAGACATTCTGAGAGCCCTGATTGAGGGCTTCCTTTGCAAGTGCTCTATGAAAGATATTAGCTTCTTCTTCCCTATTTTTTTCTGGTGAAAGTGGCCACTATGTTTCTTACAAAACTTGATGGTAAGTGCATGTGAAACATATCTGTGTAGCAGTGTGTTTGTGATCGTCTTCAGAGTATGCAACTACAGTTCTGCCTAGTTTCTGAGGCTCAGACAGTAATTCAAAATACTTCAGTTCTGTCTCTGTTCAGTGCTTAATAACAGTGTTTGCAGATCCAGCAGTTTCAGGCAAAATAGCTCACTGATACTTCTAGTTAGTTCTGGTGAATTACTGGTTTGAATTTAGGAAGACCTGACTGGTTGTCTTATTCTTACATGGATATAAGTCCCAAATGGACTGCGTGAGGTTTCTGACTTCGTACTCTTTTCCTAGTAGAGGTGGATTAGTCGAACGAAAAAAAGTCAGTTTTTTTGGTGGTGTTTTGTTGTTTTGTTTTTTTTTTAAATCAATCAGTTCAACATTTTCTGTCTGGCAGTCAACTTTCCATTTAGTTCAGTTGACTTGTGTAACTTTGCTGGTAGCTCAGATTAGCCATGGCTCTGCTGACTCTTGTCTGATCAGAGTGCAGCAGAGTGGTTAAAATACAGGAGTGTTGGGATGTGCAGCTCTAGGTAATCAGGCTTTATTTTTTTTCCTATTTATAGAGCTTGGCGGACCTTGAATTCATGAGCTTTTTCTAGAAAGCCATGAAATCTCAATTTCCCATGACTTTAGGACTACTTTGTTTTTGTCAGAAAGTTAATTCACATATATCCATATTATTGGGTACTTACGAGGTATGATACATCTTTTTTGCCCATTAGGCTGAATATTTATAAAGTGCAGCTTAATTAGAGATTCTTCATGTAAATATGACCTAGCTTTCCAGTGTATTTCCTTGAAACAAACCTGTCTGGTAAGCTCAGTTTCTATCACTAACAATTTCAATGCTGTTTATTATTAAATTTGTAAGCAGTTGCAGGCTTTAGAAGGAGAAGGGAAACTTGAGGCATTAATTTTAAAGTAAATTTCATGGTAGAGATCAATCAAAGAAATGCAAAACTTTGAAAACTTTGTAAGAATCTAATGCAGAAGAAGCATAGGTATTTGACTGGGAAACTTCACAAATGTAGCTATAATAATGATATGAAATCCTTAAACTGAAAGCTGTAAAACTAGTAGAAGGAGGACAATGGAAGCAAAAGAGTGTTTTCTAAATAATTGGCTAAAATAGAACTTTCTGGAATACTACTTTTTTTTGATTATTTTTTAAAACTCTGAGAAGAGATGCAAGACTCAAACTTCAGTTTCTTTCCACAAAGAAATGAAACTTACTCCAAACTTGTTCTTTATCGTTTCAGATGTTGGATGAAAATAACCATCTTATTCAGTGTATAATGGACTATCAGAACAAAGGAAAGACGTCCGAATGCTCTCAGTAAGACATTAATCCAAATCTACTCCGGACTGGGTGAATTTTTATGTAGATCACCATTCTTGATTTGTTTAGCTCACCTTGTAGGAGAACTGTGCTGTGAAGAACAGAAAAGTATTGCTGCAGATACTACACTTGAAACTTATGGACTTATGGTTGTATTTGCCATATGACTATGACTTCTGTCACTGAAATGTTCTGACTTGCCTGCTGCAAATCAATGCCGTAATGTTAATGCTCGTAAAAATGGGGACTGCATAAGCCAAGATCTTTTTCCTCTGCATCATAATTACACATCAAGAAAAGGCAGTTTCCTTCTCAAGCCTATCAAAGTCTTGTAAGAATGGAACTTTGTTCCTGATGGCATGATTGAAAGCTACCTCCTTACTACTTGCCCAGGAACAAACAGGCTTGTCTTAAAAGTTTGGCTTGCCAGAATATCCCATGTAGACTTGCTGTCTGTCAGGGTCTCTGGAGAGTAATCTGAGAGAACTGTGGAAGGGGAGTGAATTTTTAAGGAATATTACTTTCCCATTACTATTTTCTGGCATGGCATGATCACAGCACCCTTGTAATCAGCCAGACAGAGCCATGTGACTGACAGGGTATTGCACTATGGCTCAAGTCCCTTACTAAGAGGATTGGTAGTCTGCGAGTAGGAGGGGTGTCATAAATAGTAGGTCTTTTTGCTTTAAGGGAGTGCTTTTTTTGGAGCACAGTTACTGCATTAAGCTCTTTGCAAGCCTGTAGTTATGTATTTGTCATTTGTTCCTACTTTCAAAGTAATTTTTGTGACTATGGGCTAAGTGTTTAAGCTCTGGAATGTGGTTCTGTAGGAGAAAAATAATTCCATAGCAAGCTTCCAAAGCCCTGGATCCTGATGAAATGTTAGCACTGTTCTTGGTCATGCTTCACAAAAATCTGTGATATCTGGGGACATAGTAGAAGGAGCTTTCTGTTCCTAGTGTTTGTGGTGGAAGATCACGAAACAGAAACACTGTGTATGTGTCCTGGTGACATAGTTTGGGGCAGGAAATGAAATGGGTGAGAACAGCATCACCCAGATTGAGATTTTTCATAGCAAGACAGAAGTTGTAGAGAAGATACAGGCTTTGATGGAGACATTGGGAAAGATTGGGTGGAATTGTACAGTCACAGAATAATTTAGGTTGGAAAAGACCTTTAAGATCATCAAGTCCAACCTTTAACCCCGCTCTCCCACATTCACCCCTAATCATAGAATCATAGAATCTTAGGGGTTGGAAGGGACCTCGAAAGATCATCTAGTCCAACCCCCCCTGCTAGAGCAGGGTCACCTAGAGCACATCACACAAGAACGCATCCAGGTGGGTTTTGAATGTCTCCAGTGAAGGAGAGTCCACAACCTCCCTGGGCAGCCTGTTCCAGTGCTCTGTCACTCTCACAGTAAAAAAATTTTTTCGTATATTCACCTTGAACCTCCTATGCTCCAATTTCCACCCATTACCCCTTGTCCTATCACTGGTCATCACTGAGAAGAGCCTAACTCCATCTCCCTGACACTCACCCCTTACGTATTTGTAAACATTAATGAGGTCACCCCTCAGTCTCCTTTTCTCCAAGCTAAAGAGACCCAGCTCCCTCAGCCTCTCCTCATAAGGGAGATGTTCTACTCCCTTAATCATCTTTGTAGCTCTGCGCTGGACTCTCTCAAGCAGATCCCTGTCCTTCTTGAACTGAGGGGCCCAGAACTGGACACTAAACCATATCCCCAAGCACCACATCTATATGACTTTTAAACACATCCAGAGATGGTGACTCAACCACCTCTCTGGGCAGCCTGTTCCAATACGTGATAACCCTTTCAGAGGAAAATTTTTTCCTAATGTCCAGCCTAAACCTCTCCTGGTGTAGCTTTAGGCCATTCCCTCTTGTCCTAACACTATGTGCTTGTGAGAAGAGACCAGCACCTACTGCTGCAATGTTCTTTCAGGTAGCTGTAAAGGTCAATAAGGTCTCCCCTCAGCCTCCTTTTCTTTACACTAAATAGCCCCAGTTCCCTCAGCTGCTCTTTTTAAGTCTTGTTCTCTAGGCCTTTCACCAGCCTAGTTCTAGTTCTTCTTCACCAGCTCTTTTCTGCACCCACTCCAGCACCTTGATGTCTTTCTTTACTGAGGTGCCCATAGAAGGTAATAGGTAAGTGTGAGGGAAAAGGTTTAGGATTCCTGATAGTGGTACTCTTGTAAGTCTCTTTAATCTTGGTCTACATGGTGACTTTATGTGTGTAGAATTGAAGTGAATTCTGATGTTACTGTATGTGTGAGTTAAGATCTGTATTGCTTTTGTTTATTTTGATAGATACCAGCAGATGCTGCATACAAACTTGGTTTACCTAGCCACTATAGCTGACTCCAACCAGAATATGCAGTCTCTACTACCAGCAGTAAGTACAAAGTAGTGTAAAAGTAGGGAATATATTTCATTTGGGTCCCTGGAGGAAAAAAAAAACACAACAAAGTGTTTGAATTAGTGACCAAACATTTAGCTTTTGGTTTACTGTACAGTGAATAGTTTTGCTTAAAATCTGACTAGTTTAACTGAAGACTGTTAGTCTGATTTAAACAGGCGATGCAGAGATTATCTACGAGGCAGACCAGATAGTATTAGATGTTTTTTTTCCTCAACACAGAACTCAAATAGTATGGCTGTTAGCTCCTACAGCAGTACTCTGTTTTTCCTCTTATATTAGGGAAAGGTGTTGCGGTGTGGATTTGGTTTTTTATCATTATTAATTTCTTCTTTCACTGGAATATCTTCCATTCTTTTGCCTTAGTGGAATGAGGTTGGGTAAACCTTTGTCTTCTTTTATGTACTCTAGGTGAGTCTCAAGTTCTTTGCCTTTCTCCTGTAATTTTTTTTCTCTCTTTTTTGAGGTAGATAGTGATAATATGCAAGAAATAAGATTGCACAGGCTTGAAACACTGGGTTGCCTTACAAATTAAGCATTTATTGTATAATACTTGCTACTTTTTTTTTAAATGGAGTTGTCTCAATCTGTGTTCCTGAGCTCTTTATAAGATATTTTTTTTTCCCCTTTTCCTTTGTATTTGTAGGAGTGAGAAGAGATACAACAAACACTGAAATAGCGTTCTATCTGTTTGCTTATTGTGTTAATAGGAAAGCTTGGGGAGTTCATTGTGAGTAACACAAGGAAGGTGTTTTTTTTTTTTTCGGTAATAAGACTTTACTTGAATTAATGTAGTCTTGATTCATTTCTGTAATATGAAACTAAAAAGAATACCTATAAAACAGCCATTCCTAGATACTAGTTTGCACCAACTGAAATTGAATTACTCTTTCTTTGGTCTCTGGAGAAGTGTTCTCCAATCATTGCTACTAGCAAAGCATCCTTTGAAGTTGGTACCTAGAGGACTATAGAAACAGTGCTTCATTATGTCCAACCTGTTGTGCCTGTAGAGGCTTCTCTTTTTATAAATCCATGCTTGTAGCTGGGGGGGAGGGAAAGAAATCTTCAAGAGGGCTGTGTGTATTACTCATAGGAGGCTTAATTCATATCCTGGTTCTGATGACAACTGAAAATGAATTTGACCTTATTCTAGTCTCTTGTGAACAGCCCTGTTCTTAAGGTTGAATGTGTGATGACATTCTCTTATTAAAAGAAAATTAAGATAGGGCCAGGAAAGACTTTTGCAGATCAGGGCTGCAGTGCATTTCTGATCTTGAGTGTAAGGAATATTCCACACCAGTGAGCAAATAGTGTAGTGTGTTTTTTTTTGGCGGGAGAGTTCCCTTTGGACCACTAAGGGGGGAGTGAAAAGGTAGCTTCTTGTCTTTTCTTTCAAACTAAAATACAAAATGACATTTAGATGTTCAGTGTTAGTTAAGTGTAGACACTCTGACCTACCAAGTCAAATCTTTGAAGCTGTGCTTGAAATGTGTTAAGCAGATAAAATTACTTTTTATTGCCGTTTTTAGAAAAATATCTAAATTCTTTGTCTTTCCAACAAATTCAATCAAATTAATTTGGGAACAGGTGAACTACTGCTTTTTGCAATGCAAGATGAACTACTTCAGGCTCTTTTCCTTTATTTGCTTTCCATTTAAGAACTGATGCAGCTCAAGTTGACGTGAAGTATTGTGTTTCTGTTCTCCGTGCTTCTGTGTCAGCTATTGAACCGTCTTATTAAATTCAGGGGTTGTTAGTGGCAACAGTTAAATATGGAGCAAGATACTGTCTGTAAACATCTACTATTCTTAATAGTAAAATACATTGATGTTATAATACTACCATTACAGTAGTTTCCCACATAACTTAGGAGCATTTGACTCTGGTTAGCTTCTGAAGTTGGGTTGCATCTGATCTACTCATAGCTGGAAGATTGTTCCCCTAGTAAACTATACTTCCTTTTTGTTTAAAGTTTATATTATTTTGGTTTTAATTGGGTAAATACACTTAAATTTAACAGTTTTTAACTTTTTACAAAAATGCTTTATGTGATAAAATGAAGCGAAAAAGAAAGTACTGCTGCTACTGTTCACACTGAAGAAAAGAGCTAAATGAGCAGGTTCATTGGAGCTTTTCATGTAAGCTAAAATGACTTGAACCTGGTAACTGTCTTCTCTTACAATACTCCTTAGACTTAATGCTTCATATTGTTGGGAAAAAATGCTTGTAGTCAGCTTCTGTGCCTCTATCCAGTTATCTTAGAATGCGCTATTCTAATCAGATGACTGCACATCGTTATAAATGTGTGGTATTACTGCCTGTAGAGAACAAGATAAAAGTTATACCAAACAATGTAGTGAACAAACTGTGTTGTGCGGAGAAGTATTTCTGTAAAGGGGGCCTGACAGTGAGGAAAAGATGAGACAGGCGAAGCAGGCATTACAGGGTGTGGGTGATGGGAACTAGAAAGACTTAGAAATGTCTGTGTTGTAACAAGGCTGCTGTTGTCTTTCTGTGTGTGATCACTTTAGAATATTAAATTATTATTTCTGAGGTTCAAGACCTTCCTTCACAGCAGAAGACAAAAGACATGCAAGGTTAATCTGCTTGAATCAACTGCATTTTTTCTCAGCCACATGAACAGCAGCATTATTAAGGGAGGGCTGATTTGGAGTGTCTTCCCAGCTGGAGGAGAGTGGTGGCTAAGGCCACATGTGAAGTTCATGCAACTTTTTAATGTCTCTTCCTGATTTATGGCAGGTATTCTCGTTTTTGGACAGTGGTTTAAGGTCTGTTTACCACCACCATGTGGGCTAAGCTAGCTTCCCAAAAAGGGCTTGTAGGGTGAGGAACACAACACTGTTGCATTTTTTTTATTTTCGTTAGTGCTACTTTTGAGGGAGGTCACAGCAAAAGTGAATGGTAGAGAGCAGAGATGTAACAAAGTTTGTTACTGAGACTTCCAAGTGAATTCCAAAAAACAGTAATGAAGATTTTTGTGGTCATATTTCTAAACACATTAAATTTCAAACAGTAGAATAGGCATCTTATCCTCCCCAGCTTCTATTTATCTTTTGTTTTCTTGAGAGTGTTCTAGTGGCATTAAAAAGTCATTGCAAACTATTAAATAAAAAAAAACCCCAACTTTTCCACTTGAATACTTTCCCTCCCTTATGTGATTTCATTTTGTCAAATATTTATAAGAAAACAACCCATGGCCATCACTTCATTGTGAAAAGTAGAGGGGAACTTTTGCTTGCACGCCAGCCTTTTCATTTTGACATTGGTTTTATAGCAGGCAAATATTGAGGCCTGGAATTATTTGGTTAAGGTGTCTTGTTTTTTTTCACACAGGTAAAGTGTGTTTTTTCTTAGTTTTTCTTGCATAAAGCAGCTTGCCTTCTGTCAGCATGCAAAGTGCTTGATTTCAGCCTGTATTTCAAGAAAGTGATGAAAATAAATGCTTATGAATATTACTTCTGTAACATAACAGGTTTCTTCTACATTGAAAGTGCTGGTTTCTTCCAGCAGCAAGCTAAACTCTGTATGTGAAGTGACTTCAAAGGAAACTCATTGTTTGAGTTGTAGAAAAACATGCACATAACATTGCATTATTTTTCTTAAAATCACAATACCGGAAAGTTCATAAACTTACTGATTAAAAAGTGCTTTATCGTTGCTTGAGCTACTTCTCTCAAAACAAGTGTTTTTTGTAGGACTTGTGAAATCCTTTAGTATAGCCTGTTCCTGAACTTGTCACACAGGTTAGGATGGAGTCCATGCCATTATATAAAACTGGTGATTCCTTTTTATAAACGCCCACATCAGCAAGCACTGAAGTGCTGGTTACTTCGAAAGAAACTGCTTGAAGAGGTAGAACCATTAAGCGTCATTACTAGCACCTGACTAAAACTTTTCTTCAGGTTCCTTGTTGAAAGATGAAATTTTATTGTGGGATTATTATTTTTAATTTTTATTTTTTTTTTAAAGCTGTGGAGTTTGGCTAAGTAGGAATCTTGAATGCAAGAATGGTTTTACTTGGTGGAAAGTCTCATATGATCTTAAATGCACTTTAGTATTTTTCAAAGGGGAAATGCTCAATCTCTAGTTTTAATGTGATTTTGTTTGTAGAAACAGCTCAGATTCTTACAAACTGAATAGTGTACTCTTTGTAGTAGCCTTCATTTTGAACATTAAAGTTGTCTTCAATATTAAAGTAATTATTTTTCTTGAAAAAAGCCAGATGCCACCAAGGAGAGTAAAATACAGCTCAGTTTTAATAGGTTAAAGTAAAATTTGGAAATACTGCAGATGAGAGGAATCCTAAATTGATAAAAATTCTTGTCCAGTTATGTACCAAATGCCTGGAAAAATCTGTTGTGTGGTAGTATAGCAGAAAGTCTGTTAATGGTATTTGCTTTCCTGCTGATCACAGCTGGCACTGGTCTTTAAACCTCTAGCTTAATTCTGTGTATATTGAATGTTAGTGTGTTGATTTAAATGAGTTTTAAATCAGATACCAAAAGCAGTATGGTGTATTATTTTCCATTAGTTTTTCAGAGCACAAGTCCATGCCAAATTCAAGTTCAACTATTTGTAAGCTGAGTTAATAGAAAATAGAGCAAAAGAAAGGTTGAGTGTTCTTTATCGAGAGGGAAGTGAGCTATTAGTTAGAGCTTGGATTTTAAAGAGTAGTTGCTCTGATTAAAGGTTTGTTAAGCAGTTTTCAGAAATCATCATAATTTCTAAGACTTCTAAAAAGAGAAATGTAAGGTATTGCATTTTTTGAGAAAGGGAGGCAAGATGTTGTATTTCTACTTAGCGTATTATGTGAGTGCTGTTCTTCATACAGCTACTATGGTTGGGAGGGTTAAAAAAATTAAGCGTCATGTTCCTGTACTGTTACTAGAAACTATTGAGCTAGTGTAAATCCATTATTGATAAAACTAATCTATTTGTGCGTGCATCTTCCCTGAAGACCTTAACTTCTTAAGTTATGCCTTACTTTAGCTCTTCATACTGTACTTTCTAATTTGCTATGTTTACTTTGCATAGCAATAAATATTTCCTGTGATTTGTGAGCTAGAAAAGGTACTACCAGGGTAGTAGTGAGTGAATTCATAGACCACTAGTGTGCTCTAATTTAAGTAAGAAGATCACTAACTTCGGTTAGCTGCTTTGAGTGTATTGCTAATCAGGTGTGTCCACATGGGGAGCTAGTGCACTGTACACAAAAATCCTACTTATATTGCTTACTAATTCATGTGGCTGATGTAGAAATCAGTGAAAATGGCAGCCAATTTGAATTAGAAGTCTGCTCTAAAGTGTAATTCTTTACGACTTGAAGATGAGATTTTCCTCTCTGTAGTACAGTATCTGCACAGTAAATGTCAACCCTAGGCAGTTTGCTGAGAGCTGTACCAGGCAGTCTGATAACATAGATGCGGAGTCCTTTAGTCCATACGGTTTTGCTGTTTCCCCAGTTAAATGTTTGGAGGGTTCTGCAAGATTCTTTCTGTTGTAATGTAGTTTATATAAGGCCATCTAGCTGGCATACAGATTAAATTATTCTCTTAGGTTACTAAATGCAAGTAAAACCTGTAAATACTGGCCTAGACATTAAAGCATCTTAAAAGCCAAAAAGGCAGCAGGTAAACAGTTGTGACACAAAGCTCCTGCTTTTGAGGACAGGTATGAGCTGCGTTTTATGGGGGAATTATAGAGTATCTCTGAAGTTGTCTAGTTTCTATAGCTCGGTGTTCCCCAAGTTAATGTCCACAGTTAACTTATTCCTGATCACTTAAAATAAAACTGTCTGAATTTGTACCAGATTTTTTAACTTTTGATTTCAATAATATCCAGTTATATCAAGAGTTAAGAATTTTGTGTTATTATTTTGGAAGTATCAGAAGGCCTATTGCTATCTGACCAGTAGGTATTTTAGGGTTACATTTTTTGCTTGTTAAAATGATGCTAAAACTCTTTGTACAGTGGTACATGGAATTTGAAACAAAGATTCCAATTTCATCTTTAAACAAAATGCTTATGTATGACATTATTCTCTATTTTAACATTTTGTTCAAGTATTAAGTCAGAGTTCTTCTGATTTTTGAAGGTTGATATTTAGAATGTGATTCTAATTCTAAACTTAGAATGCCTTAGTGCTAGTGTCACAACTGAAACTCCAGCAGTGAAAGCACAAATTACATTTGTAATTAACTTCATTGTTTAGACATGATTGTAAATGCTTTTCACATAGAAATCCACTATGTTCCCAAATATTACACATGCTGAGAATTGATATGTTTGTTAGTACTAGGAGTGTCCTAAATTAAAAAAAATAATACCTTGCACCTTGTAGAAGAAGAGTCATAACCCAGTTAAATAAATCTTGCCTCTTTTGTATCTTCAAAATGTATTCTTTTATGATCTTATTTCCCAGTCTGACACCTCAGTAAGTACTCCACAGGTGCCATCACCATCTATCAACAGAGTACTGATCTCTCAGACTGGGACAGGTGCCGTGATTTTATTATTAGCAGGGTAGGGTATCTTCTGGGATGGAGTACTTTGCTTTGCAGAAAATGGTATTTAAGAACTGAAAACAAAGATGATTCATTAAATCCTTAGTTAGAACTTTTCTTACAGAGATCAGAAGGCGTTTATGTTTGTGTTCTATGTCGTTTTTAATTGGTATTCTGAGAAAATTTGAAGAAAATTGTATTTTTTATAGTATACTTTAAATATTTATTGCTATTTTTATTGATTAAGTCTTTTATATTTTATTGATGACTGAGCTGGTATTCCATCTCCATTTTTTGTAACAATACATGTTCCACAAACATCTTTCAACCTATTGATAGTAAGAAAAATCTAATAATACAAAGGCAGAGAAGAGCTGATAGATGGAAGTTCCAGGTATACAGTTCCACCATGGCAACTTTTATTGTTTGCTCTCTTGCATTTGATCCAATTCACTATTTGAAAGAAAGTTTTCTAAAAAAAAATGCTCTTTGGCTATTGTTTTCAATGTGTGCTTTCAAATAACTTTTGGGTTCAGTAGGATATTTTTTGTTGAGCCCTTTTTAGTTACAACTGCACGTCAGTTTCAGTTTTTTTCCAGTTCACATTTCAGGAGAAGGACAATTTATAATTTATACTTTTTTAATGCTCTGATAAAGTTTAAATGCTCATAGCAGCTGTAAATTGTAATCTGTGTGTTTAGGGAAGTGAGCCAAAAATTAGTGTTTTGCAAGTGAAGCTGTGTCTAACATCTTCTAACTCTCCAATTTACTTTTTACTGATAGTAAAATATTTAACTTTTTCTACTTCATAATTGGAAATAAATCAGCAGTGATTTTTAATTTCCATTTTTTTCTGACTCACCCAGCAGAAAAGGAGGAAGTAGCCTTTCCTTTGGTTCTGTTAACCTAACTAGAGTTAGTGTCATTCCACCCTTCATATCTAGACTGAACAGGTAGGGTTAATGTGGGGTAACTTTTTTCCTCATAAAGGGTGAGAGGTTTGTTTTCCTTCTCTCTTAGTATTTGAGTCTTGAATATTTCGCGGTCATCTAGTATTTTTAAAGGTCTTTATCATGCATAATACATATTTCTGGGAATGGACAATTCATTTCTGTAAAGAACAAAAAAGGTTAAATGAGCTGGTTTTGGGAGGGAGTTTGTTTTGGTGTTTTTTATTTTTAATTTTTTGCATAATTAAATATGATGTAAAAAGTTTATGATCTGTAAAAGCCTGAATCAACTCTGCCAGAAGTAGGGAAATTGCAATTTTAAAACATTTTTTTCTTGTTTTCTTCTGATTGGCCAGTAGAAAAATACCCTGGGAGATTTTCCTGGAGAATAATTATATCTGCAAGACACATTTCTTTTTAATTACTATCAGGTAATTATTTGTTTATAGCCCTGACATGAAGGCTTATAACACAATTTTGAAATATCCTGTGTAACTTTCCATTCCATACATCTATGTGTAATTATCTCTGAGTCTTATTTAAACTTCTAGTGTCTCATGTTGATGCATTCCTCAGGTTTGTGATTTTATGTTGTGTCTTGTATTTTTAATGTTATTCCTCAATTTATTGACAATTCTGGAGGTTTTGTTGTTGTTTTAAGAATTAAATTGAATGATTTTTTTTTTTTTATGGACCATAAATTGAATCTTATTTCTGTCATATCCCCTTATATTTCTTTCCATTGTTGTGGCTGCCCCTCCCTGGAAGTGTTCGAGGGCAGGCTGGTTAGGGCCTTCAGCAGCCTGGTCTAGTGGAATGTGTCCCTGCCCATGGCGGAGGGGTTGTAAATAGATGATCTTTAATAAAAAATGATTTTTAAAAAGTCCTTTTTTTACTTGTTACATGTGAAAGAAATACAAAGTCATTAATCACTGGTTGCCTGTCTTTGGAGTCCTTCTGCTTTTATAATATCTTTTTGTGATTGCTTTCCTCAAATTACATGTGTATCATGATCACAAATACCATAGCATTTTTTTTCTCACATTTTTACCTCACTTTTGATATATCAATTATCAATGGTTCTCATGGATTTTTTTTTTCCCCACAAAACTAACTAGGTAGTGGCCAATACTACTTTTTTTGGAATTAAGTTAAAATTGGAGTTTCCTTTTTCTGAAGAGCAGTGGTTGAAAATTCAGTGTAATTGCCATATATCTGTCCATGTTGAATTTCACTTGGCACTGTTCTACTTACACTTTTTTCCACTGTTTTCAGTAACTAATGTTGCAGCATCTTCAAATGTTGACATTTACTAACAAATGTTTTCAGGTGACCCTTGTGTTCCTTTATTCTTTGACCTTCATGTGAAGTTATTGCCTCTTTCTTTTGGTTGGGCAGTTTCACTTCACTCTGGGAAGTGAAAAGTGTATACACCTGGACAATGTATTTTTCTAAATGGCTTTGTCAAAAAACTTGTATTAAGAAGTTTTTGTTAAATGCACAGCTAAGTGGTTACATTTATATCTTTGAAAAATTCTAATAAGAAAGATACAACTTCCCTATACTGATGCTAACTCACCTTTATCATCGTTAGAGTTCTATAGAACTCTAATTATTTTAATCAATTTACTTGTAGCTTTGGGAACAAGGCTCAGATTTATGATTCCTAGAATTGGTCCTACTACTTTTTTTATAAAAAGAGATAAAGTGTTTGTCAACCATATCACCTTCTGTGGTAGTTTATTTTAATGAAAGATTTAATTTTTTAGCAGCTTGGACCTTTTTTCGTGCATTATTTTCAAGAATCCGAAATGGGTTTGCATAGGTCTTTGCCTATTTCTGTATCCAGAAGCTTGTCTTGCTGAATTATTTTCTGCTAATACCTTTTTGGGTGCTTTCAGTTACTCCCTTAGTTCTCTCAATTCCCTGTGACTTGTTAAGTCTCTTGCAGGTTTTTGTATCTAATGGGATTTTAAAAATCTTGACTACTTTTTTTTCATCTTCTTAAATGCTTTCACTCTCAAGGCTGCTTTTTGATCACCGCAGTGTTTTTCTTAGTGTTAAACAATAATTGTTTTGAAAACTTATGGAATAAATTTCATAGTTGGAATATATAGTTTTTTCTTAAATAACCTTTGGAGATTTTTTCATGCAACTTCCTATGCATGAGGGTATGTCTGTTTGTGCAGTAACACCTACAGGATAGCTAGAACCTTGATATAATCCAGGTTTTTTTAGTACTTTATAGTATTTTTCATTATTAGCATGTTGAGGTAACATTGGATTTACTAATGATTTATACTTAGAATCCCAGAAGTTTATTTAAATTCTGAAAACATTTCAACTTGGATGTTTTTTGGCTTTGCTCTTTGCTGAAAGGGGGCTCCTGTTACTCTCTGAGCTCTAGCTGCTCATGTGGAGGTACCAAGTGTGTTGGTTTTCCTTGTATTAAAAATCTATTTTCTCAATAAAAATTAAAAATACGTCGGTTTTCCTTCTTGTTTGTTTCTCTGTGTATCAGTTTTATATAATTTCTGTTAGATGCAAAAGTTAAGATGATAGTGAGCTTTTGGAGGTGAAGGGAAGAAAGACTTCCAGTGAAGAAGCCTTGCTTTGCTTGCTCACTAGTGAAGGAGAATCAAGTAAAATGGAGAAGCATTTCACTCTCTGTTCAGAGATTAGAGCTGCCTTTCATTCTTACCTTTTTTACCTTCTGTCCTTTCTGCTAATAAATAATAAGCTTGTTCATAAAAGTTAATTATCTTAATAATGGAGAAATGAAAATAATTTAGTAAGAAGTTGCCTGCTTGCTTGCCTTTTCCTTAATCTCCTTTCTTCCTCCTGCTGAAAGAAAACCTTTCACTAATTTCTGGGGAAATTTAAAAAATATTTTGAGGAAAATAATACCTGCTTGCAAGGTATTTGAAGAAATGTTGAGAACATAAATTAATACCATTCCTCCCTTCCCCCTGGGAAGTGAGTACATGCGTGTGGG
Organism: Apus apus; assembly: GCF_020740795.1. NCBI lineage: Eukaryota > Metazoa > Chordata > Aves > Apodiformes > Apodidae > Apus > Apus apus. The sequence continues at coordinate 109,565,780 of NC_067283.1, read as the reverse complement.
TCTATTACCCAGATGTTGCCATCTCCAAGGCCAGAAAAAGGGTCTTGCCTTAAACTAATTTGGAAAACGTTACTCTTTTCTACTGTTAAATGTTTCTTTCTATAAAGATAAATGTTGAAAAATACAGGATTGTCTCATGGAAAGGGTTTAGTATGAATAGTTAGGGCCTTTTAGAGAGGGTCTGCAAAAGCCTGAGACCCAGGCATTTGCTTTCACAGAGATTATTTTTATTCCCCTGAAAGCACTTGGCTAAGGTATGTGAGGAGGATTGTGCAGTCTCGCAGGTGTTTTTAATAGGAAAAAGAAGCTGGCTACTAGCAGTTTCTGTGTCTCCTTATATTGCTGTGAGTAGAACCTAATAGTAAATCCCCCCTTGTGTTCACTGTTTTTCTTGCTCTCCCTCTTTGAACTCTCAAGGTTATTCAGTTATTTTCCTCACAATTTCATTAGGAAATTTGCCAAAAACATCCTTTCTAGGCAGCTGTCTCTGGACCTTTGGAGGCCAGCACTAATGTGCTTCCAGTCTGTAGGGGGTGTTTGGCATGAAATTATGAACTAGGCCTTCAGCGCTTCAGGGGAGAGAGAGGAAGAGATCGCAAGCGTTTTACCATACCCAGGTGCAAATTTTTGCTATTCTATGAGCATTCAGAGGCTTTCATCTCTTGTTGTACCTGTTTTGTCCTGGTGCAAGGTCTGTTAACAGCAACAAATTGTTGATGTGAGAGAATTATAATGGTAGGGTTATTTTTCTGTTCCCCAAATGTTGCTTTGAAGGAAAGCTTTTGTGTGGGGGAGGAAGCAACTCCAGCAATCTTAAACTGTTCAGATATAATTTTTTAATGAGGCATTGATTCGTATTTTTTTTATAGTGGTGCTTGAAGGTGCTGTAGTGTTGTCTGCATGTAGTACTTCATGTAAAATTGATTGAAATATTAAACACTTTAACTCCTCTCAGTATTCATTTTGGCAACAGTATCAGAAAGAGCAAGAAATGTTTTTCAGTGCTTTCTTTCATACCCTGCTTAACAATATAGGCAACTGCTGTACCATATGTACATATAATATATTTGTCAGACTAACTGCTTCTTGTGTTTGACTAAGCTGTCTCCTTTCAGCCACCCACACAGAATATGCCTATGGGTCCGGGTGGGATGAGTCAGAGCGGCCCTCCCCCACCTCCACGCTCCCACAACATGTCTTCAGATGGTATGGTAGGTGGGGGCCCTCCTGCACCACACATGCAGAACCAGATGAACGGCCAGATGCCTGGTAAGTTTTTCTCCTCTAAGACATTAACACCAGCGTTGCCTGGCAACTGAAACGACATGGGGGCTCAAGGGATACTAGATTGTTGATGACAAAACTGCTTTGAATGCCCCCGAGTACAAGCTCTCTTAGAGTTTGTTAGCTACAGAGATACGTGACCTGTATTCAGTGTTTATCAGGCTGCCCTTGGGCTTTGATGTAGCTGACACACAGCATTCCTCTGATGAACAGAACTGGCTAAATTTAGTCTGTTTGAAACCGTGCAGTACAGCTGGCTTTAGAAGGCTTATTGGGGAAAGGTATTGGCCTGTGGCTGAGTGAACACAAATCCTTCCATAAAAAGATAATGTGAAATCATCGTAGCTACATAATTAGACAATAGTAAACTACATGCATCTTGGAGGATGTTTTGAATGTGGGTAAATGTTTTTGTTTTATTTTAAAAAAAGATTACTTTTATGCATAAAGTCATCCAGCTTCCACTAATCCTCTGTGTTCTTTATTATTGAAGATGTGTTGAGTCCTAAGGGATTTGTAAAGACATGGCCTCCAGGTTATTGTTCTAGGTGTAAATTTTAAGTCAGTTTTTCACAGAATCATAGAATGGTTTGGGTTGGAGGGGACCTTAAAGATCATCTAGTTCTGACCCCTCTGCATGGGCAGAGATGCCTTGCACTAGACCAGATTGCTCAAAGCCCCATCAACCCTGTTTTCTAAGTGCTCAGGAAGTCAGAAGCAGTGAACAAGATGGTAAAATTCTGCATTGTGCCTACCTGTACTAGCTTTGGAGTAACTATTCTGTTTAGCAGTCAGATCAGAATGGAGTAGGTCCTGTAAAACTTCTTCATGTAGAGGCTGTTTTCCAGAGTTTCCACTCATAAAGCCATACTGCCTATTCCACATGAATTGGCTTTCAACTTAAAATTGTATTCCCAGGATTGCTTTTATTATAATTATTTTTTTTTGTATGGAGGAACTTTTTGTGCAAAGCTCTTTGAGGTATTGATTTTTCCAAGCAAGGAAACTGCTGTCAAAGGATCTTTGCAGATTCACATCTTGATGGTCACAAGGATAAGCTTCATGATGACAAACACAGTAAATAACTACGCAAAACTTAATACAAAGTAAAAAATACAATTATTGTAGTAGCCCCTAATTTCTGTGCAAATCTGATAGTGACAGCTTTTCTGAGAAGAACAGCTGAATAGCCTCCAGAGGCCATGTATAAGAAGTGTAATAAAAGATCTAGAGAAGAAGTGAGTTTCATCATACAATTTGGTCATGGTCTTCATTTGTAAGTGGAAAGAAGGATACGTGCTGCTCCCTAAGTAGGGCAGTGATTCTGGTTTTGAAGTCCTCTATCCATCTAAGATCCATCAGCTCCCATGGAGAATAGCATTGGCTCTCACAGATCAGTCTCTTTGACCCTCTAGTGTAATCATATTATTGTTATTATAATGATCTTTTCCGAGGAGAAGGATTACTAAGTCACAATGTAAGCATAATGACTTCACTGCAGAGCCACGAGGGGAAAAAAGTCACTCCTTAAACATACATATTTTGTAATTAGGTAGAATAAGAAAAGAGCTCTTAGGGAAATACGTAAAAAGCAAATGGGTTTGTTTTGGTATTCACCTAGACAGATACTTAAATACGGTTTCCAACTAAGCTTTAATTTAGCCTTTCTTCTAACATACTCCCTTTTTTGAATGTCTCCTCCTTCCCTTGACTGTTTAAGGTTTTCTCTGAGGGTGTAAAGATAAACAGCTTAGGATGAGGGCATCTCTAATATCAGAAAGACATGCTAAAATAATTTCATAGTTAGATGTTGGAAAAGGGGAAACAGAATTATCTTAAGTGGATGATTTTTTCTTAAAGCCTATGCTAGTTTACCTCTCAGTAAGCCTTTCTGTATTTCAAGGCCATGTGTTTATAATACTTTTTGCAGTGCATGCATTTGCTTTCTGTTTATAGGGTACTTTAGTGTTACTTATACACTTTGTAATAGAAGCCAGATACAAAATCTTGAATATCTGAAGAGATAATCTGTCCAAAAGGAATAAAGTTGCTAATGTGCAGAGAAAATTCAGGGTTGACAACCACAAGTTGACAAGCCTGGAAGAAGTAAAATGCAGACTCTTGAAAATACTAGCTAAGACTTTCTGGAAGAACTTGTCTTAGTAAGGGCTTCCACAGCACTGAGGATGGGTGAAAGGGTTGATGGAATGATTAAAAGAACTGCCTAATAACGGTCAGGACAGGAGTTGATTTTAAGTTCTTCTGTAGGCCAATCCCATTACTTAAAGGACAAAGGATATTTTTTCTCGTTCTTGTGTTCTGTTTAATGAAAGACCTGAAGTGCTGCTGAAGCCCTTAATTGCATCCCCTGATAAATGAGTGTATCCTCTTCCCAGAGAAGACAGTCATGATGAGCCTTTTTCAGCCTATGCTGTACCTGTGACAGATTACAGCTTTTCACTGAAAAAAATTATCTCTGAAGAGAGAGTAATTAAGAGTTTGTGTGATGCAAAATAAGGGTGATCTGGATTTGGAAGGAGATGAGGAACTGGGTAGCAAGTTATCTTCCCGATTTCTTGAGCTAGTTTAATCATACATAGAAAGTTCAAAGGCAAGATTAGCTGTAAGGTTCTCTGACCTTTGACCAGGCACTGGTTGGTGACCTTCTGAATAACAGGTGCTTGTGAATTACCAGCAAGTTCTCTCAAAGTTACTTCCTTCCTGCAAATGTAGTCTCAAATGCACTTAGGCTGGCTTACAGCTTCTCATAGCTAAGACACTGTCTGTAAGTGGTTAAGAGGAAAAAAGACTTCTGTTTATTGTCAGGATAGACATGTATTTCCATAGCCTTTTTAAGACAGAATCTAATCAGTATAGCATTTAAAGCTGTAACTTTAATGGCAGATACACACTTTGTCTCACTCGTTCATATTTAATTTGTATTCCATTCTTCCTATTTCCTTTATTCAAATGAGGAAAAAAAAATCAACTAGTGTCCTTATGTGCAGGGGAACGCCTTGAAGTGTTTTGCCAAACTATATTAAAAAAAAGTGTATTTTTACTATTTTTCACTTGCGAGGTTTTTTGATAATGTAGTCCTAGTTCTCTCTCTGTCCTTATCTTCTTGTTTATGACTAATAAAATTACCTGATACTGACCCTGTAACACATTCCTGACATTTCAGGTGCCAGCTTTTTCTTACAAGCACTTTCTCCTCTTTTGGTGCTACTTGAAACGTAAAGCACAGACAAGCTGTTTAGAGAAAACGTTTTATTTTTTCAACAGTTTCTCTCTTGTGATGATTTTTGCTTTCCCTATTTTGCTTCTTGCATTGCCAGTTTTTAAAAAATTGTTCCAGTGTGCTCAGCTAGTGCTCTGAAATCTGTTCTTGACAATTTCTTCCTTTAAACAGAAAGGAACAAAACCACTTCCGGTCCTTGACTTTCTGGCAGTAACCTTGTGTATCCCTGTTTTTCCAGAGGTTAACAAAGTATTCTTCTAACAGTCCTGAAGCTGTTGCTTGACAGTACAGTCTGGAGCTTTTCTTCACCTTAACTTTAACACATTGATCACATGGTTAGAGAGGATCTCACTTTTTCAGAATTAAACTTTCTCCTTGTTCTCACTACTACAGAGTTAGGCAGTGTTGAATTGAAGAGGGGACTACATAGGCGTCTGTACTCCTCTGTCAGGATCATAATTCTATTCAGAGTTAATTTTTATGTGGTGGTCCTGTCTTTGTACAATTAAGCTGTCTTTGCTCACCTTATTTTGCAGGAACAGTGAACTGTGCATATACCTTTTTCAGATTTTTATCTTTCCTAGATACTTTTTTTTAGTAGGTTCAGCTGTGCAACAAAAGAAAATGTGTTGCATAGTAGAGCTGAGCTTTTAAATTTTGTTCCCAAAGTTGGGAAATCATGAGCAAGCACTGTTTTAGCTTTGTTTTAACATTAAAATATGATTACATTCAATGACTTTTATTTAGTTTTGTGATTCAGTATGTCTATATTTACTTGTTGTATGATACTTAATGTAGAACCTTTTCCCCTTCTTTTGTTTTTTTTTTTTTTTTTCTGAAGGACCTAACCATATGCCTATGCAAGGACCTGGACCTAACCAACTCAATATGACGAACAGTTCCATGAACATGCCTTCAAGTAGCCATGGGTCAATGGGCGGTTATAATCATTCAGTGCCATCCTCACAGAGTATGCCAGTGCAGAATCAGATGACTATGAGCCAGGGACAGCCAATGGGCAACTATGGTCCCAGACCAAACATGAACATGCAGCCAAACCAAGGTAAGTGAGGTACTTGTGAACTTTTGTCAAAAGGAGATATCTGAGGTACAGACTTTTTTTAAAGGTCGTATCTTGTAGATTTCAGTCTCTAAATGCAGTTGTACCCATGGTTGAAGGACTCTTATCTCCTTTCTCCCATGTGTAACTTCTAGTTATTTGCAGACACTGACCTGTTTTCAGGTGTTTTGTGAGAATCTGGGTATGGATCTGCTTTCATCAGTTATAAACTTGAACAACTGTTTATCTTTCTCAGACTTTACACACCTATCCAAGTGTTATTGTTGCTTGACTTGATAAACTACATCTCTACTTTTCAGTCTTGTGTAAACTGAAAAAATTAAACTCAGGTAGCACTTGGCTTTTTGTACCTAGTTAATCTTTGTTCTCTGCTGCATGCTGTTGTAATATGGAATGTCTGTTAATCTTAAAGAAATAAAATTCAGTTCCAGGAACAAATCTGTAAAATTCAAAACTAATTTTGTATCTAGGATAATTGCATAGCATAAACAGATGATGTGTCCTGGTGACAGTATGATCCTTGTTGAAGTGCAAGGATATTGCAGAATTAAAGTACTGCTTTAGAGTCACAACAGACCAAATTATTAAATTGTATATATACTGCACACATAAATGCACTTTACAGGTCAGCAAGTGTTATTTTCAGTTTACCTGTTAAGTCTTGTTACTACATTTCATCTGGTCATACCACCTGCTAGAAGATATACTGCAGAATCAAAAAAAAAGTTTCTGCTACATTTGCAGCAAGAATAGGATTTTTTTTTTCCTCAATATGGATGAACCATTATGGATATATTAGCTGAAGAATGAGTTGATTCATAAATCTCTTTTCTGATGTTGTAGGAGAACATGGTTTGTTTTTTTGTTAAGGTTCCTTTCCTGGTCATTGAAGAAAAATGTGGTGTGGTTTGTGTGCGTTTTTTTTGTTTGTTTGTTTGTTTTTGTTTTTCTTATATTTAATTACTCCTGTTGAAGACCAAAGCTCCAGTTTGTTAGGTAGATACCATTTTGTTCCTGAGGTGTACAAACAGACCAGGTCTTAACTGATCAGTTTGATTGTTAGATCACAGAAGGGTTCAAAACAGACAAAAGGCTGTTAATGAGAGACTAAAAATGAGTCAAGAAACATCTGTTTCTGCAGTTTTCTTACCAGTAGTGAAAGTGGGAAGTCTGTGTCCTTCATTGTCCACATTGTTAATGGCATTTTTCTTAACATTTAACAGCTGAGGAAACAAAGACAGGTACATAGCAGAGGAAACCATCTCAAGTGGGAATATTTTTATTGTCTCTCTGAACTGACAAGTTATCTGTGTCTTTTGGGCAGTACACAGTGGAGTAATTTTGTAAACAATGTAAGATGTTTGAGAAAAGTCCTGTGCATGCTCAGTTGAAGTTTCATAGTTGCATAGAGTTAGCAGTAACTATGCAGCAGTGTATGTGGGGGAGCCATCCAGTAAGTCACTCCACAGAAAACAACTTACTAAGTGTGACTGGCTTACAGTTGAGGAATAGGGATTATTCTAAAGCAGTGTTCTGTACTCTTCCTCATTCCCCTGTTGTAATTTCAGTACTCTGTCAAACTTGAAAATTGCTCATTAGAAATAGGCAGAAAGATACTTAAAAGGTTTCTGATCTGAACAAATAATAGTACTGAAGTGGCCTCAGTGAAGAAATAATAAAACAAACTAACCAAATCACATGTTCAAGAACAAGAGATAAATATCTGGTTAGAACAAGAGTGGTACCTCTACTTGCACTTAAGGCCACAGTAAACTTTCACATTGTATAATCCTAATTTTGCCAAATTTTGACCCTTTAGGCTGAGGCTTTTCCATTCCAGATGTTTGGGATTTTTATTTGTGGAAGTTTCACGGAAGTGGAGAGCCATTTCTGACAGTTGGGTAAAAAGTTGTGTTCTTTAAAATATTTCAAAGTCTCACAAAAACATGACTAAATAGTGCATCTCATATGTAAATGTAGGAGTGCAGGTGCCCCTTGCTGTAGAGCAAGGCTTTGAAACTTGTCTGTTATGCCAACAAGGTGCTATTTGCTGTTTTAACATAGTATTGTCCCAAATTAGTTAAACTTTAAATAGGGTGGGAAGAAGAGTTTAAGTTGGTTCATGTTTGTTATGTATTGGAGGTTTTTGGTCTAAGAATATTCCCGAACAGGTCTACTTAATAAATTTCCCCCATTCTTTACTCTTAGTGACTGCATTTGTATTGAGATTTGGTGACAAATTGGGGGAAATATTTATGTATATTTACTCCCTTGTGAAAGCAGGGGACAGAATGGCAGAGAAATCTGTGAGATCATGAGAGATACAGATAGGTAGCCAAGATCCAGCCTGGCTGGGCAGAGACACTGCAGGCTTGTCATCTAGGGGAAGAAGCAAGAAATGAGCTGCTAGCAAATGCAGCTTAACAAAATATGGATAACAGTTTGTGACTTGAAGATTTCTTAATTGGTAGCATGTGCTGCCATTCAGAAACAGGAAAAACCCAGAATTTTCTGACCCGTTCAGTAATTTTGTCATGAAACATATTTGAAACCCTAAACATGTTTTGTTTCCTATAAAGAGGCGATCTGTATTGACAACGAGAGATCCTACTATATCGGTCAGTTAATAACAGCCCTAGCTAAATATAATGCTAAATATTCTGCAGGATAAGGTCTTCAAGGCAACTCAAGCTGGCTATTAAAAATTAGTAGATTTTTTTTTTTTACCCTTATTCCCTTCCCTCCATGGGTTCCCCATCTGTAGCAGAAGGAATATGATGGTAAGATTATAATACCATCTGATTTCACAGGAGTGTTGTGAAAGTGTTCATTATGAAGATGTGGACGTTTTCGTTATGAGTGCCATAAGAAAAGCCATGAGTAATTTAATAGTTCTGTCTTCAGTGTTTGACTAGGCGTGGCATCTTACACAAACAGGGGGAAACAAAATACTGAAGTAGCTTTTTAGTGACTAATATCTGTGTACTGAATGAGATCAGTACTTATAGAAAAAAACCCATGCTATCATATAATAGATAAACACACCATATCATGCAGAAAGGTTTGATTTAACTTCAGGGTGGCTTTAGAATAACTTTTATACACTTTTTTGTAGCAAAATATATTTTCCTGTATATACACGTTTTGAGGCAAAAGGTGTTAGTAAGAAAAGTTTAAAGTGCTGATTAAGAAATGAAGTGCGTATTAACAAATCTACTGTTGGATTTTTGTTTTCATATCTTTGTACTCATGATTGATTTTTTGCTAACGTATAAAATGCTAGCTGGAGGAATATCTTAAATGAGAAGTAAACTTTTTACAGTATTGTTTCTGTATGATTCTATGATTCTATATAGTCAGTCCAGTTAAAAGAATTTTAGTCATTTTGGATTTAGAAAGCAGAATGTTGTAAGATTCTGGAGGTTACTTGGTTATAACAGTTGTTACAGTGGCCTGGGACATCCACAAAGAATACTGGCTATCTTTTTGGAAAAGGTAAGAAGTAGCAAAAGCTGAGTGAATGTGAAAGAAACTCCTTTCTATAGGTGCATTTCTTTTTGTAGGAAAAGCTACTTATGTTGGATGAAATATTTCAAGTCTTGGCAAATTTGAGTGTTCAGAGGGGAGGTGTAAGCTCAATTTTCTGAAATCTGAAGATCTTTCACTGTCAGAGAATAATAATAAACAGTAAAATTCAAGTACTTTAAGGACCAAGAAATTATAGTTTGGCCATCTCAGAAGCTTTGTTTCTCAGGTCTTTTGCTCAGATTCCATCCCCTTGCTAGAGGTGCTTCAAAGTTGCCAAACTCCACAGGCTGTATTTACTGAGCATTATATGTTGCTTGGGGTGAGGGAAGAGAGCTAGTTTCCTTCTAACAGGCAAACTCTACATGCGAATATCACGTTGACTTTCCCATTTGCAATGGTTGAATCTGGTTCTGAGATGTTTTTTAATGGCAGTTTTATTTATATAAGCTTACAAAAATTGCATCTGGTCATACCACCTGCTAGAAGACATACTGCAGAATTTAAAAAAAAATAAATGTTTTTGCTACATTTGCAGCAAGAATAGGGTTGGTTTTTTTCCCCAGTATGGATGAACCATTATGGATATATTAGCTGAAGAATGAGTTGATTCATTAATCTCTTTTCTGATGTTGTAGGAGAACATGTTTTTTTCTTTTCCTAAGGCTCCTTTCCTGGTCATTGAAGAAAAATTAGGTGTTTTTTATTGCAGTATACTCCTGTTGAAGACCAAAGTTCCAGTTTGTTAGGTAGATACCATTTTGTTCCTGAGGTGTACAAACAGACCAGGTCTTAACTGATCAGTTTGATTATTAGATCACAGAAGGGTTCAAAACAGACAAAAGGTTGTTAATGAGAGGATAAAAATTAGTCTTCTTACCAAGTCTGGAAGAGATCATGACTTCCACTGAATGTAGTTTGTTGTGACCTGATTGTAGATTCAAGAGCTGTGTTTTAAGTAGGCTGTAAAAATACGTGCTACAAATATTAAGAAGGTCTTAGATCACGAACTAATGATTTTTTATACTGAAGTTCCTTGAAGGGGTTTTCTAGGTTAGGTTTGTGTCGTATTATGTATCATATGATGAATAAATGTAGCTTTATTGTAGGCTTGATTTTTCACAAGACAAATTTAAAATTCTCTCAATCCTCAAAACTACTGCAAAAAATAGTTCTGCTGCATGAGATGATAGAGACCATGGTTGTTCTTCTGCATATCTTCTTAATAAGAGAGAGATGTGAACCAAACTGGAAGCAAGCCAGGCACTGTTATTAACACAATACACAGTCTGGTACAGGGTAGTGAATTCTCATTGTGGCTCTACAAGCGTTAATGAAGTTCTAATTTAAAAAGCAAACAGAAAACCTCTACATTGCACCATGGGGACCTAACACATTTTATCACATTGTATTGTGACTAATGTTAATATTGTTAATTAACAAGCTTTCTTGAGATCTAGGAATGTTATGGCAACAAGTTTTTGTTTTTTTCCAAGGCTGCCTAATGTTTCTTAGCACCTTCAAACAGATGAGCATGAAGTCTAATGATCTTGTTCAGAAGATCAAAAAATAATTTTTACTGCATTAAAAAAATTACAGAATCTTAGTTTAAGGGTCTTTTTTTACTTTAAAATCAGGACAGAGAAACTGCAGTGCAAAAGGATAAAAGCATAACTGGATCATTTTTAGGAATGGCCAATATTTATCTTCAGAGAAAAATGAAGCTTAACAGAACTAAGGCCACTTCTCAATGAGAAATTCCACACAGGGGTTTAATGGGATTTAACTAATGCACTTTGAATTCATATCATTAATTAATTTGACTTAACTTTCTCTTCTAACCCCACATAGACAGGATCTAATTGACTACATACTCCTTTCCTTGCATAAATCTATTGCCAATATTGACTGTATTTAGGTAATTTCCCAGTTTTGTGGTTTCTCTGTAAGACCGTCTGCTTGTGCTCAGGCACCTAATTATTATAAAATGCTAAATGCAATGGCAAAATCTAGCATGGAGAAAACTGTCTTTTTTTCTGGCATGTGGAGATAGAGTGGCTGTGCGAGTTTGTTTTGATTATTTTAGTAAAAAAGGCAAAAAAATGCTTAGGGTTTCACCATTACAAAGTCTACTTTGTGCTGTGGTTTGAATTAATGTATTATAAAAATATGTTGTTTAAGAAGTTTAGCTGCTTATCATAACTCTTTCCTTCGCATACTTTAAATACTGGAATAACTCTTCTGAAGTGGTACTACAGAGGAAGTGAAGAAGCTGTTCTTTGTTAAAAGTTATATCTACTTAACTTGCAATCTTACACAATGAAATGACATAATTTTTGTTGCTGTATGGTGTCTGGGTGCTCTTTAACGTTTTCACTACTGCACTTTGCAGTTCTCTAACTTCAGCCTTAAGATTTTCTCAGTTGATAAAACATGGAAAGTACTTGATCTCTCCTGGTCTCCTCTGGTGTCCCGTAGAAACTTGGTGCAGTTTGGTATGAAAGAAGTTTTGTCACAGGCTGCTTAGAACTGTTCAGTGATGGGCAGAGCATGTATTCATTCCTGTGGGCTTTTCTGTATTCCCCTGTTGTGTGATTGCCTGACTCACTGCTATGCCAGGTTTATCTTTACAGGCTGAATACAATTGTTTATTTTGTGGTAGGTCCCTTCCTACCCAAACCATTCTATGATTCTGTAATAGCTAAGTGATTCATTGATGGCCTGTAGCAACAACTACATTTGTATTAAAACTATGTCCTGAGGAGTTCACAATGTTAAATAATTTTTCCATGACTTACCAAGTTTTCACCATCAAGTTTTCATTTACACTTTCTTTGCAGATGCTTTTTCAAACAAAAAACCAAAAATGTTAAAAGCATTTGGTTTACCTTTGAGCATGAGTGAAAAGTAATGTCTCTGTAGTTTGAAGAAGAATCAACTGGAAAGCAGCCTTTTTTAGGCTGAGTTCTGTTTTGTAACTTGTTTACTGAATTGTTTGCCTGCAGTTGCATAGGTCTAGAAACTTAATCCTAAGGAGAGCACTAGAAGTACAGAGCCTTTTCTAGTCTATTTTTACAAGTTGGGTTTTTCATTTTCTTTTTGAAAGATTTAATCACAAATCGTGTTACAGAAGACTTGTTTGCTACTTTTCCTTTACCAGGTCCAATGATGCACCAGCAACCTCCCTCCCAGCAATACAATATGCCACAAGCAGGTGGCCAGCATTACCAAGGGCAGCAGCCACCTATGGGAATGATGGGCCAAGTTAACCAAGGGAATCACATGATGGGTCAGAGACAGATTCCTCCATACAGGCCACCACAGCAAGGTAGGACTTCACTTCAGTGTTTTTGCATTGATTTTAAATAACCATCTTTAAAACTATTTAAATTCACTTCCTTGGATACACCCAAATTTCAATCAAATCATTGGGTGTCACAGGCTTTGTTTGCAGAATCTTTTTGTTACCCTCTTAAGAGTGTTTCTTGCAGCAACAGATTACTGGTATCACCATGAAACACAAAACCAAGTAGTTTTGTTTCGAGTTTTTTCTGACAAAAAGCATCTAAAAATATGCATCTTAAATATGCTGATGCAAAATTCTGCTTTGATGTTTAAGTGATAGGTATAGAAAAGGAACAAAGTACCAGCTTGGTTCCGAATTTGTTCAGTTAGAAAAAAGGAACAGTGTTCCACAATCTTGTTTTTTTTTTTTTTCTTTAATTTTCAGTCCTTTTAGAAAAGGAATAACTTAAAGCCTTAGTCTGTTATACGCCTGTTCCTAAAATGAGCTCAAAACTGAAGTTTGGTATATGTGTGCTCAATCTAGTGCAGCCAAACAACTTGTGTGTGTATATATGGAGATATTTTTTTTCTTAAGTAAACCAGATTACATGTGTTGTCTGAAATGCAACGATATGGGTGGGGAGTACATTTGAGAAATATTTCTCATACTAAAATCAGAAATTAGCAGGCTTTATAATAGAGAAAACAAGTTATTTACGTATTGACTGGTTGTGGTTTTTCAGGCCCACCACAGCAGTACTCAGGCCAGGAAGACTATTATGGGGACCAATACAGTCATGGTGGACAAGGTCCTCCAGAAGGCATGAACCAGCAATATTACCCTGATGGTAATCTCTCATAAATGTTAACTTTCCCATTTTCTATACCTGCCCAATATTAATGTAGTCATATGCCCAAAATAAGGGAATGGGGCAAGAATAGTAATTGGGTATCATACCTCTACATTTACAAAACCTTCCAAATTCAGAATTGTTACTACAGTTTAAGTTACTATGACTAGTTAATTTTATAACGTACTTAAAGTATGTAATTTCTAATAGTCCCATTTGAAACTCTTAACAACAGCTTTAGTATTTCAAAATGAAAATTCTGTAATTGGTTAATCTAAAAGTATGGAGGGTTGCTTAGCATATCTAGTATAATTGAGGTTAATTAAAACAGTCATTACTTCTATTATAAATGAGATGGGGCAATATCTTGTTATTAAAGATGCTATTGAAGTGGAAAAACGTCTTCAAAAGATGTGGTTTTTCTGTAAATACTCCACTTTTCAACTTAGTGCTTAGTTTTAATATAAGTCGCACAAATGTGTTCTTGGTGCAGTGGATGGTATGGACCTTGAGCTTAACTTGTACAACAGAATAAAATGGTCCCTGCCCTGAGGAGCTTGTAATTGTGGAACCTCTTCAGAAGTCGCCCCAGTGTGTTCAAGACAAAACTGTGACTTTAAATTGCATAAATCTGTCCTTCTGTCTCGGAATTCAGAGCGCTCAAGGCTATTGGATTGTTCTGCAAGTTAGAAAAGTTGCAATTAACCTGTTTTTAGGCTGAGCAGAGAATTGGAGAACAAAGATGCTGACTCATGGCTCATATGATAACTGTGTGTGCAACTTAGTGGTATCTTATGAAATTCAAGGAATGTGGTAGCTGTTAAATCTTTGCTTTGTATACATTTTAAATGTTATAATTGCCAAAGCAGCTACTCATTCATTGCAAGGAAAAGGATACAAGTTAGTTGTTTGATTTTGAATTTCTATTAAATTGATTTTAAGATACATCAAGCCATGTCTATCTAAGCTTACATACATAATCTTTTGAAGATATATATGGAGTTACCTTACAAGTTGCATTAACTTTCATTTTGGAACTTTGCTGTTATGCACATGAACTTTAAATGGTCACAGGCATTTTACTCTAGTAGGGGCAGTTCTGTTACCGTCAACAGCTCCCTGGTAGCACAGATTTCTTCTCTACAGACCTATTCCTTCTTAAGATTCATTCTTCATCATTACCTCGTTATTAATCTTAGATCTTAAAGAGAATATTTTATAAGGCTTGTTTTAATGGTTATGCGTTTATATTCGGTTCAGTCGATGTATGGTACAGTTGCAGAATTAATAACTAAGACTGCTTAGTTTTATAACTGTTTTCTTCTTTCCTTATTTTATTCCAAACTTACTTAATTTGTATAATTGAACTTCAAATTTAAACAAAATATTAGTTTGTTTTCTTGGCCAGGTTAGCAATAAGATATATTTTGGTCATCTGCAAGGCAGAATATATTTGTTCTAAACAACAGGTGGGGTGGTTACTGCATATATTGGCTTCTTAATCAGAGATGACTGTAGTCTCTGAAAGGGAAGGTTTGTTGGTAATGATCCTACTCAGGACTGGAATGTAAGGGGAAAAGTTTTCTTAAGACTTGTAATAATTCTGTTTATAGGGAAAACCTTGAATTGTTGTTTTTCCTTCACTTAAATGCGAAATTCAATGTAGAGTTCGGTTCATAACTTCATTGAGCTTTACTTGTTATACTTCACACTGCTTTTAGCATATGCTTCTGAATTGGAGATCAGCCGAACAGGTGTTAGACCAAGTATGATAATTGCTTTCTTTGTTCATTCTAATTTAATTCAGGTTATTTACATGTGAAAGGCCTAAATTCTTTTTTCTTTTTTTTGAGTGAAAGAAAATTTTTTTTCCTCCCTCCCCCCAACAAGCATTATCAGAAGGTTAAGACCATCCGTTGCTGTGATGTTGCTGAAACTACTTCATTAAGCCTTTTTTTTTTTCCTGTCACATGTTAATTCAATATGAAAGGAAATCATATTAATAAGTCTTTGGCTAATACAATTGAAAAATTCTTTTTCATGTATATCCAGTTGACATTTTTTTTTTCATTTTTCTGAGAAATGAAATATTTTTAGGGTTTTCACTCAGAGGCCATTAACGTTTCTTCCTGTCTCTTGTCGAATTGATGTAGGTCATAATGATTACGGTTATCAGCAACCGTCGTATCCTGAACAAGGCTACGATAGGCCTTATGAGGATTCCTCACAACATTACTACGAAGGAGGTATCTATATACCTTCACACACATACGCACATACATTCCCTTTCCTCTCCCACCTGCAGCGGGAACAAGAATTCTTGCACAACACCACTTATACCCATGCAAAGCTCTTGTAGAATACTAGTTGCTGGCTGTCTTGAAAAAATTGCAGGGAACCTGAAGCATTCAGAATAATTTCTTGCAAACACCTAAAATATATAACCACAATTTGCCATTTCTAACAACAGTAAAATGACTAAAACACTCTAGAGACTTTTTTTTTTACCTCATCGGAAATTTTTATTTAAACATGAATTTGTTGGTTCAGTTGTATATCTTTTTGTGTGTGTATATATTTTGTATAATTATAGTGCCGTTAGGAAATAGCTTGCTGATCTTGTGTAGCTAGTCTGTGCTCTTGTAGCTGTCCTTAATTTTGTCTTTTTTTTTATTTTGTTTAGCATAGTCATGATCTTATGACTGTGATGTTCCAGTAAATGTAATGCTCGTTTGGCAGAGATGCTGAAAATGCTGCAGTTCAACTTTGCAAAATTGGCTTTAACTGCAGTTTGTTTGGCCGAATTTCTTCTGTTTGGTTTGAGTTTTCTTTGTTTTGTTCTGTTTTTGAAATCAATATTGCATTTTCATTTTGTTCTTGTGTTGTTGGCTGTGCATCTTAGAAGGAAAAAAAAATAATAAAGTAGGTATCTTTAAGTTTTTGCGTTCTTGCAATCATCTTACAGGGAGCTCGCAATATGGTCAGCAGCAAGATGCATATCAAGGACCACCCCAACAGCAGGGTTATCCACCACAACAGCAGCAATATCCAGGCCAACAAGGCTATCCAGGACAACAGCAGGGTTATGGTAAGAACCTGCAGACACAGTCAGAGAAGGCCAAGGGAGATCCTCATATGTTACTCTTATCCCTGTTTTACTGGGTTAAAAGGCCAGGCTTGTGCAAAAAACATGTATGCCTGCAACTTCACTGGGCCAAAACAACAAGGTGTAGAATACATCATCTTTTGGGAAGTAGAACTGTTGACAATCTAGGACAATGAGGTAGCATAGAAAAGGGTGGTGGCTAGAGCACACTGTTATAGTTGTATGTAATTTAGAAAGATAATTCTGCTGTTCTTTTCAGTCCACTGTAGGTCAACACAGGGTCAGGAGGGCAGAAAGATGGCAGAGGACCATTTATACCCTTTCATCCTTCGATTTAGAACAAAATATTTTAAAAACTAGTTTAAAATTTCATCCAGCATACACAAATCATTCATATAAAATTCATGTGCACATCATTTAAGGAATTGAATATGAGCATTGCCAATGCAGCTTTCAAGAGTTTGTCTTACAAATTTGTACTAATAGTTCAAACTTTTTGATGTATGGCAGAAACGAGAAATTCTCTGCCACAAGTGAGATAATGGAGTCCTTGGATTCAAGAAAAAAAACTCCCAAACAGGAAACTTAATGCACAGACATTACATACTACTTTGCCTCTAGAAACTTAAGGTCAGAAGAACATACCAAAAATACTGCTTTTTTCAGTTTTGCTTGCTTGCATGTTGTAAAGTTTTACATATTTATCTCAGAAGAAGGACCCTGTAAAGTCTACTTCCATGTATTTTAACTTTCAGCTTTGTTCCGAGTTTAAGTGCTGGAAGTTCTTTACCATGTAGATAGATGCCAGATTTGTATTAAATACACTTATGTTGAGGCAGAATTAAGCCTTAAGACAATCCACTGAGATTTAGCAAGTTTCCTCCTTTTGGAGGTTATGAATGAATTGATAGTTATGAAATAATACTCGTGTGCTTATATTCTGGTAAATGTAACATAGGGAGAGAATGAAGAGCAGAGTGAAGGTACATCTAGCTTACTATTGTAAATTTTTGAAGTAAAGAAATTACCATAGTAAGTCAGATTTTAAGTTAAGTATCAGAAGAAAGGAATAAAGAGACCTGTTGGAGCAACTTACCCACTGTAATTTATATACCCAAATAGTATGCTTCTCCATTTCTATTTTTTAGCAGAGATAGATTTTTGGAGCTCTATTTTTATTTTATAAGATCTGTCACTGGACATCTAGAATTCAACTATAAAGAACTACCATAAATAAGTAAAACCAAGTTTCATTTGTCAGATGAACACAGCATTACTTAGGATGTAGTATCCTTGCTCAATTGAATATTTAATTGCTTTCTAATTTGCAAAAAATAAATCAACATCCCAGTCATTATTATCAATCTTTAAGGTTTTGTTCCACTGTAGAAAGCTGAAAATTCATTGTGCAAGGGGATTTGAGGCCTGAGGAGAATGGTAATGGCCTATGGAGCTTTTTTCTCCAGGTCATGTTTTTTGACTGTCTCGTAGATCCAGAATTACTGAAAGAGTTATCAGTCGATAACTGATGTCTAGTCCCTGTAGCTAAAACTAGCCCTCTCCAGCACTAGTTCATATTACTGCTAAACCACATCTGTGGTGGGTGGGGGGGAAAAATGTTGTGTTTGGGTTTTTGTTTTGTTTTGTTTTTGTTTTTTTTGTGTATGTGATTTTTTGTGGTTTTGTTCTGGTTTTGTTTTTTAAGAAAGCACTTTGGAAGAGTAGCAAATCTTCCTGACTGCCAGTTTTTTTAAGAGGTGGTGTTAAGCTAACTTAGATCCACTGCATTTGATTCATATGCAGTGTTGCTGAAAAACACAGTACACCATCACTCCCAAGGTAGGAGGGGATGAGGTTAATTTTGTTTGGAACATGGCTGCACTGTAACATGGTAGTAACGTGGGAGACAGGCTGTGAGTCCCTGTGAATGGTAACAAGAGTTTGTATTGACAAAAGAAGTACTTCCTTCTGCAGCCAAAAAAAGGCTAAAAGGCTAGAGCCAAAGCTGTTGTTGTTACCCTTTTCTTGGAAAGTTAAGATGATCAAAGGGCTATAGAGTAGAGGGTGCTTTTTCCCATCCAACAATAGCATTTTACTAGTTGTCACATCTCACAATTTATGTATGTAACTTGCTTGTCTGACTCAATTGCCTGCTTTGGTGTGAGAACTGACTTTCTGGCAGTGCAGTGCTGCTAGTCTCTTCAGAAAAGAATTGCTAAATGCAGCTGATCAGCTGGCTGCTCCTGCCATTGTAAAGTTCTGGAACTGGAGCAGCATACAGCAGAAGGAGAGTGTGCCTTCTTTAATCCTGGAAAGTGCTCATGTTTATGATTTACCAATTCCTGCCTTGTTCTTCCATGTCCTGTGAACTCTTGTGTGGAACTACAGGCATTGGTAATAAATAGTGAATATATAAATAAAAGTATATGTTGGTTAAGGTGCTTTCCAGGTTGAGAAGAGGACCCCTGGATATCTTAAGGCAGGAAAAGACCAATTGCACAGTAGTGATACTACCTGCTCAGCTGTAAAATTCAATGCTTTTACTGTTCTCTTCTTCCTGTCACCTTAGGAAATATTTTTTGTTTGTTTGTTTACATTTTAATTATCTCCAGGCCCCTCTCAGAGTGGTCCAGGACCTCAGTATCCCAATTACCCACAAGGACAAGGCCAGCAGTATGGGGGATACAGACCCACGCAGCCTGGGCCACCACAACCACCACAGCAGAGGCCTTATGGATATGACCAGGTATTCTTTCATTTAATGAGAAAGTTGTGGTTCTTACACACTCATTTGATAATCCTAGATTCTTTGAGACATTTAAGCAAATTAATCTGACGTGTGGTTTCTCAGGTGTGTATGTATAATTCTCATGGATTCTACTTTCAGGTGAGTTACCCAGAATAATTTGTGTGGAGTGGTAAGTCATTCTGTTCTGGGTTTGAAAAGTTTTAATGCAGTTTGTCAAAGTGAGGCACTCCAGACAATAATTTTGGACCTCAAAAATTAAGGAGATCTATTTCATAGTCTCATGGAGAATGATTAATATGAAAGATAGTGTTCCTAAATCTCCTGGTGTACAGATCCAGTAATCCTCCTCTTCAGTGGCAGAACCAACGCTAGTGTGTAACTGAAGTCCCTCTACTGTAGAGCTGTGTAGGGGAGACATGAAGCTGAATTTTGCACAGATTTTCTTTTGAGCAATATAAAAGAACACTGACCATGGGAAAGAACTGACCTGGAAAATCCACTGCTTCTTTCCTGTGACTACTAAGAAAACAAACAAGCTAGACCCACCAAAACTCTAGGCTGAAAAAGTAGTGGAGAACTCCTGTAATGATACTATGTTCTAATTAAAGGATGAAGCAGAGGTTTTATTCCTGTAGAAGGTATTAAGCTGTAAAAGCTTAATTTTTGCAATATGAAACATCCAGAAATGTCAAAAATGTACACTGTTGCTCTTCTCAGCATAATAAAATGGAGAGTAACTAAATGCATCTTATGATCAAGTTGAGGTTCTAGTGTTTAAATAAAATTCTGTTGTAGTATAAGATAAGTCAAACTTCCAACAAGTGAGAATAGCCACAGATGCCCGTTTTTTCTACAGAAATTAGAAAAGACAAGGAAAGAACAAACTCTTTTTCAGTGTGGTAGTTCATAGGTGCAATTGCTTCTAATTATTTAACAGGAAAACAAAATGCTCATGCACTGAACTAATAGATTCCTCCTGCAAATAATAATAAGCGACAAGAAAATGCTTTGCTTGTAGCAAATACAGAGTCGAGGAAACTTAATCAGTTTGAGTTTCTTCCAGCTTTCTTCACAGTAGAAGTGGATAACCCTCTCTGTAGACAGGCTCTACTCCAGTTTGTGCAATCTAAGTTCCACTGGAAAGTTCAATCTCTTTCATGCTAGCCATTCCCATAGAAATTGTGCTGCTTAAATTCTTGTCTGGCAGCTGTTCTGAAACTCTTCTTCCTGACTGATTGTCATATTACAATGAAAAAAACCTGATATTGCAACATAAAACTGGAATTTCAAGTGCTGCCTTATCATGGTGACACTTAACATGAAATGGTGGTGGGACTGCAGTTTGGAGTATGTTCACTTGGTAGCACTCTACTTGTTTCTGCAAGCCTTCAGCTTGGTTGTGAAGGATCACAGTAAGCATGTGGCATTGATGCTTTCACCTCTTCCCACCTCTGCAGTACATGACATTGTCAAAACAAATAGAGAATATCAGTAAAGGTAATAATTCTATGTATAGGATCTATGGAATAGTTTGCTCCCATAGGATATGTTGACTGGCTTTTCATGTTCACTGGGATGTGCCTTGGAATTTTTTGAGATACACATATCAATCCATCCTGTGATGCTTGATACATGAATATTTTTAGGTATCTCTGAAAGCAGGTGAGTTTGCTGAATTACTTTGAATTTAGATG
Organism: Apus apus; assembly: GCF_020740795.1. Lineage (NCBI taxonomy): Eukaryota > Metazoa > Chordata > Aves > Apodiformes > Apodidae > Apus > Apus apus. Next base: position 109,544,964 of record NC_067283.1, on the reverse strand, counting down.
ACTTTGACTTTTTGAAACTGTTTTCAAAGTTAGGTGGGAAATCGTTCCCATCTTTTATTTTTGACACTGCTCTGCAAATTTCACAGCAGTCTATTGAATTTAAAGATACACTCTTCTGATCAAATAAAGTTCCTGGCTTTAAATCCATATTCTCAGTCTTGCTTTTACATTAAAACACAGTAGATTTTTAATGAGATGAAATTCTGTACCACTTACTCACATTGATTTATCATTTATTGTTATTTGTTTCCACCCTTTAACATTATAGTTTATTTGGATGGACTTACGGCTTCAGCTTTTCATACAGGAAAATACACTTTGTGGTCTAATTATGTATTTTGAATTCATTTTTTTAGGGTCAGTATGGAAATTATCAGCAGTGAAGAAGTACTCACATTCCGGTAGGCAATATCTACTAGCAGCCATATTGTCTCCTCAGCACTGTGGACATCTTCCTGAGATGAGAGCCTTCCCATTCCATCTAGATTTTGGAAAAATCTTGTGGCTGTTTTATGGTATACAGTCTTTATGGGTTAATAGTTAAAGACTGTAGGTTCTCAGAAACTGGTTTCACATCTCTACTCTAGATGGCAATATTGGACAGAAAATACGTGACATAACAATTTGCAGTGAGTTGAGAACTGTATGTCAAATAAGACTGTTACATGCTGAAAGGTGCGAACAGCTTTGTATGTTTATGAAGGTTATGGGAATTTAATATTTTTTCCACAGATTTTTTTTGTAGGGGAAAAGGGGAAATGCACACTTTTTACAGCAGCAATATTTTGTATATTATGTTTTTCATGCGATGAATATGCAAGACAGTACACTATTCATGGGGCAGGATAAGAAATATACTGTTAAAAAGGAGTAGGGGCATGAATAAGTGATTGTATAAGTCTCAAAATGGTGTACAATAAAGATAATAGTAAAAAAAGATGGAGAGCATCATGCATCACTGATAGGTTCATGTACACAGAAGAAGAATCCCAGTTATCTAAATGGGAACATAATTAATGACAGTAGAATACAGTCTTGTGCAAAGATTAATTTTTTTAAGCTTTTCTGTTTTTCTGACTGAAGCATTTTTGTAAAAATTGTTTCTAACATAGTTTGGCAATTTTCTGCAGCATTTTTTGGGTAATAACAAACGTTTGGGTTTCATTTCTCAAGTGTTTTGTCACAGCTTTGCCTAAGTGAGCTGTAATAATTGCAATAACAAAGAAAATGACAAATGTTAATTTCACTTGACTTGAATATACAAAGGAGTTGAAAAAGAATGGGGAGGACAGGACTGTATTGTGTAAGTGTATTTTAACCTTTAGTTTAATAATTTGTATGTATCAAAATAGCCTAGAAGACTTTGTAAAACCTATCTAAACTTTCCTAACTGGGAGTTACTATCTTTAGAATGGTGGCATTTTTTGTGTGTGTCCATTTTTCTTATTGGTTAACATGAGACCAAGGGATGTTTTATGACATCAAATATAAAACCTGTTGGTGAGGTAAATGCCAAATTTTGGGTTGTACTGCATTAATGCTTATAGTGTTGCATGTGAGATAGAGGCAGCACCTTGATCCAATAGCATAGTACACAAAAATTAATTTTGAGACTGTCCTGCAACTGTACATCAGATAAATAAACGGATATTCTGTTGTGCAGGAATATATGCATTCAAGAATTTCTGGCGACTTCTATAAAGGACAAAACTTAAAATTAGCCCAGGTGTAAAATCTGTTTGTGGTTTGTTTTGGTTTTTTTTTTCCATTGAAGATCATGTTTGAGGGGAAAAAAGAAAATTGGTGTTCATAATATGTATGACAATGCACATGGGAGACAAGATTTTCAATTTGCTCACTTTAAAATGCAAAAACAATTTTCTTAAAATCAATAGAAAATATACATCAAGGTTAGAACAGATATGGCATGAGGAACATTATTGTGAATGAAATGCTTGTAGGTTCTGTGCCAATTTTCTACCACTGTGTACTTCATTGCTATTTAAAACTGTACTCCATCAATTCTAACAGAAGAATAAATTATTTGTGATTTTAATTTTCTCATTTGTTTCTTTAAATTAGATCTCCATCACTCTGATGTCTCATCTGGAGGCTGCTGTGGATTTTTATTTTATAGAAGTTTGGCCAGAGTAACCAAACTGTGTTTGCAGTCTAGGACTTTATCAAAATTCTCTTGCCATAGCCAAGTTAATTAGAATTAACTGTTCAGTAATCAGCATGTTGTGTAGGTTGTTTGTTACAAAATTCTTACTCTGAAAATGAAGGTCCATGAGGCTATAATCAAGATGACTGAATTAGATAAATGAGTTGAGGAGGCAAAAATGTGTTGAACCCAACCTGGTGTAGATATGTTATCTCATTTGAAACAAGCTCAACTTACATTAAGAAATAATTTGTCTTGCCAGCCCATCTTCTGTTGTCTTATTCTCCTTTTTAATGGAAACTAAAATTGCAATTTTAATAAGCAGAATTTCCTCCAGGGTTTCCCTCCTAGAGACTACTGCATTTGCAAGGTTTAATTGTTTTATAACGGTCCTGTTTCGTAAAAACTTTTTAATTGGTGGTGACAAAAATTACCTTATTCCTCTGATACTATGCCAGAAGAACAAGTTGTATGGAGAGAGCTCCACACAAAAGTATCTCTGCTAAAATTATATATTAAAAAAGAATCGGTTTTCCCTGAACAAAAAAGCAAATACTTGACAGGACCAGAATGAAAAATCAAAATGCAAGGTTCATTTTGGGAAGTATTCTTTACTGAATAAAGTCCAAGCAATAGGAAAGTAGTAAAAAAGGTGTGTTGTTTGGAATTTTACATGTAGAATGTAGAAAACAAAACCTAAGAGAGGGATTGACACAGCAAATCAAATACGTGAACAGAAATTATATGTCCAAAGAATACAGAGGAGGAGTTAATTAATTGACTTGTAGTTCTCTCAGCACTGTGATTTTTGCCGTCAAATTTTGCTCTTTTCAGATGGTTTTATTTTCTTTCTGCTCCGTGAGGGGCTCGCAGTAGGGAGAAGCTGGCTCACTGTTTCAAATAAAATCAGCTTCACAATACTGTAGCATAAGTAAGCAAAGGTATCACTTCATAAAGCAGGAGAAATGTATCTTTTTGCAAATAGTCCTGCTTTCATTTTCATATCTAAAATTACTTTTAAATGTTTGAAGTGATTTTTCTGAGAAAATGCTCCTGATTAAAGAGGATCAAGGACTTCAGTGCAAAAATACCATTGTACTTCTACAGTTCTCACCACAGAGGATGCTGAAACATACTTTAATGTGTTAATGTTTTAGATTCAAAAAAAGAAGAGAATGCTTAAATTTACAAAATTAAGAGAAACTGTTACATCAGCAAGTCCATGTGGAATTCAGTCAGAAGCCCTGAGGAAGTTTAAAAAGAAAGTATTCTTTTCATACATGGGCAACAGTTGCTGTATCATAAAACGGAAGTGTAAGGGTGAAAAACCTATGAAATGAAGCCAAACAAACTTTCTGAAGTGAACAGATAACTGGATAAAGTCATAAGTTGAATTTAAAAAAATAAATTCAATAGTATTAGTACATTTTTTTAAGAGACAAAAGAGATCAAAACCTGCCCTTTAATCAGCTAGAATAATTTTTAAAAAATGCTAACAGTCTGATAGTATTGATTGTTGTTTGTTGTGTTTGGTTTTTTTGTTTGTTTGGTTTTTTTACTTGTACATTCACAAAGCCTGAAGTTCTCTGAGAACCTGCTACTATAAAAATAAAACATGCAGTACGGTGGGCTGTGAAGCACTGGAAATTAGATAAGATGGGGGGGAGAATAGGAATAAATGCTGAGCATCGAAAGTTGTAGAGACTGACAATTATGCCAGAGCTCTTCTGGGACTGCTGATTAACACTTAGCAAATAAATGTAAAAAGAGAACACTTGATCAGGTAGCAAAAGAGGTGGAAATGGTGCTGCGTAGGTTATTCTGGACTTAAACCTTTGTGGAGATGCAGTGGACCATAGCAGAACTTAAAAAATGGCTGATGTTCACAAACCAAAGTAGGTACTGAGGAGAATAATACCAGTTTACTTACTGTCAGGAGACGTTCTGTGGCTAGTACGGTGAAACTTCTGTTCAGTGGGTGTCAGAAGTCACACAGCCACACGAATATTCAAAATGTGGTGGTAAGGGTATGCTTAACACAGTATCATAATAATCAGACTTACCAAAACTCTAGATTATCAAGAAGAAAGTAGCTCAGGTAAGAGATAAGTGGGTGATGAATGGTCAAGAGCACATGAAGTATGTTTGGGGTTGTTTATTTCAGAAGTCAGTATGTGGAAACCAGGGGTACATAACAGGTAATTTTTGCAAGGTTACAGACAAAAAGATAAAAATTAAAGGCAACACATTTTAAAATGGATAACACAAAATGCTTTTTAGGAAATGCACAACTGTAAACTCTGTCCTCAAGATAATATTGAAACCAGAGGCTTAGTAGAATGAAAAAAAACAATTTGAGATCTATATGTAGGAGAACATGCACAGGAATGTTAGATCAGACAAAACAGTTTATTTTGAAAGAATGTAAAGCCTCATGCTTGACAGCTTTATGCAAGAAGCAGCATGCAAGAGTTTGGAAGGTATTTCTGTTGGTGACTTGTCAGTAAGCACTGGAAGTATATTTAGGTTTTTTTATCATAACTTTTAGAACTTCATTCTGTGAAACCTGGAAATAGGCATTGTTACTATCAGAATGTTGGTTTGGGTTGCAGAGTTCAACTGAAATGTAGATCTGGAGTGGCAGTGTTCTGTTCAGAAAAATTATTAATAAAACTGCAGAAATACTGACTAGCAGAATGTATTATTTTATTGAGATCTGATCAAGAGGAGCGGGTTTTTTTTTTAAGATATGTTGTTTTCTATTTTTCCCCTTACTGTTTTTCAGTTCATCTTTAAGAAATGGAGGTAGTTCAGTATGTCAGTGACTGCATATATACACCCCGGGTTTCTGGCGAGGCAGAACAGTGTGGCTGGAAGGGAAGCTGCTGGAATAGCCAGAGCTATTAGACTGTGCACTCTTCAGAGCACTGTGTTACTTTTCACTTGCCTTGACACTTCTTAAACAAACGGCATAGGTAAATTGCCTTAAATGCTTTTGCATTTTGGTTCATGATTTTCATTTAATCTAAAAGTTAATTTTACACAGCATAAATTCTAATCACCTACTGCAGTCAATGTTGCCAAAAGTGTGCTGGCATCTTGACATAGGTCCATTACAGACACTTGTGTAGAAAAATGCCATTTGCTTGGGCAGGCTTGGTAGAAATACATTTTTATGAGATTAAGTTACATCAGTTATACTTCCTGACTGTTTTTCAGCAAACTTTAAATCAAGTGAAAAAAATTCTAGTCTCCTGTATTGATGCCATTTTTACATTTTTCCAGTAACATCTTTTCTCATCCTGGAGCCTTTAGGCTTCCTTTCCACAGTGCTACAATATAAAAAAGTGCCACTGTTCCTAGAGTTTCTATCTTGATACTGGCCTTACTTGTTAAGGTAGTTTCTTACCTAGTTTATATGGTGTCACTTGCAAAGGTTAATGATACGTAGATTTTTCTTCCCCCCCGCCCCCAGTAATGATGCAGATAATTTCAGAGCTAACTCTTATTTGAGCACCTAAATAACTTCTATATGTTTGCTCTTGAGGCTTTTTCCAGCTTGGATAAAACTTTAGAAACTTCCTTAGGAGAAAAACAGTTCTACTTATAAGCAGTAGCGTGTTTAATTTTTTAAGCCCAGAGACCCTGCCCTTCTGAGTATGACAAAGTATTTACTAACTTGACACTGGTCTCAGATTTATCACCTGCTTCAGTGTCCGTGTAGGCTCAGGAAAGGTAAGAACTTAGCAAAAACTGAGGCAGGTGTGAAGGTTTTTGCTGTATCCTCCAAAGGTTTTGGCTGATGGCTGTAAGTGGATGCTTGGTGGGCACCGGGATATCTGTAAGTGCTGCGAGTACCTCGTGTGCCTGCTGATGTGTCTAATGGAGCCTGGTGTTCACTGGTGCTTGCTACAACTGTCGCTGCAACGACGGCGCTGACACTTTATTACCTCAGAAGCTTAGTTCTGTATGGCCTGTATTATTTGCCCTTTAGTTCTCATTGCTTCATGTTTTCCTGCTCTCTGCCAGCAAATAAGGATGGCAGAAACCCAGGAATCTTATGTGAGACACACTGCTGAGGAAGGAGCAAGGAGCATGGAGATGAATTACTTTGCTTCAGTAGCTCTTTTGCCTGTTAAGAAGTCTGGAGTTTAAAATGTAGTAGACCTGAGGTCTGTGGGCCAAGCAAAGGAGAGGTGACCTGCTGACTAAGTTTTCTTGATAGCTCTGCCCTATTATCCGTATTTCATAGAATCAAAGAATGTTAGGGGTTGGAAGGGACCTCTAGAGATCATCTAGTCCAACCCCCCTGCCAGAGCAGGGAGGTGACTCTGGCAGCTGGTCACCATTTGAATGAATACTTGGAAGTATGTATGATCAATTTGTATCAGTTGTTTGAACTGAGTGAGTGGCAATAACTAATTGGAAGAGGGCAAATGCTGTCATTATGGTGAGAGTTCGCTACAGACTTGAAATTACATCTTCCTGTTGTACACCAGGCCATTCTGCAACTGATCAAGCTGAGTCATCTGAAATGCAGGAGTTGATAGTAATGGGGAATGGTCACTGTGCAAAAGGGCCAAAGCAACTTTTTTGAGCTGCCTACATTTCTGCTGAGAATTGTTACAGGAGGATGCTGCAAGGTGTCATGCTGGCTGCTGTGTATTTGACTCTGTCTTTGCAACACGTTGGTCCCCTTAGTAACTTGTAGGCTACTCCGTGTTATGCCATCAGTAGTGCAGACAGTTTGTGTATTAAGGTGAGTACAGAGAAGCTCTCTTACTGCTATTTCTCATCATGGGACCATGCTGATCATCTGTACTGTTTTTATAAGCCATGATCGCTCCCCTTTTGATCATGCCCATCTTCTAGAAGGATAGCAGGCAAGACTCACCTTGGAGCCTGACACAGGTGTGAAGGTAGAATTGCTGCTGGAGACACTGGAAGATGTCTGTGACAAGAGATAGCAGTTATTTATGGAACTGCCTACATGGATGGTAAGATCATTTTTAGTTCCTCCTTTGGTATGTGTTTGAGACCACCTTCTCCATTATTAGGTGGAAGATCTGAGCTTGAGACAGGCATGAATTAGTGGATTTATGTCATACCTATCATTTGGAAGCAGGGCTTTTGCATGAAGATCTCCATGGGGAACTGTTCCCAGAGTTTCTAAAGGAGCGTGCCACCTTCCAGGCACCAGTACATGTAAGGGAGAGGGTGCTCAGGAGACTTGCTTCTGTTACTTAGTGGCTAATGACTGGAGTGGGAAAGACTGGGACACTTCTCTCTACCACCATCTTCTGCGTGTGTAGATCTTGAGAGCAGGAGAGACTGGTACTCATTTTTCTTCAGATAAATGAATATCCAAGGAGAGTAGATCCCTAAGTACACTCTGGGCAGTAGTGCCAGCAATCTGTGGCATAAGATCATGAGAGTGTAAAGGGTCCATTTATCCACCATACTGTACATTGTTGAATCTGAGAGCTGTGTAGTCTTTGAAAGCAAAAAAAATAATGTTTGAGTAAAGGGAGAGTGTAGAAAGTTAGAAGGAAGTAGAGATGAAGAGACTTAGAAGCATCCACAAATATAAAGGCTTCTTAAATGTAGACCAGGAGACATGCAAGAACAAAGAAGTGTCTGTATCACCAGTGCTAACACAGGGACAGGGGAGAACTTGATGCTTTATAACTTTAATGACTAATGGCATTCTCAGAAGGTGAGGAGTCCGATCATAAACTAATACACGTTGGAAGGGACCTAAGGAAGTCTGTGGTCCAACCTCCTGCTCAAAGCTGTGTCAATTATGAAATCAGATCAGGTTGTTAGGTCTTCATTCCTTCACGTCATGAAAACCCTGAAGGACAGAGGATGCACAACCTCTCTGGGCACTATTCCCTTGCCTGACTTTCCTCCATGAGAAAAAGTTTCTTCTATTAACAAGTCTTAACCTCTTTTGCTTCAGCTCATGCTTGTCTGTTGTCCTCCAAGCATGCACTGCCATGAAGTACCTGGCTTGGTGTTTTTAGTAACCTTCCTTTAGGTTCTTGAAGGCTGCTTTTAGATCCCCTCTAAAACCATCTGACCTTAGCTGAACAAGCCCAGTGCCCACAACCTCTTCTTAAAGGTCAAGTGCTCCATCTTGAATTTGCTTCACTTCATCAATTCCTTTGCTGGGGGTAGGAGAAGGCTGGACACTACTGCAGGTCCATGCATCTTCTAATGCACACAGTCCCTAGCAGTCAAACACGTCAGTGCCCAGAAACAGAAAATGTCAGGAACTGAAGATTACATAGGAGGAGGTATTGGTTTGTAAGATCAGAGGAGGAACAAGAATGAGGACAGTGAATCAATATGCTTAAAACTTCAGATACTTGTTTATAAAAGCAGTAAATACAGGAAAATACAGGAAGATTCTTAAGTGTATCATCAAAATTATTACTGCATTGGCATAATAGAAACGTGGTTCTATTTATTTATTTATAAGGCTTGAACATTAACATATAGAGAATTCTTTTCAGGAAGGACAAAACTTGAAAAAAGAAGATACTTTGTCAGTGAACAGGGCAGTATGTCTTCTTGGAGATATGGAAGATTGACCAGTTGGTAAACCATGGCAATAACGAATTGGAAGAGGGCAAATGCTGTCATTATGGTGAGAGTTCACTACAGACTTGAAATTACATCTTCCTGATGTACACCAGGCCATTCTGCAACTGATCAAGCTGAGTCATCTGAAATGCGGGAGTTGATGGTAATGGGGAATGGTCACTGTGCAAACACCTCTTGGGGAGAGGAATGCTGCAGAACACAGGCAGGTTCCTAGGAGAACTTTGATACAGAAGGCACAAGGAAAGCAGAAAAATGGAAGAGGTATTCTTTGTTCATTCTTGCCAGTGAAGAGAGTTGCCTCATGCAGCTCTTAAAGTCAGCTTGAGTAAGAGATCATGAGGTAATAACAGTTTACTCTCAGAAAAGGAAGGAAGGGGAGGAGCAAATAATGTTTTGAGCAGCAGAACCAATATTGTCCATATTTACATTGTAGTGTCAAGAATAAGTTTATGATTGGATTCTCTGGTGTGTAACAAGTTGGGCTCTAGCCACAGCCTTTTCTGAACTGAGTCATTCCTAGATGAGTTTTTTTTGTGACCCTTGTAGGAATGTAATGTCTTGAAACATCTCTTTCAGATCTGGTGAAATGTGTCAAATTAGGCTGAAATTTGTCAAGGACTTCCCTTTTACCCAGGAAGCCTAACAAACAGCAAACTTCCACCAGGAAGACATCTGTAATGCCAGCAAATGAAGAGGCAACATCATTTGGTGAAAAAAATCTAAAGGAAAAGGAGTTCAGGAGAGCAGGCAAGTCCTTAAAGAAAATATATTATGGGTAGATGTACAAAGTATCCCCGTATGAAGGATCAAGAGCTAATCAGTGCCTTCAAACAAAGGAGGAAGTGCACAGGAAGCTCTCATTGATAGGATTGAGCTTAAAAGAACAGTAGAACACATTGGAGTAAAATCAAGGCAAGCCACAAAATGAACTGTAATATTCAGAGATACCAGTAGAAAAGGAAGAGGTGGTCTTTCAGGAAACAAAACCTGGAGACAGTGTTGCTGAGACTATTCAAGCTTAGGACATTCCTACCTAAGCTTCTAGATTTACACAGGAATAATCTGTTACACAAATACCTGATGAGGACCAATTAATTAAGTACAAAGAACTTTACTATAGTTACAACAAATTACTATATTACTACCCTATTTTAGGACCAAAGAACTAGTAAAATAACAGCGATAACAACAATACAGTCTAGATTTGTTATCTTAGTGTCTGTATCAGACCAATTTATGTCAGGAGGAAAGACAGTGGGCACATTAAAAGTAGGGTTTTGGTGGGGATAATTATCCCCAAAGGACTACTGGAAAGAGGTGAGTATGGAGAGATGATGGTGGTTGGATCTCAGAGGGGAATAACGTATTGATTGTATTCATCAAGCTCTGTGAGCTGACCACAAGATCCATAATAGTATATTGGCTCATTATAGTACAAAACATACATTATCTCTGACATAGATTACACCTTTACTTTTAATCCCCACCACCACTCAGGGAGCCATGAACTTCCAGCAAAGGATCTGACAGGGAAGGGAGTAAATGAATGGTCTTGGAAAGAATCTGGGCCCACTGAAATGGATGCTGGGAAACCAGAAGGAGAAACTCTTATTCTGAACATCAAGTGCTGCTGCTGTTCAGCTGTACTATTACTCCTTTTTAACTTCAGAAAACATCCTCTAATTTTAAACTCTGCCTATTCAAATTCATAATGTTATGATTCAGGGGGTCTCATAGTCCTGAGTGATTATCAACCTTACTGAGCATCAGTGCAAGTTTCCGAGTTGGTGCTGAGAAAATCTGGCTTTCAGGCAGGTGAGAACCCAAATTCTCCACTAAGTAGGCTGTTCTTCAACTCATAGAAGATGGTGGTGCTTTTTCTGTTTTTGATACAGGGACCCTACTGATGCTCAGGATATCCTTCCGCCATCTTCAGCTGAGCTGGAGATGTCCTGGCTGGAGCTGCAGACAGTGCTTGTGCTAGGCAAGGAGGCTGTATCACCTGCATGAAAGGAGTTCCCATTCCCTAGATGCTCTTGCTTGAGCAGGGAGAAAGAGGAGGTGTTCTTCCTCTTTCTCTGGAGGAAGAAGCAGGTCAGCTGAGCAGCTGGGTGCCAAGCACAGGGGCAACTGCTCTTCCTGGGGTGAGGAGCACTGGGGTGGCACAGCAGAATCGCTGCAAGACACAGAGCTCAGCAGGAACGTTTTTTCAGCTTAATTGACCCACACCTACTGCTTTTAGACTGTGCTAGCTGGAGCAAACACAAAAACAAGTACTTCTGAGGTGTGCTGAAAAAATACTTTTGAACCATCTGTGGATATTTCTTAGCTAGTAAGTATAGAGACTAGGAAGGGATATGTCAGGGAGGGGGGACACACATGGGTGGATGATCCGTATTATGCATATTTTGGCATTTCCTGGAACATCTGAGACCACAGGAGCAAAACAATCATTTGTATTTTATCTGCAATCCCCTCACATTTTCAAGAAAAACAATTCAAACTCTCCTTAAAGGTTTATGAGCAGAATCCTAAGGACTGCAGCCCTCTTCAGCAGCTGTAGCTCTAAGCCATCAAGACCTAGTACTTTAATTTCAACATCCCTCTCACTAGCAAGTTGTTGAAGCTCCATAGCAAGTTTGAGTACTTCAACTCCTGCCAGTTAGAGCTCAGTCTTCATTCCCACATAAACACAACCATTTTGCAAACATGATCTGATATTAATTACCCCCCTGGCACCAAAAGTCAGGATTTCCTGATGCAGCCCACTAATGTAAAATGCATTAGTGAAAATGCTGGCTCCAAGGGGTTAGGTTCTCTAAATAAACTCCCAGGCTATTCTGAAAGACTGATTTCTCCAACAAGAAAACAAAAAAAGACTGAAATCATCCTCGGGTTTTTAATAGGTTATAAATGCCTTTTTTTTCTATTCAGTTGCAGGAACTGAATGTCAAGTTGTAGATCAATTAAATCTGACTCTTTCTTGCCTTAGAATTAAGTTTGTCCAAACTGCAGTCATGTGCTTTGTATTGTGTCTCTAACAGCAGATGGCTGAGGATCAACAGGGCATGATTGCAGTTCTGATTTTTGGGCAAAGGTGGCAACACAAAAATCTGTGGGTAAAAAAGGAAAAATTTGTAAGAGCTAAGGAAGATTATTATGTAAAAAAAAATAAATCTTAACTTGTAGGGCACTGACTTAGAATTATTTTTCTTCCACTAAAAATGGGAAGGGTAATTCAAACAAAGCCAGCTTGCAATGAATGAGAAATGTTCAGCTCTGTTAATAAAATATGGCTGTGAGGCCAATGATTTCCATCTGAGAAATTGCCCGTGTCCTCATTGGCAATACCAGCTTAAGGCATTGTCACCTTCTGCCAGTACCGCAGTGCATTGCCTTCACATTTGTGCCAAGACTTGGACATGATCAGGAATCTCATCTGGCTTGAGCAGAAAAACAAGGAAACATTTTTAGAAAATACCCCAAACAACAGGGTAAATCCCCAAAGCCATCCTGGGCAGCGTTGTCTTGGGACACTTTACAATGAACAGTGGGAATGAGAGGCAGCAGCAGGACCCCATTACCCAAAGCTACCCATTGCTGAGCTGCTGCTGCACCCACCTGCCAGCAGTGAACAGCTGGGGCTGTAACTCCGGGGTTTGCACTGGAAGCATTGGCAGGGGGAGAGCTGCCTGCCCTGCCTGTGCCGGGCATGGCATGCTGGTGTTGCTGGGGGAGGATCCCACCACAGAAAGCACAGTGTAGAGCAAGGTAGGAGAGCATCAGGGAGAGGTGAGCTCTTCTTCCAGGTGTTCTTCCATCTCTCACTGGTCACACCACCAGATTCATAAGCAGCTCCAAAGTCCTATTCTGTAAAATTTCCACAGTGGGTAATAAAAGGCACCCTTAAAATGCCTGCATGAGATGCCACAGAAGTCCTAGTCCAACAAGTTATAAGGCAGCTTGAACTCCCCTGCCTCACTGACTGCTCCCCACACACTTTTTGCCGAGGGTTTTAGAGGGGTCTTTGGAAACGAAACTCTTGTTCTGCCTCTTCTATTGCTTGCATTTCCTTACCTTTCCATCTTTAGGAATTAGGGGAGTGTGTTAAAGCCCTAGTTTACCCTTTTATACAATACAATGGCACTGAAACAGTAATGAGGATTTCAAACCGTTAATGGCAAGTACTATATAATTAGATTGTCAAAATAATGTATACTTGGTCCTCTTCCTAATTCAGAGCAGCAAAAAATATATGCACTGGTACAATATGATCAGGTCCCAGTACAACCATCTCATCCCCACCTGATCTGGAACACAAATGCCTGTGTAATATTACTCCATTACAAATAAACAAATGTGTATCTGAAATGCTGTCCAGCACATATATTAAAATCTACACAGCTAATGGTCCTGTCATATTTATAAGAAAAGTTGAAACCTGTGATAGGTTGAAAGTAAATTAATCTACAGTTTCAACAGAATATTTTGTTTGAATCACCTAATGAGGCACATGTAATAGCTAGAAGACTGCAGCATTTTTTGAGCCATTTTCAAATGTTAAGTCTGAGAATAAGTGCATCTTTTTGTTTCAAGAGTTGGTGAATGCCATATTTGATTAGAAATCTAACTTTCTTGATTCTAGCTAAAATGAAAATCTTTTCTGTCTTGGTATTCTAGCCTTGCATATTCTGTTCTTTAGTTGAACCACATCCTAGAAGATGTTTTGCTTTTGTGTCGTACAGTTTATGGAGGGACAAGAGAAGTGGCAGCTTCAGTTTATTTCAAATTTTTTCCTTAATCCAAAAAAAAGGTTTGCTGTACAAGTTTTCTACCAGGGTCAACCTCTGGGGGAGGGGGTAGAGTATTCTAAAATTCTGAAACTAAATACATCTTTTCTACCCAGAGTTTTCAGAATTCATTCTTTGTCACACAGGTCTGAAAGGTTAAAAATAACTGTACCTCCTGAGACTTCTCCCTGGACTGTGCTCTTCCCTGGGATTCTGTAAGCTTTTTCCACCCAATCTGGGTCAGCCTCCATGCCTAATTTTAAAATCTCTGGGATCCAATGCTTTATAAAAATCAATGAGAACTTTCCCATTATATAATCCCAGCAGTCACATATGATACGCTCTCATCCGATTCTGCTGAAGTTTGATTTTATATATTGAAATGGTGATTATTAGTTCTAAAGAGCTGTGAGCTCCTTGTGGAAAATTATGAGGAAAATTCTTGATATGTGGAGTCTTTTCTCTGTCTCTTTATGCAGATTCTCTCCTTTTCAGGCAGGAAAACTACAGTTAAAATGAGAATGTTTCCTGACAGAACTTAGGAAATTGTATTTAAAGGTTGAGAACATACTTTTTTTTGGTACAAACTCTGATTGTGTTTGTGATCTCTTTTACTCTCAGAAAACGTAATTACAATAAATGTTAATGAGGGTCATAAATGTATCTATAAATATCGTTTTGCTAGACGTTTTGATACCAGAGTTGTTCATGCAGCTGCGAGGTCTGGGAAGAACTCAAGCAATATTAAATAACATAGAGGATCATTACTATCAAATAAATAAATAAACAAAAATTATTTAGGCATTTTATGTAAAATACCTCATTCTTTTTCCAGTCTTTGCTTAGACTCTTTACTGTGATGCCTACAGAATATTTTAACAACTGTTCAAGTGCTGGCACCTTGTACTCATTGACACGGCCTTTTTCTGTGCTCAGGCTTTTCTGGTGACACGCAGGTGTTTCTAGGCTTAGACTTTGTGTCTTGGATTTAGAAATTTTTTTTCATCTGTGTTTCTGCAGCATCTAGCACAGCGTCATCCTGATGCAGGAAGATGCTTTTGCAAAGCAAATTAACAGTGTCTTTGGGATTTGGAAGTGACATGAAGAATTATTCAAGATCCAGCTCCAGAAAGTAAATCACTAAGTCAAATTGTGACAGGCTGCTTGGTAGCAACACATGGTTTGGAGCATTACTGTAAACAATTTGACAAATACTGTAGGTAATGAACAAAGTAATAAAAAATCAATGTCAGTTTCCAGATAATTTGTGAAAAGGAAAAAGGAGTATATTTATCAAATATATTGTTTCTGCAAATAGTTCACCCAATAATTTCAGAGGTTAAACAGGCAGGAAGAGAAAATGAGCTCAACAAAAAAACCATTGGTTTCTATGTCAATATCCTTGTAAATGGCAACGACAGAAGGGAAATACAACTAATACAGTATGGGAACAAGATAATTTCTAAACTGAATATTTGGTTGCAGTTCTTCTGAACCTCACCAGCTCCATAACAAGGACAAATTCGAGGGGTCACACACTGCCACACTCTGCCGCCTGGGACAGAGCCATAGGAGAGCCCTGGCTGTGCTGCTGCAGGAGCACTTCCCAGCAATCCCACTCTCAGTCGCCATCTGGTGCCAGGTATTTCCTTTTGTCTCTATTTGTCTGAGGCAAAAGGCTGTTTGGGAAACAAACAGGCACATTTCTGAATTCCAGGAAAAAAACAGCCTGGCTGACCACAGATTTCCTTCTGACTTTTTAGGACAACAGTAATATTATTTATAGTCATCTTAATCATTTTCTTTGACAGAAACAACCTCAGAAGGGGGAAGCTTCTTCTAAGGGATTGATGCAGCCCCTTTAATTAGGAAGCCAGAGGCAGGCTTAGGAGCTGGCCAGGTTTGGAGGCCCCAGGACTCAGCCAAGGTACAGATCTGTCGGCATGGCCTGCTGTCACATCCTTTCCTCAGTGGCATAGAGTTTCACCACAGCTCTGCTCCAACCTCCCAAGGTCTTCATTTCAGTGTGGTGGTTGTTGGGGTTCACAGGTGGAGGGAAACAGCTGTTCCAGAGAGGTATGAGAATTTGTTTTGTTTCTGATTGGAGTCATCATTATTTTTTAATGGGTGATTTTTAGCCTGATCAGATGTAGGAGAGGGAATGGGTCACCCATAGCTGAGATCAGGATGGAAAGCAAAGCCAGAGGATTGTGGAAAATCCACCTGTGCTCAGCCTGCCCTTGCTGTAGGAACACCTGCAGAAACACCAGCTCATGACCTGGGAAAGCAAGGCAGTAAACACCTGCATATGTGGGTGGGTGGCATGGTCCTGCCAGTGCCCATTTCCACTCCCTTTGGTGCAGACGCTCCTCCTCACTCTTGTAGGAAAAAAGGAAGAATGTGAAGTTTGAGGTTTGCACTTTCAGGTCTTGTCTCCAGCCAGGAGGGTGACAGGAGTGTCTCTTGCAGTGGTGACAGCCACCAAGCACAGGATGCCAGCTTCAGCAGCACTCGGCACCTGGACAGATCCCACCATGCAGTCTCCTCCTGAAGAGCAAAGTGAAGCAGTGGTCTTCTGCTGATGAAATAGCACAAGGGGTAGTGGAGTCCTTAAGCTACTTCTGGGTCCTGAGGGCCTGGGAAGGTGAAAGAAGACCATGGTCAGAGCTGGCAGCTGCTTGCTGTGCTGTTCTACTGCCCCGGCTCTTCGGCTGTGGGCTTCAGCTCTGCTACTGCTCCCCTGGGTGGTTGAGGAGCAATTCCAGAGCTGGCATTCTGAGATCTGTGGCCATCCCTCAGACCTCAGTGTTTTATCTCAAAAAATGGGATCTCATTAGATTCTAGTGGGATACACTCTGGAAAAAGGATTTTATCTGCCAAATACCAAGACCCTAAATAAGAATGAGACTGCAACTGGAGAACAGGCTGAGTATTGTGAACCCCTCAGGAGGTCTCTTTCCCATTAAAGCCCTAAAACCAGGCAACATATATCTGTTTCATCTTCCTTCTTTCCACAGTATTAGCCTCCATTAGCAGCAGTAATGTTTTAGTGATGTGCTCTCATTTTCTGAGTATCCCACTAAGAAGAGAATCAGGTAAGTATGGGCTCCATGTAAGTGCCTGTTTGCAATGTAGGGAAAATGACATCTTGAGCAGGTGGGTGGCACTGAGTTCTCCAGCCTCAGCTCTACATTTGCTCACACCTCAGAAAATATTTTAGGATCCTGAGGAGGGGAGACCATTTGCATAGCTTAGTAATAAATGCCTACAATATTCAACCCATTTTTGGGTGTCAGATACTCTTCTGCCATTATGCTCATGCAAAGTTAAGATACCCTGCAGCAGGGATTAGAGTAAGAGTGCTTGGCAGCAGAGAGTAGGCATCAAATGCTGCTATAATCAATGAAGGTCTATGCTATAACTGACTTGTAGTAGTATTTAAATCTCAGACATCTGTGGAAAACATCAACTTAAGGAACTTTCTGTCCTCGTTACTTTAGAGCGTGTTCATTCAAACTGAATGAAGTCCATTGAGGACTCTAAAGCTCATTTAAAGCCTATGCAAAGTTACAGCCTCAAATTCATATTTAAAGTGCAAAAGAAAAGGAAATCTGACTTTAAAAAAGCAACTGTAAGTTCTAGTTTTAAAGGTTCAATGAAATTCCTAAGGAGGGGAACTGTGTATCATATCCTCTTTTGTTGGTTTCAGACATGCTCCTTGGCTTGGAGAAAAACAGAAGCAAAGAGTTGGGAAAGTCATTACAGGAGGGATTGATTTCAGTTTGCAGAGGTTACTCAAGTCTTGCCCTGGCTGCTCTAGTTCTCCAGGAGGCTAAGTGGTTATCTTAAATGTGAGGGAGTCTCTCCAGGTGCAGCAGCCAGTCAGGATACAGCAAGGAGCAGTAAGGATCTTAAAACCAAACCCAAAAAAACCCTACAAAAAAACAGTCCTGATATGCCCAGAACTAAGATTTTTCTTTTACCTACCTGACCTGATTTGCAGAAACGTTATTTGCAATACTAGCATTTTCCCTTCTGAGAAGAATGAATTTCCTTCTACAGACTCCAATTCGCCATCTGCACTTTGCTTTCCCTTGCACAGTCTGAATTTGCTTTTTCTGAGGACCGAAGAGCACAAAGACCAAATAGCACAGTGCAGGGGGAATCTGGCAAGCCTGGTCCTCCTGATGGGTGAAGTATTACATCTCACTGTACCTGATGGCAAATTCTATGTTTTGACAGCTTTAGATGTTTAGTGCCGGTTTAAAAGGTGGCACAGAGATCCATGCGGTTATAACATATTGGAAACCAATGAATGCCTAAGTCTTTTTATGCTAAATCTTAGGCTTCTAGCCAGAGAAGTTTGGCTTTTCCATACAATTTTCATGCTTGTAATTCTTTGGGCATTTTAAAGATTGTTTTTGAACTGTTCATTTTGCCCGCAGCTGATGTGGGAGCCCAGCCTAAAGCTGTTTAAATCTGTAGTAGTAGTTCTTCAGCTGAGTTTCACAGCCTTCCAGAATATCCATATTTCTGGTGCCTTGCCGATACGTTGGTTTGATAGAATGTGTCGTGGAGTCTGGGCAACTTTACCCTCAGAGCACTTGAGAGACTCCTCAACTACTCCCCAGGCTAATTCCCTGGGTGGGAGAGACCACAGCACCCACTGTTTGTGGGATCCATGCATCACATCCTGGCATCAACTCTGCAAAATGATTTTGCAGCTAAACTACATTAGATCCTTTGGGATTGATGTTAATGCCCTGCAGCATGAGCTGACCCATCCCAGAGCACCACCACCTCCTCATCCCAGTGCTTTGGATTTCCACGTTGGGTACACTGGGACTTGAACACACAGGTAAATTTGGAAAAGGATCTGAAATCCAAACACTTCTTATGATGGTGGGTACAGGGCATTTGCTGAGCCATCTTGCTTGGATCTGTCGTTAAATTGGACCCCTCCTTGCTAAAGGATGCCTCCCTGCCTCTAGGGCTGGAGGAATCCAACATGATGAGCTAGATTATCTCAGGAAAATCAAAGTGAAAAGGCTGCCCTCCCCCGTATTTAGATTATGAAAAAAATTCTAAGTAGTGTTTAAAAAAAAAAATAAAATCTGTGCCTTCAGTTCTTTAAACTCTTCTCTCCTTCCTTTGCACTGTTTGTGCATCAATTTTATTTGAAAAGCCAATTTTTAGCACATCCAGAAGATAAAACCTCTCCCTGCCTGCTCAAGTAGGCATTCTGCACATGCTGAAGACAAGGGAAATCCATGTCACCCAGCAGTATGAACTTTCTTCTCTACCATAGCCTCATCTTTCCCCTGTACTTCCTCAAGTGTAAGGGTTCTAAAATTAAGACGTAGGCATATTCTTTATGCTCCTACTGTGAAATTATTTTTCAATACATATTTATGTGAACTGCAAACATCTTTAAATGTAAAGCTGTCATTACAGTGTCAACCGTCTTGCTAACTGCTGGAAAACCCCTAACTTAAGCAGTGCTTTTTATAACTCAACACATTAATTATATTTAGAATCCTTAATTATTTCTTTCCCGTAGCCAACTCTAATAAATTCCAAACATTTAAAAATAATTTTAAATAATGCAGCTTTCTTTGCATATTTTCAATCAACTGCACAAATATCTAAATTAGCTGGTGATTATATGTCATTTGGTTTACTTTAAAAGAGAGCAATTTTCTAGCACAAGTCTTTTTCAGTCTCCGTTATTCCTCCCCCTCACTGCCCTGGGACCTGCTCCCTGGTGCTGGGATGGGGTCCCAGCTTTCCTCTGCTCCTCACTCCCTTCTCCAGCTGCCTGGGTGTCCCTCCTTGTCCTTGAGTCCAAGCAGAGGTTTCAGCCCCAGGCAGCAGCGGAAGCACTGGCTGCTGCTGCAGTGGCCACCACCTCCACCATCCTTCTGCACCTCGTTATTCTCGGTGGCTCCACTAATTGCAAGTTAAGTAATCATCATTTTAGGAGCAACTAAAATTGGTAGTAGCTACAGGCTGTTTGGTAGTAGTATGTTCTGGCCCTCAGTGCATGAGCTACTCTGACCAGGTGTCTTCTTCTTGGGAACATTTGACTTCATTAAATCTTTGGATACTCCAAGGACCTGTAAATAAAAGAGGAGCACAAATCAACTACAAATGTAAATGTAAATGGTGAGCAGCAATATGTTTAAGATTCAGCCACACACATTTAATAATCCTTTCACTTATACAGACTGTGATCAGTCACATTAATTGACTTGACAGAAAAATGTATTTTTAATTATTTTTTTTCAATACAAATGTACTTTTAAGACATTTTTTATCGTGGGATTTTTTGTGGGAAGGAGGCAGAGGATTGAGGGAGGCAGGTGATCAGAAAATGAGAGGTGTTCAGGCAAATTTTCAAAAACAATGGGAGAGAACATCAGAAATTGTAACACTTAACATTTTAATTGGTAACTTATTTTCTCCTTTTGTTGTACTGGTGGATATAGCATAGTGTACCTGCACAAGGTACCCACAAAAACTCCCCATACGGAAATGAGATGTCTTCAGAGAAACAAGATGGCATGAAGGGGAAAAAAAAATCATTCCAACAATCAGGATGAACAGCTCACACTTGACAGTTTCACATTTGTTAGAGAGAACTTCTTCCTGAAGAAGTGTTGGGTTTTTTGCTAGGGGACTTTCTGAAGTGATTGCCTTGGGGAGGAGCCACCTTCAGACCTAGCTCTCCTGTTTGTGCTTCGTTTAATAGTGTTTCCTGATGGGGCAGACCTGAAGAGTTACAGGTTGAGTGGGAGTACTGCTGTGTCCCATTGTGTGGCCTCAAGCAGGTCATTTAACCTCCCTGGGTGGATGGGACCCTCATTGCCTGCTCACCTTTGTAAAGCACTTTGTCAACTTTGTATGAAAACCCAGTGCTTTTATTTGGAGACGGTCCTGGCTCTGTGGCAGAAAAAGGCGATAATAAAACAGGGACTGAGTTTGCCTTTGGGGTAGTAAAAAAGAAGATGAACATTTGAAGATAGTTGAAGAAATATTTTCTGGCAGATCATCACATGTGAAAGAAGGAAAGTGGAAGCAAAGGGGAAATATGCCTAACAGGAACAGAAGAGAGATTTGTGTCTTGGGGCTTTCTTTTTTTGTGCCAGGACTTCTGTGATGCAGGTCTCCACCCTCTTACCATCCTTTAAATTGCTCTGTACTGGGGATTTCTTACTGTTATTGGAGTGAAGTGAAGACTCTCCCAAGGATATGACTGAGCAAACTCTCTCAAAAACTGACAGGCCAGAAAGTCTCTATGGCTTCTGTGAGTGGTGAGCCTGGAGCAATGCTGAAGAGAGACAAGAGCCAGAGAATGGAGGAAATTAAGACACGCATGTAGGCAGATAGTGAGGAAACACAGCCTCTCAAATATTGTCTTGGTGCCTGTCTCCTGCGGCACCAAACAGGCAACCTACAGCTAAGGAAAATTATGACACGCTAGAAAACTCAGGGCAGATCCTTTCATGGAATGGAATTAGGAAAGCTGGTGGTTAGAAAGAAAACACCACTCCTGACATCGTGGTAATGCAAAGATACTTTTCCACTGACAGGGCTGAGAATAAAAGTAAGAACTCCTTTGGTTTCTTCATTACTGACTATGAGAAAAATAATACCACCATTTTACAGATGGGTAAACTAATTGCCAAGGGAATGAAATTTCTTGCTGTAGTCACTCAATATATCTAACTCATACCTAGGCATGGATTCCCTACACATCAGGTTGTTCACCTGTCAGTTTGCCTGTCAGCTCTAAAGAAGGGTCATACCATTCACTCAGCAGAAGCTGATTACAAGGCACCCACTCCACCCTTCTCTGCCCAGTCTATGGCACCATTAATCTGTCCAGGCAAGGAGTTTCCATCATTCATGAACTGCAAAAGGGGTTTTAATTTTTTTTTTTTTTGTATCTCAGAGTTATCTTGTTATGTAGCTTCCCTCATGAACAAAACTGTGGATACACCATTTGCCTTTGTTTTTCACATCATGTGGCTACTAATGTTTGCGCAAAGTGCTTTCTGGGTCTTTTGTTCTTTTCCTTGTGTTTTGAACTCGTTCTGCACTGCGTTAATAGCAAGATACAAGGCAACAGAGACTTAAACCAACTGACTACCTGTTCACGTAAGGGCAATCTGTGCATGCTGGTTTTTTCTGCCTCTGATTCCTGTAAAGCATTTTTCCCTGTAGGATTATATTTTAAGTTGTGTTATAAAGCTGATGCACATTTCCCCTATCCCAGGGTTATTTGCACTGGATTGCAGCTATAGAGAAAACTCAAAGGATAGATGTGCAACGAAACAACTCAGACGAGATACAGACTGCTACGAAATACATTATTAAGTATAATGACATTTGATTTGTAGCTGTGAGACCAACCCCTTTTGACATTCAAGGGAGCACAGCTATGGGCTGTCTTGAAAGCCTCCACACATCAATAGTTTTTCTGTTGCTAGGAGGAAAGGTTTTGAAGTGGGAGTAGAAGCAGAGACCCTCCAGTCAACAGAAGGATCCTCATGTAAGGGTCAAGAGGGAACAGAACTCAGAGAGAGAAAAAAATTCAGCTGACCCTGCTGTGCTATTCTCTATTCACTTTAGTACCTACACTTAATGATATGCTTTAAAGCTAAACCTCAGGAATGTCAGGAGATTTTTTTTGTTTGTTTGTTTTTGTGGGGTTTTTTGGTGTTGTTTTGTTGGTTTTTTTGGTTGTTGTTTGTTTGTTGGTTTGTTGTTTTTTTTTCCTCATAGTGACATCCCATGTAGCAGGAATCTCCTGAGTTCTCTCTTTAAAACAGAAAGATGAAAAAAATCTTGCCTTGGAGAAATTTCCTCTGGATTTGAGCTTGTTGGTGTGTTGTTTACTCAAATGATTTATGGACTGGAGATTAGTGAAGTCATAGCAACACAGAAATTGCCAAGTGAAAATAAAACCGGCCCTGTATACTCTTATTGAACGTAATCAAGGAAGCAGCTGACAAACAGCTTTTTTTTTCTTTTTTTCTTTTTTTTCTTTTTTCCCTGTTATGCAGAGACTTTGCCTGAGACAAAGACAATTCTTGCCTTTCAAAACTCTTTGAGCAGTGTCTGGCATTCCAATAACTGGCATGTTTAATAATAATAACAGAGTATTTTGTATCCTGCCATACCCTGTATATAACTAACAAAGACTTACTTCCTTCTGGAGAAATGACCCTGTTCTTCTAGGAGGCGAGAGCTGGGAAAAGAGTCATTCCCAGCACTGCTGCAGACCTGCTGTCAGTTCACACAAGGTGAGACTTGTCTCTGTAAAGCTAGTGAAGAGCCACAGGGCTGAGCTGAGCTCATACCCTGGCACCTCCAAAGACCATGGAGAGGGCTGTGCACATCTACATGGGGTAGGCATCTTTTCGGGTGAGACAAACAGCATCTGGATGGCTGCAGAGGGAGCCTTTATGACTGCCTTATGGAGACAGGTTCAGGTCCTCACCTTCCTGCTCTGAAGCCTCACCTTACTTTTCTAACCACAAAAGTGGCATGATGAAGATGACTGAATGTGTTGCTACACCAGTGTAGCAGATCAAAATGTCAGTGCCATTTTCCACCAAGGCAAATCAGGGCTGGACGAATTTTAACTGGTTGATTTAAATGTTTGTGGGTTCAGCCACTGTATAAAACTTTTTTGTCATATCTCTTAATCTGTTTTATCTATTTAGATTGCCAGACTCTGCAGAAGAGGACTCTCTTGTAGTTTACTTTTTTGCACAGCAGAGTACACAGTAGGATGATGTTCATGGTGGCTGCAAGCTGCGGCTGCAATATCGTTAATAGCTCACCTGAGAAAGACCAACCTTGAAATCTGACTTTGGAAGCAGTGTGACAGGGGGATGGCATCTTGTTGGCTTCCTTCGGCACATTCATGAGTGGCCTTGTGAGAGTGCAGCAAAGCTTTGGGATCACTACATTACAGTGGAATTATTTATTTGCTTGTTCACAAATAGATAGTTTCCCCATGTCCTATACATACAAGGTAGGTAAGTAGGGAGAAAAGAAGAGTGTCTGTGGGCCTGGAAACTAGAGGAAGAACAGATAATGCACTTAGGAAAGATGCCAAACTTCAGCCTAGTGCAAAATCAGGGGAGATGTGTGTCAAGACCAGTGAGAAGAGCAATTTGTTGAAGTGGGAATTTAGGGGCAGGAAGATCAGTCTAAGAACTAAACTGAAAATATATCTGTTCCTTGCTGGCATTTCTATATGTAGCTGAGTAAAAGCACATCACTTGTAAAGAGAAGAGGAAGGACAACACTTCTTGACAAGTTCTGTATCCATGAAGACTTCTCACAGTCAGCCAATGCTGTGGTTCTTTAGGGAATGTTCACAACTTCAAAGTTGAAGATCCAATCAAGAAGCGATCTGGTGGCTGTCAAAGACAATACAAAAGTCTTGTGGAGATGCAGGTAGTAGATAACTTAGAAGATGCTAATCTAATAGAAATGCAGATCTGCTGGCAGGAAGAAGTGGCACGTGCCCAAATAGAGCTGTATGAAAATGGACCACCTTGAGTGTCTTAAAATCAGCATTGAAGAAAGCAATCAGAAAAGCTTTCCTCTGCTTTGTAAAACTCCACGTGAGATAGCAGGTCCTCTGATGTAAGACTCTTGTGATGGTGGATTATCCAAGCTCTAATCCATCGCTGTTGTCTGGGAGACAGTCATCTCCTCCATTAGATCTGATGCTCCTGACCCTGCTGGGCTATTTGCCGCAGAAGTCGATGTGTATCAGCAGTGTTGGTATCACCGTCCCAGACAGGTTACTGGGAGCTCATATCCTACCATGCAGCATTTCCATGTCTCACACTGTGGTTATTTTGGTCCGGCTACCTCTCTGTAGATGGAGCTCTGCCAGGACAGCTCAGAGAAGTGACATTACCTTTACCCAGTTCTTCTTGTAACAAGAAGGAATAACATCTTTTTGGTTTGTTTTTTTTTTAACTCAGCATTGACACAGTGGAATACTTCCAAACCCCTGGAAAGCCTCCAAATCAGCACATTTCTCCTGCCCATTAAAAACTAATACAGTACTACCAAAACAGAAAGCACTGTTGACAAAAACATATTTTTCCCACAATTTAAGATCCCAATTTACATATAAAATAAACATTGAATAAAGATTTAATTCACTTTTTACATCATATGATGGTGTATAATAGGAATAACACCTCCTTTAAAGTAAACTAGAAAAAAACCCCAGACTTTGATGCACTGAATAAAGATCTCAGCTCACAATTTTGGCTTCCTTGGCACACAGCGCTAGTTTAGTTCCTAATTTCCTCTCAAGTGACTTAATGGTACTGTATTGCTTAATTATAGCAGTTGCAAACTCCATCCTCTAAGAAATATCACTGGGACTCAAACATCTGCATGATTTTGAAGGAGGAAGATACCACATAAAATGCCCATTTCTGTATTCTTTTGTGTTTATTAGTCTGTCACACAAAGCACAGCTACTAAGCAGATGGAACACAGCAGCATTTAAATAAGAACCAATGATAATGAAATATAAGATATTAAGTTTCACAAACTGTCTCTCCATCAAAGACTCAGGCTAGAGCAGGGAACACTTGCATGTAATGTGAGTTTTTTAAAAGCAAATTACAGGTGAACCAGAGATCCTAAAGGTGGTATATATCTACTGGGACATCCTAGCCCATCCCACCCTTAGCCAGCAAGTGTTGTTCTCAGCTGCTATTGTGCCACATCTTCTTCTAAGTGTCCCAAGCAGAATTCTCCTCAACACAAAACCGGTTTTCACCAGAACAGGGCACAGGTTGCTATAAAGGAAACAGCATTTTCCTATTCAGAGTCTCTGTGATACTTGAAACCTTTAAGCCTGATGAGTAGGAAGAAAGTTCAAAATTTTTTAATGTAGTTGCTGCTGCTATAGGAACTATTTCCTGGGCATCTGTACGCCCCATGTGTTTGTCTCACTTAGTCCCTGGTTACCCAAAAGAGGGCCTGTGGGATGTGAATGGAGAAGGTAGGGGAAGACATCCAGGGTACAGTGAGACCATATTGTTTCCTATTGCCTTCTCTCGAAAAGGTGTTTCAAAACAGATAATTGTGTCTATTACCCATGAAAGAGAGGAAAAGAAGTATCAAGATCCAGAGAACTAAATGCTGACAAAGTAGCTCCAAAGGAATTTGTGTTTTGTAGTCTGAAGAACTTGGTCCATGTGACACCCCTGCCCAGATGTTTTCTAAAGGCATCTGATTTTTCAAACTTATGAAAAAGTTAAGTACTGATCTTAAGAGTTTCTCCTGTACTTTCTGAAAGGGATCAGATAGAAATACAGCTAAAGAAGTCTCCGGTTTCCAGGGGCTTGATCTCACTTTTGGAATAACAGGATGAGAAATTAATGGCAGAACACTAGAAAGGATGTTGACAATGGAGAAAAAAATTAGCCCAGGGCATTCCTAGAACTTTATCTCTCCTCTTTGTGTTTTTTATTAAGTTATTAAAATGTTAAAACTGAACAGGTAGTGCTTTCCTTTCCCATCACCTTCCTCAAGCACAGTGTTTAAGTGGGCCTATTTTGAAAGGTGGCTTTGTTTTTCTAAGCAGTGGATATGCAATTGCAGTGAGGTCAAGGAGAGGTCAGGTAATGCCAGTCAACAGGGAGGTCAGGCGATCTCTTTTCTCTTCCCTGGAAAGAAAAAACTTACCTCTCAGCAATCAGATTTCTTGTGGGAAGGGAGTAGAATCCAAATGGGGAATGAAGAGAAGAATTTATGCATGCAATTCCTGTTAATTGTGAGCTTGGGTTGTGGGTATTAAAATTTGTCTAGACTATTTTAAAAGTGCATCATGCAGTCAATAGAGAAGCAGTGTGGTTGTCCCCCTTGGAAACGCAAAAATGAAATAAATAAGTACACAAATCCCCATAAATAGCTGATGACATCTAACCCCAGTTGGTCTTCTGCTTTGCCAAAACTGTCAGCTAGATGTAAGGAGCCTGTTGCTGCTGGTACCTCTGCTGTTGGTCTTTTTGCCTCCACTCTTCTCTCCAAAGACCTCCTCTGGAACAGCAAACTGTTAGAATATTGAATAACTGTCTTCTGAAAAACAATTTCAATTCCTTTTCACTTCTTAATAAAACCCACTATGGTGGGGAACTTGCCTACTGCCTTTTGCATTTTTTAATGAAGACACCTAAACGTTCTCATCATTCTTTAGAACTGTGCTCCTCCTGGAAGGGATTTAAGGTTAACTTGCCTCCACAAGAAAATATTAATAAACTCCTTAATAGAAGTTCCCTAGTTCTCTGTCACATATCTCCTTCAGACATCTTGGCTGTTTTTCCTGGTGGCTTTGAAAAGACAAGGGGAAAACTTTGTTTTATAGACTACCAATTAAAATGCTGAGAACCACAAAAAGAGCTAAGAGAGATTTTTGGTTGAATCCATGTAATTCACTGAATAATGCTATTTCTGTTTGACCAAAGCTATTCCATAATGAAACCCAGATGAAATGAATGGATTTAACTGAACAGGACTGGAAGAAAAAATACAAGTTTTGCAAAGGTGTATCCAGAGGTAAGTGGAGTCACCTGCCCAGGGAAGAAGAGTAAACCCTGTGATTGCAGGAACAATTTTATGAGCAGCTGAATCAGGGAAGAAACAGGCTGCTCCAAGGGCAGCATGATGAGTGAAACCTGCCTTCCTACCTCTTGGCAGCTACCTCCACATGCTGCCCTGCATTACTGCCCACCGGCCTGGAGGCAGACCTGGGGGAGCTGGACCCCCAGAACTGGGGGCTGAGGCTGGTCTGAGGTGCCTGGGCAGGAGGCTGGGAACAGGCAGCAAACCCTGCACGGGCAGTTGGCCTCCCTTCCCCTCCGCCAGGTCACTCATCAGGGTTCTTCTCATCTATCCAGTTGTGCATTTTTATGACACTTGTAGGAGCTTAATATCTTTGAGACTTCTATTGCTCCTTTCAAATTTGTCTGAAAGTCACTAATGGGTTGGAGAATTATTAAGGGATGACTGACAGCCTGATTGAGGAAACTTTGTTTCCTCCTGAAGCCCGGCTGAAAGCTGTGAAATGATGGGAAAACTTGTGCCACCTTCTTTGGTACGGATTTTTCTTGCATGTCATTTGGATCCCTGCCCTATTTAATATACACTTTTTGACAATGGATGTCTATTACACAGCTAAGTTAGCTGTACATAAATCTGCAGCTTATTCAGCCTGTCATCCAGCTTCTGGGAAAACATCATCACTGATAAAAAGCACTTTTTTTTTTTTTTCTTTTGAGACCCATAAGTCAAACTTCTACCAACTTCCAGCATATTTCTTTCATTAATCCTTAAATTGAGTGTGACGTCCTGGTTCTTGCACTGGGTGCTCCTGCTGGATAGTTCTTCTGAATTGTTGTTGTTATTATTGTTATTAACAATTATTACTGCTATTAAAATGAGGGGAAGAGGGCATTACTTGCTTCTAGGCTTTTTTTCAAAAGTATTCTGACTAATATTTATGCCCCTTCTCCTAAAAGTACTGCAAGTGGCACCCTAGAATGTGCCCTGGAATATGGGAAAAAAAGGGATTGCATGAAGTATAGGGATAACGAAATAATAAATAGGATTTTCTAGTTTTTTACACTTGTCTTTCTTCCCACTTGATTCATAAGGACAAGAATAAATATCTTCCTCATTTTTGCTGGAGATCACCTTGGGTAACCAGAGGAGAACATTTCAGAACAATCAGATTTATCAGACTTTAATTTAGATGCTGAATAACAGAGATCTTTTCTCCTAACCAGTTTTAGGTATGGTAAAAAGATACTATGAAAATATAACAAATAGCTTTAAATCCTCTGACTAGAATTACGTTACTCTCATTTTTTTCAGATTTAATTTCTGTCATGCTTTTTACT
Organism: Apus apus; assembly: GCF_020740795.1. Lineage (NCBI taxonomy): Eukaryota > Metazoa > Chordata > Aves > Apodiformes > Apodidae > Apus > Apus apus. The sequence continues at coordinate 109,516,450 of NC_067283.1, read as the reverse complement.
CTGCTGTCAGTTGCAAACATTCCTGAAAAGACAAGAAAGACATGGTTTAATCTTTAGAACAAAAAACCAAGAACCTTTTGCCCAGCCCACTTTAATAATGGTTTATAAGGATAACAGACTTCACAGCAGAAAAAAAAATTAAAATATATAGATTTAAAAACCCCATGTTGATCCCTTCTGTTTTCAGGTCAATTTTATCTCTGCCTATTGCTACCTCCCACTACATAATAATAAGTGCTCAGTAGGCACAGACAGTGTTTTTCCCCCTCTCCCATTCAGTCTCTCGCAGCTGACTTTGCTTGGCTTCCAGGTTATATTAAGATTTTTGGCTTCGTGGCTGCAGGGAGAAATCTCAGCACAGACATGGAGCTTAGCAAGGGAGGGCTGTGAATAGAGTCAGCCAGAAGTACTGACAGTAAGTCAGAGGTGGGCAGCAAGGGACCAAAGAAGCAATTGACTACTGGAGAAGTTGAGGATTAAAAGCATATCATTGGGAAAAAAAATAATAAAATCAGCAGAATATGAGATTCCCTGAAATGCTCTCTGACTTAAAATCAGAGCCCAAATAAAAATGGAAACAAAAAAGTTCTGACTTGCTCTGCTTCATATAAAATTCCCTCTTTACCTTTCAGACACAGATCAGGTACAAGGTGTTTCCTTTCCTTCTGTTCTTTAAAAGCCAAATTAAATCCAGGATTGTTTTATAGAGAAAATTGTAAGCTAGGGGGGTTTATAAAAAGATCTATAGAATGAAAGGTTTAGTCTTTTGACAGGGAGCTAACAGGAGTGCTGCACATACTCAGTTATCGCAGCCTTTCTCCTGCAATAATTTTTACTGACCTCAGCTCCAATTTTATGCTCATTACTCAGGCAAATGGCTCATTGTTTTCACTGGCAGCTTTGCCTGAGTATGAAATTCAAGAGGAAGCTTAGAAACTGCAAAGACATTGTAGAAATTTGTAAAGGTTGGATTGATTTAAAGTGAAAGCCAGAGTAGTGATACTGCAAGATGTCTGAGAGCCCAAGGCAGCAAAGACCTGTAGCCAGACACCCTCTTTCCTGGCCAGGCATCCCCAGGTCTGAACTGGATGTCCTGCCTAAAATGGTAGGGGATGCCTGTCACATTAAGAGCTACATTTTAAATGGATTTGCAGCATGAGTACAGGCTGTGCAAGGGTGAAATCTGCAATAAACAAGTGTCAGTGCGTTTCTGTAGGTAAAACAATGTGTTGGGGCATAAGCAATTTGTGTCTGTGAAGATGTGTCTGGCATAGAAAACAAATCTTGTAAAGGATTGTTTAACAGCTCCACTCGAGTTCAAGAGCCCACCAGTGAGGAAAAGGCCATGTCTAGGGTGTGCTCCAGAGGTGTAGCCCCTGAATGAACAACCTTCCCAGGACTTGATGATTTTGCAAGTTTTTAAGGAGCAGCTGTTAGCAGAGATCCATCTGGCTTCCTTAGCTGACACTCGTGCTAGCTTTTTTGAAGAAAAAAAAGGAGCTGAAGGGAAGAGTGCCAGAGCTGCAGGGAGGCCAGAAGAGCCCACCAAGCATCCTCCAGATGGCACAGGCTGTAGGACAGGGCCACATTAGGGGAAGAGCTCAAGAGAATCATAGAATCATTAAGGTTGGAAGGGACCTTAAAGATCATTGAGTTCCAACCACCCTGCCATGAGCAGAGAACCCTACCACTAGACCAGGTTGCACAAAACCTAGTCCAAGCTGGCCTTAAAAACCTCCAGGGATGGGACATCAACAGCCTCCCTGGGCAACTCATTTCAGTTCCTCATCACCCTTATAGTGAAGAATTTCTTCCTAATATCTAACCTGAATCTCCTCTCTCTCAGTTTGAAACCATTACCCCTTGTCCTATCACTATCTTCACTGATGAAAAGCCCCACCTCAGCTTTCTTCTAGGCCCCCTTCAGAGACTGGAAGGCCACTACAAGGTCTCCCTGGAGCCTTCTCTTCTCCAGGCTGAACAGCCCCAACTCTTTCAGCCTGTCTTCATAGCAGAGGTGCTCCAGGTCTTTGATCATCTTGGTGGCCCTTCTCTGGACCCTCTCCAACAGGTCTATATCTTTCTTGTGCTGAGGGCTCCAGAACTGTACACAGTAGTCCAGGTGAGGTCTCACCAGAGCAGAGTAGAGGGGCAGAATCCCCTCCGTGGCCCTGCTGGCCACACTTCTTTGGATGCAGCCCAGGACATGGTTGGCCCTCTGGGCTCCAACGCACACTGGCAGCTCATGTCGGACTTCTCATCTACTACCACCTCCAAGTCCTTCTCCTCAGGACTGCTCTCTAGCCATTCTTCCCCCATGGATCCAGCTTATGCATGAAACTGTGAAGCATGTCCCACACAGAACCAGGGGTCGTGGAAAGCATGGACATACCTGGCATGGGGATGTGGACTGGTCATGTGGCCCAGTGAAGTTAATTTGTGGGGTGGGACCCAGTGCTCCAAGGCTTCCTAAAAGCAGCAGAACACCAGGGCTGGAGCTTGCTGTCAGGCATATTCTCCAGGAATGCCACAGTTATTAGGGCATAGGACCAGGCTCCTTTTTTTGCCTGCTTACAGCTCTGTGCATTTGGCATCACAGATCCCTGTTTGTCTGGGGCTCCTGAGAGCTTCAGGGTGGTGCAGAGGAAGACTGGCAGGGAGATGGGGTGACAAAAAAAACCAATGCTTTTGTAAAACTTGCCCAATCCCACCGGCGAAAGTTGACAAAAATGTTGTGTTCTGCAGGAATGTGTCAAGGTTGTGGAAGTGGCATTTTCTCGTGGGGGGAGAGCATTTACACATTTCTGAATATTTTTACCCAAGAGCAAGGAGTAAGACCTGCCTCAAGTGTTCTAGTCCACCTCTTCAATTACAACAGCTTCTCCTTTTATCTACAGCAGCTTTCCATGCATTGCCAATAGCAGCAGCATGTCACCTACTGATGCAGATTTAAGGAGCTATACTATAGAAATCTAGATGAGGGGCATCTTTTTCTCTGAGTCACAGACTTTATCCTTCTATATGATTCACCCGTTCACCTTCAGTGTGTTGTGTGAGGGATCTGCCGTGGCACTGGGTCCTCCAGCTATCCAGTGCCACCTGGCTTCTTCAGCCCTGTGTGTCCTTTGAGGTAACACAGAGAAAGGTGTGAGTGAGCTGAGGGAACCAGCCTTGGATTGCTGAGCCAGGTAACACTGACCAATAGGACAGGATTGGAAATGGGGCATGGGGCAATGCACCTCCTCCACAGGCTAGGCACCAGGAGGCACCATTAATACTTACATGTGCAGAAGATGAGAAGACAGCAGATGTACACAGAGATACTATCTGCAAGTGGGTACTCCATTTCAGCAGCTGTTGTGGATATACTACTTGCCTCATATTTTCAATTGTTTTTAACAAAAAAAAGAGGTAAGATTTAAAAAAAAATGCCACAAATACTTTTTCCCATGTTGACTGAACTCACAGTTGCTTTTACTCCTTTCCCTGTCTGCTGAGTTTATCATTAAGCCAAAAAAGCTTCTAAGCACTGGAGCTACGGTAGCAGGTTAAGTGATTTGGGGTATATAATCTCAAAAAAGCTACCAGTTAGCAGACCACATTGCCCTAAGTAGGACAGTGATTTCCTGCTTCATCCTAGAAAATTGTTTTTTGTTACTGGTGACTGCTGTTATTTATTTAATAATAATCTTTTTATAAGCTGTTGGACAACTGAGAAGGATGTAGAAACCTGCAGAATGTGTAAGTGTTTAAGATGGCCAACAACGTTGTCTTCTACGAAACTCCTACTTAAAAGTCTATGATGTTTGTTTGTTCTTTCTGTCCTTCCTAAACATCAATTTTCTCCCACAAGCTCTTGATTTTGTTTTCTGTAAGCTTTGATGTAATTTTGCAAGCTCCAACCACTGCCTCTTAGACCTTCGCTTCTTAACTAAAGCCATTTATTGATATACTACATCTCTCAGTGAAGTAGTACATCAATAAATTAAAGATTAGTTCAGTGTGTCAGCTCTCCCTGAGCATTCTGGGAAATGTTTGCCACTTTGAATGACTGTGGAGGCCATGCAACATCCTCACACAGGAAAGATAATAACTCTGGAAGATTTAAGCTTTCTCTCCAAGATATCTCCTCCTGCTAAATATTTTTTGAAAGTCACCTTTTAAACTAATTCATGGATTCTGCTTGCTACTAAACAAACAGGTGGCAGTAGGTTTATATACTATAAAGAAAGGTGCCCAAACCAATTTTCCAGTCTCTTACTGCATTTAGTTTTTTCTGCTCTCTGATCTGATTTTATGCAGGCTACTCACAATGATAAACAGTTTTGTCCTGTATTTAGATGCATCACATTCCCTGTGTGACTCAGGCTCCTATTGCACTTGTGACAAATGTGACTGCAAACTTTCTTTGCACCTAATTGTTTACACTAACATGGACTGAGGCGTGTTGCTGTTGAAGAGGATGCTGTCATACGTATTTTAACTGTTCATGTGAGCTACTTAAATGTTCTTTATTTCTACTCTTCTATTGGCACTCCTGCATTTCTCAGTGTTCAGGAGTTTGTACTATTTACTTGATAGATTTTATGCCTTGACCTTGTAGTAGATTTCTAGGACTTTACTTAGAACAAGATTTCAAAATGGGAGCCAAAAATCAAGAGTTTTAAAGACAATATTTGCATTCCTAAACAGATGCTTTATGTACAAATGTTCTGATGGCAGAGCAGATCCTATTAATTTGATTTTGGAGATGCAGAGTGGTCTGCACTAGTGCAGATACAATCCTCAATTTTGGTGCCCCACTGAAGCCTTGGCTTCAGTCCTTTCAAATGGTACCTCATTCTTTGAATGCACATCCACTTCTTCATGCTTCCCTGGATGAAGATGGATGAGGCATGGCAAACTGGAACAGTTGTAGGCAGACAAAAAGCCCTGAATAAAAGTAAAATTAGGCAAATTGGTTCACTCTGGTATTTTGAATCCACTGCTTGGGAACATGACTTTTCTCTGTGTTCTGCCTGTTGGTGAGACAATCCAGATTTCCGCTGTGCTTGCACTAGGATGGTACTTTGAAACCACTATGAAGGACCAGGGCTTACCTGTGTTAGATGTTACTATAAGAGTGTGTTTGTGACTTGGGGGGTGGTCTTTGCAAGTTGTTCACTTCTACTATTCACTGTTGGTGCTGAGCAATGAGGGGTCACTGAAGTCTCTTGACTGGGTACAGGGAAACATTTGAAATGGAAGAATAATGAATGATACATAGCAGATAGGCCTTGTAATGAATATTTTGTGCACAGAGACTCGTGTTAACATATGAATGTGGCCATTTGTATGAAGAGCAGTTGTTATCCAAACCTTCACATGGAACAAAACCCTGTTTACACAAAGGTTCATGAATAATGTATATAAACAGGGACATGAAGAGGGCACTTAGATACCATGGTGATGGGTATAGGATAATGGTACACACATAGCCAGATGGCTCTATACAACCAATTGGAAATTAAATGACTGAATGACTCCTGATAAACCTTTCCTGAGTGCTTAGCCCAGGCTGTACAAGAGATAACCATTAAGGTCATCTTAGAATAAAAGATATTTAAATATTTTGAGGCAAAGTCCTTAGCAGAAACACATTATTCTGGCTTGGAGCCTTTAGGAGCTGTACATTCTGGTGAAACTTTGCCCTGTTAGTGGCTATTATTATCTGTACTGCATTTGAAATGCAAGATGATGGTGCTCAGAGTGCCTGAGAGGATGGATGCCCTATGTGCCCGGTCATAGAATCATTTTGATTGGAAAGGACCTTTAAGATCATTGAGTCCAACCATTAACTTAACTCTACAGGGCCAGGGTGCTAAACCATGTCCTTAAGCAGCACATCTACATGTATTTTGAACAGCTTCAGGTGATTCAACCACCGCCCTGGGCAGCCTGTTCCAGTGTTTGATAACCCTTTCAGTGAAGAAGTTTCTTCTAATATCCAATCTAAACCTCCCCTGGAGCAACTTGAGGCCATTTCCTTTTTTTTCTATCATTTGTTATTTGGGAAAAGAGACCAACTCCCATCTCTTTACAACCTCCTTTCACGTAGTTGTAGAAAGTGATAAAGTCTCCCCTCAGTCTCCTTTTCTCTAGGCTAAACAACCCCAGTTCCCTCAGATGCTCCTGATAACCTGTGTTTTCCAGACCCTTCACCAGCTTTGTTGCCCTTTTCTGGACTCGCTCCAATGACAGTACTCTGTGTTCAGCAAAGCTGGGGTGTAGGAAAAATCAACAGCAATAGTCACATGCAGTGCTGACTCTTCTGCCGCTGTACAACCATTTGCTGTAGACATTAATGGATGTATTCACATCCGTAGTTACAGAATAAGGATGTAGATGCTTACAGGTGGGGGCATTTATCCAAATGGATATTTCTGCTATCTAGTTAAATAGGTAGTAGTTACCAGCTATTAAGAAACTTCCCATATGTAGGCCATTGATGAGCTTTTGCTAAAGCAAAGAGTGAAATGTAAAATGTCAAGGAACCATCTCTGACTGACACTTGGGAAACTCAGCTGCTGATGATTAGTATCCCATTTACAATTAAAATCTGGCCTCCTTTTCTAATTTTTGTTGACACGCTGTTGGTCTGTGGGCTCCTAATAGACAACCTGGGTTTTAAAATAGACCTTGCTTTGACTTCCAATTACCACACAATTAACAATTCTAAAAACTCTGCCTTTTCATTTCACTGCTTGTATTCATTTTAATGTGCACTCTTAATTTGTTATCCTGGCATGTCTCTTGTAGACTCTGGCTTAGTACATCAGATGTCTGTATTTCTATTTAAGATACAGAGGTATCTAGTCTATATATCTCTACTGGATCTATTCTTGCTTCTGAACAAAGGAAAGCTGAATATAGTTCCACAAGCTATCCTTCCCCTTAATCCACTGCATTTACTTGGAAATACCATGCTGTGATTTAATCACCGTGGTTTTGAGGCAGAAACCCCCAGCAGTGGGAACCTGTGCCAAAGGGCCTGTGGCCCCCAGCTGGGCCACACATGCAGAGCTGTGCCTGCGTGAATGGAGCTGCTCAGGTATTTCAGTGCATGGTGTGCAGCTCTTGACTGTCCCTTCCAGCAGCTCTGGGAACAAAAGGTTTAAAAATGCTGGTTAACCCAGCTGCCTGTTCCTGCATGGAGTGCAACAAGAAGGAAAATGATCCATTGCATTGGAAGCCAGTAAATTTTTCATGACTTGCCCTTATAAGATGCTGGCCCCTCATATATGTCCCTCTTCTAATAAAAACAAGACTTTGAAAATGTCTAGGGTCCCAGGAAGGATGTGAGGACACAGTGCTAAGTCAGAAGGTGCAGTTCAGAAGGAGCAGTGCCTTGTGGAGAGCTGCACTACCTCTGATGCCTGCCTATCAGCACCCTGCCTCTGCAAGGGAGACCAGGGCTCACATGGGACAAACAACCAGCAGTACAGTTTGGAGACAGATGTCTGGTAGAAAAAAAAAATTGGGCCAAGTCACCGGAAAGTATTTACAATGGTGCTTCCTCATTTTAAGAAACGAATTAGGTAAAATTGTTCCTTGCCATCACCCAACTTTGTACTAGATGACCCAAGGGGTCCCTTCAGCCCTGTGTTTCCACGGGCTGCAGGAATAGTCAAAAAACACTGTGGAGAGTATTCTAATTATCATTCATTTGGGTTTGTTTATTGCTGTGTTTTCCCAGGCTGATGCTATGTTACTTTTTTCCCCTAAGACTGTTCCTGCTTCATACAAATACTCAGAGCTTTGAAGAAGAGAAGTATTACCTATTAGTGTGCCCAGGAAAGGTATTTAGTAATCCTAGGTGCTTAAACTGGTAATTTAACTGGTATTTAATGGGTGGAGGCTTAGACTGGTAATGTTTGTTTATTTTATAAGACTTCCCCAGTAAACCTATCCTTCTTGCTGCTGCTAATCCCTAGCAGAAGGGATATGGGAAGATTACAAAAGCTGCCAGTAATTTTCAGGACCAAAATTCAGTCTCCTGGTACCTCCCTGATCTCTTCATTGCTTTGTTCCAGCAAAAGGCCCTTGGTAGCCAGAAGGACACTGGTTCCTGAAAGGAATTTCAAAAAGTGCATAAAGTTGGTATCTGCTTAGAAGTAATACAAAACAGGAGCATCTGCCAGAGACAGGAGCATGTTGCTGGCTTAGTAAAACAGCAGGGGAACCTGCTGTTGACCAGATTTGTCCGTATCAGTGCAGGTGTCTCTGCAGTTAATAAGAATTACTATTTACACTTGTTTTCAGAGATTTGGAGACATGGGGATAATACAGATAGTCTGTAAGTCATAAAGAGCAAGTAGATATGACACATGTTCCCATTAATGTATAGTGTTACTCCTTGGAGTTTGTGATATTGAGACATTACAAAGTATGGCATGAAATACAGATGGCTCTGAACCTTGACTGTATTTGTTTAATTACAGCAGAATATATATTCTGAGACAGATTTTTATCCTGAATTCACGATAAGCAAAAGGATGAGAGAAGTTATACGTAAATAGAGTGTGTTCAGAATTACCAGGACATGGCAATGGGGCATAAATGGGATTTGCTCTTTGTCTTCAGAAAAAAAGCAAAGGGAATGTTTAAGCACAAGCAATCATCTTTCTTTGACAAAGTGTGTTCTGATCAGTCAATAGTTGCATCACAGCTGTTATTTAGTTGGTGTAAATGAGTGTCTCTCCATGTACATCGGTGTCGCAGAGGCAGATTCACACCCCCCAGACGTGCCTGCCAGGCTGCTCTGGCTCTAAAGGGAGAAACTGGAGCGAGGGGTTTGGATAGAGGAAGGCAAACCCCTCAGCAGTGGGGCTTATTTTTCTTGCTAGTACTTGGAGTCCAGAGGAGCCTGGCAACAGCTACAAGGTCTAGGAGGGACTATTTTGCCTTCTTTTCCATTTGCCTCTCACCAGCAGTAGCTTCACCTTGTATGCCCTTACCAACCTGGCTTTGCTAGCCTCTGGCACAGGCGAAGGAGCCATGTGGCAAGGTGACAGTGACTATTTTGATGCCTCCATTGCTGATTTTGGAGTGGGTGATTTCTGTGAAGAAATAAGCCTCAGTGAGTATTTTGGTTTTGGTCCTACTCTCAAGTGTAAAATTGGATCACTTCCACTACAGAACAACCTCTGTGGCAGGCTGACTACATTCTCGTTCTCCAAGAAATTGTATTTTTCTTTACAATATCGGGTGGGAGTAAGAGAAAACCTTCCTTCTGGGAATCTGTATAATCTGTAATTCTTCCATGGTTTCTTACATTGTGGGTTACATCCCATTCTACCATCAAAACCACACAGAGGAAAACTACTAAGTAAGCTGCTCAGCTGACTTTTGTCCTAGGAGTATGGATGCTATCCTAACACGTGGTGGAATTGGCAAGAAACTGCCTTTGGTTCTGGACTCTCAGTGACCAGTCCTGCAGGATCTGTCACCTAATAGGGGACCTTGATCACCTGGTGGCACCTCCTGGCCTAGCTCAGGGGAATGGGAAAGGGGGAAACAGGAAGAAAGGATAGTCCATCCTTATCAGCTTATTCTCTGAGCTCACAGTGGCAAGAGGGAGGGGGAATGAGGAAAAGCAGGACCAGAGAAGGTGAGTCACCAGAGAAGGTGACTCATGCAAGGATGGACCAAACCAGAAATGGGTCTGGGTAGGATTATTGTCATGAAGATTTTTACATTTAATGCTCCTTCTAATTTGGGAAACAGCTTAATTTTTTATGTATTTATTTATTTATTTTTAAATTAAATATGTAGAGCATGTGAGCACATGTCTCTGTGGAAGAAGGGGAAGGGTCGAGAGAGAAGCCTGAAGTACTTGCTTCCTTTTGGATATTTACTGCTTCAAAATGCTGGAAAGGGATGATATCTTTCACACTTGATTTTTGCTGAAGTACAAAGCAAATCCTCTCTGCATTAAACAGTGAAGAGCATTCTTGAGAGTAAGGACCCTTGAAGACTCTTGTGTTTTGTTTTGTTTTTTTTTTTCCTTCTGGGCAATGAATGACTACTCCCTTGACACCACTAACTGTTTATGTAGAAAAGCTAATTTCACTTCTGCCAATAAAGTTCTCTTGCCAGTCTGAGTTTCTCATTAAAATTAATATTCTTATTGTATGTCCCTGTCTTTTCCCTTGCTGAGGGAGAAGCTAATAATCTTTCATTCAGGGCCAAATTCCCACCTCTTCCCTATCCCAAAGCAGAGGAGGGGGGGAGAAGGTAATTGCACATGGAAAGGCACATTGGCAGGAACACAGTCCTTTGGAGATGTGCTTCATTTTATGGTAAGGAGAAGCATTTCAGTGGCTGTATCTTTCAGTCGGACTGTAGAAGACCTTGGTTAACGTCTCTACTGGAAAAAGCTTCAGGCTTACATCTCATGGGGGAATACCATAACTAACGGGCCAGGGGCTGCAGGGGATTGTTCTCGATTTCTCTCCAGTGAAGCTGCTCTGTTTTGTAAGAGAGAATTAAGTAGCCAGGGAGAGCAAGTACAGAGGCATGGCAGGGAGAATTGGGCACTCAGTTGGGATGTTTCAGTTCCTGCCTTACTTAATATGAAAACTTCACAGAGTCATTAGATGAGAGGAGGCGTTATTTCCCCGCGCTCGCTCTGCCTGCTGCGATGCTGGAGCTGTTAAGGGAGTACCTACTGGAGCATTCATTGGAGGTGGGGAGGAGAAGCTGTTTTGAGGAGCCTGTCAGCACTTGCTGTGAAATAGGTGGGACCATCTCAGTGTCCCAGTTGTGTGATGCCCACTGGCACATGGGGATACATCATGCAGAAAGGAGAAAGCTGGGAACCACACAGCTTTGGGCTTAGCATGCCTGAAGGAGAAATGAGGTGGGAAACCCTCTGTGGCTCCAGCCTAGGAGGAACGTGTGGCCAGGCAACCATTCACACCTGAGGCTTAAGCAAGTGTGTAGGCAATCCTGAAATCCTTCCCCGGCCACAGTGGGGGATCGTTCACACACCCAAATAGCATCAACACCATCCTGTCCTCATTCCTGAAGGGAAAATCCCTTTTACTAAGCAGACTAGTTCACACTGGCGTTTTCTTTCTGCACTGGTTAAACTCAAAGACCTGCTCAGGGACAACAGGATGGATGGAAGCCCAGCTAGAACAAAGCGTCCCATCAGGTGGGACTATAATAAATGGGGGCTTCAGCTCCCTTTCCTCTTTAAATCTTCCTGCTGCCTTTTGGACTTGATTTTTCAGAAGGAGGGGAACTAAAGGGTGGCTTGGTGGGTTTACTGGATATCTTGGAAGTTGGCTTGGAAATAAGACCCAGCCCTTCAAAAAATGTCTAGGAAAGCAATTCCTGACAACACCAAGAACATAACTAATGCTAAATGTTCCTTTAATTTTAATTTTGAGACAGTTGCCAATCTTGCAAATTAAAGATTTATTGCCTCAGAGTACTCAGATCACAACCTAACACAGGTTTAGTTGCTTTGTTCCATCCTGTTTGGAGTCAGTCCAGAGGCTAAGCCCCCGTATTAGAAACATCACCAATGCAAAGATTGAACAATCCATCAAAGAAATGGAGATTATGAATTCTCCTATGCAGTCTTCCATAAAGGGGATCTAAAGAAGCAGCTATTTTCTTCTGTTTGTTTTTGGCAGTGAGCCTTATGTCAAAGTCTGTGAGACTAGTTTGTAACAACCTGTGTCCTTTATTTAAGGAGATAAACTTTGCTAGAATAAATATTTTTCAAGTGAACGAGGAAACGACATAGCTGAGACAAGACACAAAAATGAAATGTTCTGCACAATTCGTCAGGATAGACCAAAGATAGAAAAGGGAAAAGGTATTTCTAACTTCAGAAACTCTAGAATAAATAGACTGTTACTGACGCACACTCCTTCAAGAAAACAAATAGGATGCACTTTTGCTCTGTTTTGAAATTAATTCTAAGTCCAAGGAATGGAATACATAATATGTGTAATAATTTCAGTGTGAATCCCAGGGATATTAAACATTAAATCTGGGCTGAGATCTTGCATTATAAAAATTACTGAGAGCATGTCATTAACATACATCATTCAGCTTCTTACTGTGTTTGAAGGGGCTAGGTTTATACAAACACATCAGAGTAATACTTTGCATTCCAGGGCATGACCAAATAATCAAATTACAAAGAATGAAGTGGTTAGGGCTTGAGTTAGCATGGTAAGCACTACAACTCAAAGGATCCTCTGTTGTGGATCAGATCTTGCTCTCTCTAAACTGCTTGCAAAATAAAGGAATAATTAGGTGTGAAATCAGGGATGTCTTTTTCAGACTATGTAGGTATCATCCAAAACTTTAACACAAAAAGCAAACTCAACAATTGAGCAAGAAAGGAAACAATCCACATCAGGTGCTGCTCCACCTACTCAATTTGCCTCTTAGCCACTCAGTTTGAAGTTTGTCTGATTATTGATCATAATATTTACCCCATCACAAATCTCTCTCTCCCTATCAGTAAAGAATATTCACTGTCATTCTAGTTAACTTTCTATGTTTCTGGCACTTTTTCCCACTCTAGCACATACTGTTCTATTGCTACCACAACTATGAAAAAAAGTGTGTCTAAATCTGGATAAATCTTCTGAGAACCAAACTTGTAATTAACTCTTGGAACTTGTAAGACATGAGGTAGAAGATTCTCTTGAGCCTGTAGTTTTTAATTTAGGTTCTCTGCTAGAAAACACAGACCCGTTATCATGGTTCCTTTTTACTGTACTGCATCTCACCATGAAGGTGGGCAGCTTTGTGACTCCTTTTGATGTGAGCAGGTAGACAAAATTCTACATTATTCCTGATAGAAGGGGAAAATAGTGATAGAGATGGTGTATTCGAGAAAATTCTGCTTATTTACAGAGATGTACCAAATCCTGCTTTCCTGACACAAGAAGGATCCAGAGACAGGCAAGGAAAGCCCTTTGCAACTCGCTGTGAAAAAAAAAAAAAAAAAAAAGTGTACTTTCCCCTGCTCTCAGGCAGCACACGAGTTATTCCAAAAGTGGTTGATGCTCTGTTTTTCCTTCAAGTTGATCTGTCTCTTGTCTACTCTCTCTTACACACCCTTCCTGTTTTACCTCAAATACCAGGAAAAGCTTTTCTTTTCTGTGTCAAATTTTCTTTATTGCAGATGAAAACAGATGGTTATTTACCTTGTAGAGTTATGTTAGAGGCTGACAGGTAAACATCCTGGTCTGAAAGAGTTCAACCTGATGTGCCTCCTTCCCCTCAGCTCAGTCCACTGAAATGGTGCCACCTTCTTTCAGTCCAAGTCAATATAAAGTTTTTCCACTTTTTAACAACCCAAAAATAAATCACAGAATCATAAAATGGTTTGGGTTGGAAGGAACCTTAAAGATCATCCAGTTCCAAGAAAGATTAACCCTTCCCGCATTCATAAACTCTTTATTTTAAGCTAATTTCTCATCACCAGGCATTCTTAGTGCTGATTCCTAAATCTGATTTATTTTCTTCCAGTTGGAAGAAAATGGAAGTCAAATGGAAGGTTATCTTTAATGAACACTTGAATTTCATGTATCCCATATTTTCTCTGTAAGATTCCTGTATTTTATTTCTGGGTCTGTACTGTCCCCTGGAGAAAGCCACTCTCTCATTTTCCAGTATAAAGGAATTCTAATCACTGGTAGGCTACAAAAAAAGCAATCACTAGAACAGCATGGTCCATTTTTTCTAGTGCTACAAACCATGAACCAACAACTTGCTATGGTCACATGCATAATCAGGAGATGGGGACCCTCTAGGGATGCCCTACAGGAGGTAACAGTAACTGGGGCAAGGCAAAGTCCCGGTAGAAGTTGGTAGTGACAACTTCAATAGTACTTAACGGTTCAAATTTTGCCAGAGATCCAAGTGACTCCACTGAGGGTTGTTTGATATACTATTGGCTTGAAAGCAACTATAGAGATACTGAGGAATGTGGTTCATGAACTGAAGAAATGGTCACCATTTAGCAGACTTGGTCCTGGAGCACAGAACTTTGATAGGTAGCAAGAACTTTAGTAGGTTTCACCAGATTTTTGGGCCACAAAACAGATTTCTGTCACTTTCATCTTTCTTCTGTATAAAAGATAGCAGAGAATGTGGCTATTGTTATGGTTTCTAACCCTGGAAATAGGACATCTTATTTGCTGCAAACCAGCTAGAAAATAATTAGTTTCAGCTAGCCCACATCTTTAAAAGGATCTTCCAAAAATCATATTTGCAATACACTTTGCGTCTTGTTACTAGGCATGATAAACTCAAACTCACTTATTAATTCATCTACTACCTCAGTTGCTCATACTTCTTGTTGAAATTACAGGGGTCCTGCTTTCAGAATCTATTTTTCCAGTTTTTGGATGTGTTCACATTCCCCAGACATTCTCTCCATTTGAAATCAGTTAGGAGGTTCTGTTTTGGATCTCCCAAATCCCTAGTGTTTTTGGCTTGTCTAGTCTAATAAATGCAAGGTTTGAGACAATGCCTACGACTCCTTTACATTTCGCTGATTCTATTACACATTAAAAAATTGCCAAAATTCCAACTATTTTTGTTACCTGTCCAGCTTGAAATAAAAATGGTGTGCTGGTGCTTTTACAAGTCCCTGAGTTTCGCTTCTTCAGTTTGATGTCTTTCCATTTCCTGAGCTGAAGAAGTTCTCTAGGAAGTAAAGAAGGCCTGCCAAGGCCACATTATGTTCATAATAATCTTCCTTTTCACAGGGCCAGTTTTCAAATGAACTTGTGTGGGTTGCTTGTTTGCTTGTTTGTTTTCACTGGGCTAGTTTTTTCAAGTTTTCAAATTTAATTTTACTGGGAGAAATATTTCATTTTTATTATTAGTCAATAGCATCATGAGGCAGATTTGTATCCTCTTTCCCTGATACAGAACTGCACTGAGAGAATTTGTAGCGACTGTCTTTCATGCCTCTCACCAGAAACTGCTTCCTGCTTTGGTCCAGCTGCAAGGGGTGAATCACAATTTCCATGGTAAACGCCAGAGACCCCTTGGAGTGTCTTTGGCTGCCATTCACTGACCTTAGTGTGAAAGTCTAAGCCCAATTCAGCACATTTGATTGATCTCTTTCCAGTTTATCCTGACAGCCCCCGCTGTCATCTGCGCATGCCAGAAACACACGTTTCTGCAGCTTCTCTTGGAGTTCAGCTAGAATTTCCTTACCTTTTCCTTTTTCTTCTGGCTTTCAGTTGCACCTGGACCTGTGGATGGTTTTAATTGAGAAGCAAAGATTTGCATGAAGCCTCTTTTCAGGAAATCAGAGCTGTGGCACTCTCTGGGCATGGCTATTAAGGCCTGCTGCTAGAACTCCTCTTTGCTCTCCAACTTCACCAGTTTTCATTCAGTCCATGACAATCTATTTAGCAAAGTAAATATCAAATTGAGTTTTTCCTATAATATATTAGATATTTGCATTATTTGACCTATGAAAGTCCTGCCTCTCCTATGGGATTCTGAGACTTGCCAACCAAATAGAGGAACTGCAATAAATGTTTTTGCTTATGCTCTCTGATTGGCCCAACTGAACGTCCAGATGGCTGGCTACCATGGATGGGTCTGTGACCAGACATTTCTTCCAAGAGCTGAAATTTAGCCAGTGAGTCCTTGTTCCTCTTCATCTCTGTTAGTGCATCCCCAGCTGTCATCTCCCTGCCTTGAAGCATCTATAGCAGTATAGTTGCCATTTACCTTTTTAGGCTTACCAATTCAGACTGGAATTTTTGCATCTGGCCTTCTCAGTCTGTTAGGACATTTTGTAGTTATTACTCCAACAGAGAGTTCACCTCTGCCTGCAAATCACTTCAGCCATTTCTGGGAAACCTCCAGATGCTGCTGTAATTCCTTTTGTAAAGTTTCCAACTCTTGTTTTAGCACCTTCTGGTCTTGCTTTAATTCCTTTTCGCTAGTTTTGTTTTCTGAAAGCAGGTTTGCTATTGGTTCAAGAATACCAGCTCATAATTTCTCTATTAGAATGGGGTCCCAGTGTTGACACCAGGCTTTTATCTTGTGACCTGATCAGGTTATTCCAATTAGAAGGAGAAATCAATGGGGAAGATACTACTGATACACTTCCATTAATTTATAACAACATATGAAATTCTGCTCTCTTAGGGCAAGTTTTAATCATGCACAGATTTCTTGGCCACAGCTCTTTCTGCTGGAAACCTGTCAAAAAATTCCCCCTATTGTTCTTCCCTTGAGGCCTGTGGTAAGGTCATAGATCTGCACAATGAAGGCAGAAACACCTTAAGGAGACTCCAGTCACAGACAGAGGTAGGTATGGCAAGCCAAAGAGATACAGGCAGGATAAAAGGGAAATGTTCTGAAACCAGCAGCCACCAAGAAAAGGTCCAGATAGCACAGAGTATGCAACTGTGTGACAGGGTTAGATGTAAAGGGCATTTTAGTTTTCATTAGTGTTTTAAGACCTGCTCAAACGATAACCTACTTTGGGCCCCTGCATACAACAGCAGGCAGAGAAGAGAGAGACTTTTACCCTAAGGCAGAAACACAACAGCACTGAGAGGACTGTGCATTAGAGCTATTCAGACTGCTGCATCTTCATTCTCCTTGTACTTGGTTTCCTCTGCATAGCTCTACCTCAATAACTCTTCTCTATCTATGGAGTTAACACTCCTAAGCCTTTTTATGTCCTATATTTAGACAGAGACATGCACTAACCTCCTCTTACAGATCTCTTAAGTGAAGGACAACAATTACATTTAAGCTCAGTACCAATCACCATACAGATACAACCATTTCATCAGCTAGCCAGCAAGATACCTGACAACTGGTGAAAGAATCAAGGAGTCAAGATCGTTGGCCAAAAGAGCTTATAAGTTAACAGATCAAAACAAATTATAATCAATGTTGAGAGGAAAGAAGGCTTGGGAACACAAGTGGTGAGATCAGGATAGTGCTCCCATGGGTTTTAAGGCAGGACACAGAGGAAGGAGATGGGAAAAGCTAGCTCAAATGGCATGAAAGAAGACAGAGAGCAGAGTGGAAGAAGGGGTCATGGGGAGCACTGTGAGCAGCCGAGTCAGAGCAATAAGGGATCAATGAGGGAAACAGGATGAAAGAAGTGCGAAGATAAGATTGTGCATGTTCCCCTAAGGAACAATGGAGACAGCTGAGGTTGATACACCACTGTCTTCTGATTGCTAAATTCAGTTAAGGATTGGTACCTGTCCTGTACAAGGACAGTTGCAGATGAAGAGCACTGCTGCTTATGTGTTGCTGAATTCCTCACCCTTGGGAGAAGAAAACTGAAAGGACAGTAGTAGCAGGGCATGCAGAGGACTTCAGAGGACTGAGGTAAGAAGCAAATTCTTAGGGAAGTCCTCTACATGAAATGATTGCTGGCTCAGCCACTGACACAATTCCAGTTTGAATATATCTGCTGGCCTCAGCTATGGTAGTCTGCTACAGGGAGAGATACCACTTTAATTTAATGGATCCTCAATGATGTTGAGATTTTTAATTTTTCTCAAAACATGTCTTGAGTTTCAACTAATAAAACGACTAAAAGACTGTGAAATGGTCCGGGCTGGAGATAAGGTGATTTGTATGATTAAATGCAGACGAGAAAAAAGTGACATTTGGAGCAGTATTTGCACTTACTACAAAAAGAAGGGAAGAGGAAGAAAACAGGAGATGTCACTAGGATTAAAGAAATCCAAGGCAAGGAGAAAGAATTCTAGTCCTGTCTAGTGATGTCTCTCTTCAACAAAGCCAGAGGATCGCACACAGTGATCCCTGAACAGCATATTTCCAAGGCCACACCAAGTACCTGGAAAGATGATTTTCCCTCTTACCCTCTGATGTCTAGCCTTAGATGTTCATAGCACTGCTAGGAACACCTGCAACCTTCACAGTGAGACATCAGGCATACATCCCCTACACCCAACCTGAACTTTCTCCTAATGCTTCATTTCTTTTCCTGCCCTGTCAGCTGCACTGTCCTCTCCATTTCCTGCCAGATTTAGAAACAGCTTTTGCTCCTTGTCCTTATCATATTGTGGCTCTTCGTAAGTACCAGCATTTCCGTGCAGTCTCTCACAAACCTCTCTTATCCTTGTCTGTCCCCATTTCTAAATTCCTCCCCAAGGGCAGCATGTGTAGTACATGCACTGTGGCTCAGCCAGCAATTCCAGTGCCTGTGACTCGTGTTTCCTCCAGATGTACCTGCTTTCTCATGAGCAGATTGTTTTCATGCCTTTTCTGATTCACCACGTTGAGCCACCAGCTAGGCATCTGGATACAACTTTGAACATGTCCTGGTGGAGTTCCTCAGATTGCCTTGAGATTAACATAGTCCTTTAGTTTTCTTTTGTATGCTAAACTTTATACATTTTTGAAGGAGGCTGGATTGCTGTTCAAGAGGCTTCCATTCCTCTTGCAGGGGCCGTATCACTTCCCACTGCAAATAAATTCACTAGATTTTTGTCATCATCTTCCATAACCAATATAAAAGAAGGCACTGTCCATACCTGAGAACATTGCAGTTTCAGTCTGACACAAATTCTGACTGAAGGTTGATGCAGATAGGTTTGGGGGTGTGTGGGGAAGGGATCAGTAAAAGGTGCTCGGGAAGAGGTGAGTATAAGAAAGGATTTAAGTAAGACGTAGGAGGCAAAACAATGTTTTTATAATATAAGTTGATGAAACAGAAATGGTATGTGTACGCCCAAGAACGAAAAGATGTATTGCACTGAAGGACGATAAATATGATCTTTATACAGAATGAGAAAATAAAGTAGGTAATTGGTCTGAAACATTTAGTGATGTGGATAGCAAAGTGGTGGCAGGATTTGCTGTGTGTTTGGAAATGAATTAGCAGGAAGAAAACAAGGGGCATGCCCTGTAATAATGTTTAAAAGAATGGAAAGGAAAAAAGGGAGTAAAGAAAAAGACCAGTGCATTTGTATGTAGAGGAGATTTAGCAAATTCTTTTTGTTAGAAAGTTTATGAGCAAGACATCAGAACATTATATAGATGTAAAGTTACTTACACAGGAATGTTTACAATATAAATGCAATTTTCAGCAGTGGGTTTCATTATCCAGCGGGTGATAGCTCAAGGAATGTAAACTGGATTTTAATTCTGTCTAGCACGTAAAAGTAAATGACAATTAGTGGTGTTTGGTGCAATGGAAAGCATGCTGTTCAGATGCCTGTATAAATTTGAGTTTTATTGGCAACCATAGCATAAACAAGGTGCCCTATCTGTTATTTCTTCATAGAGGATTCTTGTTGTGTTCAGCCTGAGTGTTGCAAAAAAAATATAAAGTCATTACAGCTTCTGGATATTTTTCTATACTTTAGGGTTTTCATCAAGATTCAGAACCATTTTCAGAAAGTGCATGCCCTAAGACCCTCTCTGTCACTTACAGAACGCTGCAAATTGACTCTGTCTCTTTACCCGCTGCTGTAAATTGGCTCTGAGCACACATAATGTGTCAGGTTTGCCTACTCACTTTCAGTTTTCACCCACCTCTACTGGGCATATCTAGGAGTAATGGGATGAAACTGAGCAAAGGAAAATTTAGACTGAATATCAGGAAAATTTTCCTAACAGTGAGATCTATTAGAATGTGGAATAGTCCCCCAGGAAAAGTGATGGAAACCCCGTTGCTAGAATCATTAAAAATAGACTGGAAAAAACACAGTAAAAATACAGTAGAAAATAATCTGCATTGTCAGGGGATGGACAAGATGATACCCTAGGTTCTCTCAGGCTCTAATTTCTAGGATTTTAGGAGCTGAACTCCATCACTATTAAATTCCCTGAATGCCCAAGATCATCTAATTGAAACAATAGAAAGTTTGCTCATAGGCATGCCAGGGAGAGTGCTCAGTAATGATCAGGCTGCATTACTGCTGAGAGTGTATCACTTGATCTGCACTGTACAAAGAAACAAGGAAGGAGACAATTTTTGACACAATCTACCCTTTGCTAAAGCTGCTCTTGTAAGTCAAATATGCTGGCTTGATTCAGCATTGCAGATGTAATAGAAAGAGATCTGTAAGCAGGTAATAATGGAGTCCAGATTGCCATTTGTAGTGATGGAGTTTTGTATCAAACGCTAACCTCATGTTCAGAACAGAAATTTTCCCCTGCAACACACATACTTTTTACCAGAAGTCTGTGCTCCTTCCATAGCAAACAGATGCTGTGCACTGCCATTTCATTTGTCTATGGAAGCCTTGCCTGTATATTGAGGGATAACAGATTACCTCCACAGGGAAAAGACACCCATTCTGAGTTTTTCCTCTCTAAAATGAGCTTGCTATTGAGATTTCCCATTCTCATTGGTCTTAATATTTCAGTCAATGTAAAAAATCTCAACAAATGAAAAAATTAAAAATAAATTGCCAAGGTAACTCCAAGTACTGCAGCCATACCCGAAGTCAGTCCCACTTTCTTATATTCAGCAACACTAAAATTAGTCCCTTCCCTGATTTCTGTGAGTAGGATACCAAAGAACAAGAAGGGAGAAATGACTTGGCAAACTAGCCATGCAGGCAAACAGACTATCCTACAGCCGGCTGAGGAAGACACAAAGTCAGAAAATCCTGTTATTTTTTTCCTGGCATGTTGCCATGATGATTTTCCTCTTCTTGCATCATTGATGACATGCTTGTTGGAGCAGGCACTTTTCTGGGGCCAAACATGAAGACCAAGACACTGAGTGAGGTAGAGAACTGCTCACAAACTTTTGAGCACAGGATCCTCCTCCATCGTCATACATATCCTGGAAAAGCCTTTTGGAAAGACCTTCTGCCTGATCACATAGCAGTGCCCCTTTTGGGAAGTTACTTACCATAATAGCTGAATTTTGTAACTGTTATTTCCAATGTTGGTGAAGAGAAGAACATTGGGGAAATGGAAAATAAATAAAGCAACTGCCCTAGTTCATGGCAACAAATTCCCAGAGTTCCCTCCTCAACTGTTAAAAGCAGCAAAACTTTGTGACTCAGACCTTGAGCTCTGCTTTGGATGCTTTGTCTCTGCAAAGGGAGGTAGAGGGGAAAGGGCTGTAGCCATCTAGAGGGCGTTCAGGAGTTGTGTGTGGCTAGGAGACCTCTGCTCAGCTGCACCCCTTGGCTTGGCAGCACTTTGGGGGAGCGATACCTTTGGGGTGTCGTGGGGGAGAAGCCAGCTGGTGGCTCCCCACCCCCCTATATAGCTGTGGGGTGTTGTCGACTCAGCCCCTCAGTCATGCAGCCCAGCAGGCACTGTGCAGTCTTCCGGCCAGCCCTGGCCCCTGGGTTGCACAGCTGAGACTCCCACAGAGCTCACCCTGTCGCCCCCCTGCTCCTTAGCCAGCTCCACTCCCTAAATTAAGGCAGCCATTTCTTCGTGTTGCTTTCCAAAGTCCACAGGTTGTAGTTATAAAATCAAAGAATAATCACAGTTGGAAAAGACCTCTAAGACTACTGAGTGCAACCATGAACTCAGAAAAAAACCACTATGGCGATTCGAGCATGTCCTGAAGTGCCATGTCTACATGTTTTTGTAATACCTCCAGGGATGGTGGCTCCACCACCTCCCTGGGCAGGCTGTTTCAGTGCCTGACCACTCCTTCAGTAAAAATAATCTTTCTAATATCTAGTCTAAACCTCCCAGCTTCAGGTAAATTCCTGTTGTCCTATCATTATCCACCTGGGAGAAGCGGCCAATGTCCACCTCACTACAACCTCCTTTCAGGTAACTGTAGAGAGCAATGAGGTCTCCTCTCAGCTTCCTTTTTTCCAGGCTGAACAGCCTCAGTTCCCTCAGATGCTATTCATGAGACTTGTTCTCTAGACACTTCACTAACTTTGTTGCCCTTCTTTTGCCCTGCTCCAGCACCTCAATGTCATTCTTGCAGTGAGGGGCCCAGAACTGAACACAGCACTCAAGGTGCAGCCTCACCAGTGCTGAGTACAGGAGGACAATCACTTCCCTAGTCCTGCTGGCCACACTATTTCTGATGCAAGCCAAGATGCTGCTGGCCTTCTTGGCCGCCTGGTCACACTGCTGGCTCATGTTCAGCTGGCTGTTGATCAGCACCCTGAGATCCCTTTCCTCTGGGCATCTTTCCAGCCATTCTTCCCCCAGCCTGTAGTGTACCACGGGTTGGTGTGACCCAGGTGCAGGACTCAGCACTTGGTCTTATTGAACCTCATACAACTGGCCTTGTAACATTGATCCAGCCTATCCAGGTCCCTCTGCAGGTCCTTCTTATCTTCAGGCACATCAACACTCACACCCAATTTGGTGTCATCTGCAAACTTCCTCCTTAGCAGCAAAGCCTTAGAGATCCCTCTCCCCCTTCGGAGGCTGCTCTTCCCAAATGTGATGTGCATGTGCACACATGTCATACAGTATATGTTTGTAACCACTGACTGAATAGTAGTGGCAACAATGTCCTCCTCCTTTTGCTTTGAGGACTGTGAGGGTCTGGTGAGAGCCTGGAGGTGCCAGGAAACAATGGAACTGCTTCGTAATTTCTGACAGTTTATCCCTAGCTGATTCAGGTTATTAGAGTTATTTTGCAACGTTCTCTTAATAACCTGCAGACAGTCTCCTTCTATGCAGAAATCATACACAAAAGGCCAAGGTTTAGGAGGATGAAGACAACGCTGGTAATGAGTCCCTGATTGATTAAAAGTAAATACATTTTTATTCAGAGAAAAGGGCATTTGTTACCACAAACATTTCACCTTCAGCACAAATAGGAGTTGTGCTTACATTTACTAAAGGATTATAGCAGCACTACAACTAATTACTTCCCAGCAGCTATTGGCCTCAGGTTAGATGTAAGCTACTTCTGGCAATATGTGGTGTGGGTTCATATAAAAGGGAGCCTACATCTTCATTGTCTTGGTAGAAAACACTGCAATGGTGAGATGTGAGTGAATATACTATGCATAATGCAATACAAAATAAGAGCTTATTACAAGGAGAAGACTCAAGGAGATCAAACAACATTAGTCCATCCCACCATTTTATGTTATGAGGGAGATATTAATTATTCTGTTTGTATCTTGCAGATGGCCTCAAGTTGTACAATTATCACATAGGAAGGTGCACATTACTTGCTGGAGACCGATTCCAGATTCAGACTCCTTGATTAGCTTCAGCTGCATGGAGTCAGTCGCATGTTCCTGACGTGACTCCTGGACCTCATAGTATGCTTTTGATCAGTAGAATGTTGCTTGTCCCTAAGTTCTTTACCAGACCTTTGGTGTGACGATTTTTTTTTTTTTTTCTGGAATCCCAACACAGTCTTTGCTATTCTTATGTGGATCTCTGAACTCCCTACCCTTCCATCCTATGATATATAATTTTTGCTAAGCCGCTGGCAAGTGATGAGATTACTTAAAAATACCTATTAGGATTCAAAGAAGGTGGTTCCTCCAGGTCTAGGCAATGAACTGCCCTGAAATTATTGAGTTATTCATAAGTTTGAGCAGTTACAAATTACTGCTATTAACTGAATCCTGTAATTACAGCATGAAGCTAGGTATTGTAGAATGATTTCTGGTGTGGATAGTTTTTAGTGCATGTCTTAGAGAGGCATGCAGAAAAATGGCAGTTTTGTTCCTGTAAAAATACTTGATGTTTCCTAAACTGGATCTGCTCTAGATCATGACAAATTAAAACATTCACCTTTGATCAGGTACAAGTCCTTACTCTGATTAAAATAGTGCAGGAATGGTGAATTACTAGCCCAAGTGAGTGCTGTCACTGCATGGACTATTTTTCACCACAATATGAAGAAGATACTCCTTGAAGGCTTCTCACCAGAAAGTTCGTTTTGACAATTGGCCTGCAAAATCAAGAACTTGCTGATGAACTCTAGATAATGCCTTTGAGGCAAACCCTGGAGTGACTGGCCTCAGGGACTGTATCACAGAGCAAGCAGAGACCTCGGAGCACCTCAGCACCGGTCTCCAAAAGCCCTGTGCTGTCAGCAAGCAGAAATGCAACACTGCAGGCTGGCTGCTTCTTTTGCCTATGCAGCTAGTGCTGGCATCGCTTCTGTGCCATGTCTTTTGATGCGTCTTGAGCACAGAAAGCACTTAAAAAAAAATTAAGACTACTTTAGTTGCAAAAACAAACATATCCAAGCTGTTCGGTTTCTTTTTTTAATTCCTGATGGTGGAGATGAGCACACAAAGTATTGCAAAGTATCTTCTGTGGCTGGGCACAGCAGCTGCATGTGAAACTGGTTTGCATTTTTGTGCTTCCAAGGTGCAGTAAAGATGACTTCAGCCTCTGTCTGCTAGTAGCCATACCCCCTCATTTACCTTACCTTCAGAAGGAGGCCATCTGGAGGGCATTTCAACCTGAGATATTCCTGCACTTGTGTTATGTTTTGCACAGTCAGTGAGAGACAACCCTTAATCCAGTGAAAGCAGAATGAAACAGAGTGATTTAGATTTTGTACCATGTATTTTTGACCTTGCTGTTGGAAGAGTAACATGAAGCTTGTTTAAGAGTATAAGACTGATGTATGTTTTGTTCTGAAAGCAATGTTGTTAAAATGGTACCTTCTTACACAGCAGATCTGCTCCTTTGTGTATTAAGAATCATTGCTGTTTGTGTTCAAAACAAAAAAGTTTATGTTTTTTAGCTCTGTGGAAACAACCCTGTTCAGGACAAGTGAGCTGGTTCCTCTTTATTGTATTATTAATAAACTCTGTACTCCTTATCAGTTACCAGGCCCATCAGTGTGCACACTGACTGTTAATAAGCGTTCCCGGGTCTTTTCCTTTTTCACCTTTAGCATTGGCATGAGTGGAATTTCTCCTTGTGGAAGAGGCCAATAATATTTGCACAGTGATAATTCTTTCATATTTGGTCTGGCAGAGATTTCATAACCTGTGAGTGATACATTGGAATGAAACAACTTTGCCTTCAGAGCACGACTGAGTTTTCAGTGGAAAAAAATATTTACAAGTAAATAGTGGAAATCCACAAAAATCTTCTGCTAACATAAATGGGAATTTAAATGGCAAAGAAGCAAAGAGCTCAGGATTTCACCTTAAGCAAGTCTATTCAAGTGAAGCATCTCTTAAAACCGTACAGAATGGCCTATCAAATGCAGATTTCTTAGTGGAGATTGTCTTTTACAAGAGGGCAAACATACAAGGTAAACTCTCAGCACTGAGCATGTTTTTATTGTAAAAACGACTTGTTTGCTTAGGTATGGATTAGCTTTCCAAAGCAAGAAAAACAGGAAAATGTTTAAACACCATCCATTACTGCTGGAGCTAGTAGGCAGATTCAGAGCTTCTCTGTTTTCTTCCCTCACACAGTTCACCATAAAGAAACTGCAATTTTTGTGAGCGAAGTGATGCAGAAACCAGGACCTTTCCCACACCAGCCTGGAGAAAATGCCCCACTGAAACCAGAGGTGACAAATAACGGTGCATGTCTATACACTACTTACTTGTCGAGGTCTTCACATGCAGAGGCTTTCTTTTAGTGAACACACAAAATTGCCATCACTTTTGGTTACTGATATTGTAACTGGTTTTGTGATCTCCATTAATGACAACTGTTCCAACACCACTAATGAATATGGTCCTTTTACTGTTATTTCCCATTAGGAGGTTGTCCACTCTGTTGTCTGTGGTGATCGATGTGAGTAAGGAAGTACTCACTGATGTGATGAAACGCTGCTTGCTAGAGACTTTGACAGCATTTCAAGTCCTAGTGCAAGACAGATGCCGAATTCAAATGCTGTAAGAAAGGGTTGACGTGCTGGAATTGTCAGGCTCTGGAGAATCCAGGTAAAATCCTTCGTGGACTCGTGAGCTTAGAAAAGGAAGATCAGAAATCTGATGCTATTACAGGGGTTTGCCTAGGATCACCAAGGGTGAAGGAAGGTTTCCTCACTTGTCCAAGCTTGTAAGAAGGTGAGCTAAAAACACCAAAACCACTTCCTAGTCATCTTCTCCTCCGAACATAATTACTTGTCCCTCAAACACTTCTGTCCAATATGGAGAGACACAACATTTGGAGGAGCAAAGCTCTTAGAGGGACTGACTGGCACGACTACATGTTTACACTGCTTACAGAGTGAAATTACTTGGCGCTGTGACCTCTCAAGATACACTTATCACAGTCTGAAGTGTGCCTTAAAGAGCACATGGGCCTCTGTGGGACCCTCCCCACAGCACACCATGAAATTCATCTGGCTGTGATCCCCACAGCTGCAAATCCATCTTCCATCTCCATTACACATTCTACTAGTCTGCCGTGCCTCCCCTTTAGCATACATCAGCACAGCTCTTTATTTTAGCGTTATTAATTTTTGACATGAAGTCACTCTAAACATGGTAAATACAGAAAGTAATTGGTATGTTAAACAGGGGAAGCATAATGAGTTTCATGTACAAACGCGACTTTCTCCTGCTGCAGAGCTGGACTGAAACAGAATACACAATCACACTGCCAATTTCAGCAGGAACTTCTTTATCGAGTCCCCGTGGTTCACAGGCAGTGCCTCGACCTCTCCTGTACTTATGATACATCCAGCCACAGTTTAATGGCTGAAATGACTTTGAAGCTTTCCCAGTGGAACCAATTTTCACCCTCTGTGAATACAAGCTCCAGCCTTTCAGCAAAGAGTTTAGTTTGGTGGTAAGTTAACATGTGAGGCCAGCCTGAGAATAAATTTTGACTGCTGCCCTGATGGTAGGGCTTTCACATTGTGACTCTGGCAAAGACGTAGGGCTTTTTGGGAGAGGCGCACTCTCCAGACTAATACTGGCTGACGAGATATTTTGTCAACGAGGAGAGATGTTCCTTGTAGCTGGCAAGGCTGCTGCTGGCTTGTCAGCACTGACAGCAAATGTTAGCTAGGAGGAGCAGATAGAGAAGTCATAGCCCATCTCGGCCCAGGCTTGCTGCGAGAACAGGCTGATTGTGAAATACAGGGCATGAGCTTTAAGGGTACAGATGAGAAATTATCCCCTAAATTTGGCTAGAAGTTGATGAGAGATCTATTAGAAGAAGAGTTAGGAAAAAATACACACCAACAACTTATAAATGCAAGCTGCAAAATAATACCAATGCCAGCTTGTGTCTTTCTCTTAATTTTAGCCTTTTAAAATATTCTAGATTTGTAGTTTTTCCTTGGGAATAATACACACTAATACAGTTATTCCAGCTTCTGTGTTTAAGTTTCAAATCCAATCAATTTTGTCCACAATCAAGGCTGAAAGATCAGGTCAAAATTACTACACAACCCGAATTAACAAATCACATAGGCTGCTTGAGATGCCATTTCTCCTACCATCTCTAAGCCTTTTCTTTTAGTGGTGATTCACAAAGAAAAAGATACATTTGGCTGCAGGATGGGACCATAATATTTGACCAAGAATGGAGCTGACATGCATCAGCAAAATGCCCACAGACAGCATAATGAGGAACCTGACCTGTCTGCTGCTCTACCAATGGTACTGCATAAATAATTGATCGCACCTGCCAATGTAACATACAACATGAGGTAGTTCTTTGCTTTTTGTTTTCTACAACAAGCCTTGATGTTTTTCTGCGTTAGCTGCTGTAGAAGAAGAAACTGGAAGAAAGAGAACAGACCCTTGTTACTGGTGAAATAGCCTACCTGCTTTCTCTGGTTATTCTTGAAGAGGGGTTGTTGACAGGATATAACACATCTCAGCAGTGCCCAGCAGAATGAAATCAGCAGAAAAACCAGTATCTCATTACCTTCGTCTTAGTTTGGTGTGTGAACCAAAAGAAACCACAGATACAATTTTTGCTTGGGACATTTAAGGTTGGGCACTGCAATGTCTCATAAAACAGATGCTAGGAAACAAGCAGGAGTTGATAGCAGGATAGACTTAATGGCACAACATTTGCTTTCTATGTGATTTTATATTCTGGGTTTCAGACAAATCCTGAAAATATTTGGAGACATTTTCCTTTTTATTTTTTTTTCTTCTTTGTAACACATTTGTGATTTAATTTAAGAATGACATTTCATTCTGGACAAGAGGACCATGGCATAAGACTGACAGCTGAGATCTAAAACACACATTCTGCAATTCAGCAAGTGCATAAATAAAAGGACAAGTTATCACAACCATCTTCTCTGAGGAAGCATCTGAGGTAAGTTGTAAATGCTGAAATGAAATACTGAATTCAGCTGAGGTACCCATGCATGCTTTCAGTCAAGCATCGAGCAAATGAGTGTCCCTTCTTCTTCTTTCTCCTTCTAGGGTTTATAGAATTATTAGAATTCCAATTTAACCTGTCTTCTGAAGGAAGATGGAAGCCTTGCCTGATGTAACTCACATAGCTCTGTTAAAAAGACCATAAAGCTCACCAAAAAACGAGTTAGAAAACCCAGCACAGTAATTTCAAGAGTAACTCCCAGAACCTACATGAATAGCATGCCTTCAAGATGCAGAAGCTGGACAATAGCATATGACCTCATAAGGGATACAGTTTCAGCCTGGGCCTGATAAATTCAAGTGCATAAACTTGCACCTGTGCTTTCCAAGTGCAAACACCTGGCTTTGCTTTATAGAAAGAGTCAAAAGCCTGTCTGCTGTCTTTCAACAGCCTTTTGTAAGTGCAAGGATTGGAATCTGTACCTGCAAGTCACATTCCTGGACTACTACTACTGATAACCTAAAAACTGCAGTCCTTCTTCTGGCTATGCTGTCTTCAGTACTTCACTAAACATCAAATGCATTCACTTCAGAAAAATCACAGACAAGTCTTCAATCACAGGCAAAGAAACAAACCCTGAGTCTGAACCTTTGTTCCTGCTAGATTTGTCACACCCCTTCTCCCATCAAATAAGGGTTACATTTATGTACCAGATTACTGAGCACTAGTTAGGGGACATCACAGAAGCATTTTCCAACTCCTGTTCTTAAGCAGCAACCTAAATCTAGGACCAGATCTGTGCTCAGACATCACTGTACCTCTTAGACTCTTCCCTGAGCTTGTCTAAATGTTGGTATCAGCCCAAAACAACTGAAATCTAAGGAGACAGCTTGAACAGTTTCTGAATTTTACAGCTCAATGGAAACTCTTAAAATTGGGAAGTATGGTTCATGGGTTTAGAAAGACAAAGAATCAAGACCTGAAACTGGGGATTAGGTTTAGAGTCTTTTTGAATTTGTAACGAGTGACCAAGATGAAAAATGGCACCAGAAACTGTGGCTCCCCTTTGTGATCCACAACTATTTGGTCTGTAGGGCAATGGGCAAAAGTATCAGCAGAAAATACACATTGATAGAGGTGCACAAACATGTCAGGCAAAACCTCTGAACTTCTCTGAATTGGCTTAGCTCCTTTTTAGATGCCATCAAAAGTAACTAAAACAAAGCTTTCCGAGCTAGCTGTGCAGCACCCTCCATGACCAGCTTGAATCACCTGGCTTATGGCAGTGGTTTGCCACAGAGGCTCTAATCAAGTGAGCATGTGCAGGTTTTTTCATGAGATGACAGTTCCCAAGTGAAAGGACACTTCAACTCTGATAAAACTTTCCTTTTGTTGTCTGAGTTTTGTTTGTTTTCTGGCAAACCCCAGTGCTGTCTCTGCTTTCTGTGCAGGCATACATTTCCCATGGTTGTGAGGGGAGGCCAACCAAAGTCTTTGGAGGCTTCTCAGTAGCATTGCCTGAAGCAAATACCACAGCTCAATAGCAATTTAATATTGTAATCAGGGAGCAAACTGTGCAGTTTTGGCACATCACGATAATTATTAACTACAAGCACTAGGGTTGTGATTCTAGGAATTAATATTTACAAAAGATTCCCTGTATGGAGAAGACCTCACCTAGACATCAACAGTTGAGCTATTCCTGAGTGATTGTCAGTGGGCCTTTAAGCCTGTGCTCATGTTCGCTGTTTAAAGATAAAACATCAATACTTAGAAATTGTGCTTCAAAAGACTTATTTAATGAATAATAAATTCTCAGGGTGTAAAATCATATGAAGTGCCAGAACGTTTTGTGAATTTATGGGGAAGTTTTCCTGTGAAAAAAACAAACCCAGAAGATAAGATTAAAAAAGCACATCTCAAAATCCCTAACATAATATAAAGGAGACTGGATTTAAACATTAAATCTTTCTTGCTCTAAGGATTTTTGTTTCATGCCATGACATGTCTCCTTCTCCTGCTGTCCCATTGCTATTAGAACTCACAATATTATGAACCCCAGTTCAGAACTTACAGGCAA
Organism: Apus apus; assembly: GCF_020740795.1. NCBI lineage: Eukaryota > Metazoa > Chordata > Aves > Apodiformes > Apodidae > Apus > Apus apus. The sequence continues at coordinate 109,486,152 of NC_067283.1, read as the reverse complement.
GGGCAGATATAAGCAACAGCAAAATATTTTCTAAACTCAAAATCTGTAATCGATAAATTAAATTTCTCCATGCAGTTATGATGTCTAGGCTGACTCAAGGTTGAAGTAAAGCTGCATTTGCCTTTGTGACTTATGCAGCTCTTGTTGGTCTATTATTTCTTCACCTAGCAGAGCATGGTGATAAGGAGAGAAGGTGCTTGGGTGAGCATATTAGTATCAAACACAGACGTCTGACTAACTTTGAACCTCATGGCACTCCTATTTTGAATACAGAATCATATTTATTTCAGTAATCAATTGCATGCTTTTCCAAATAGGTAGGGACGCAAACAAGTACCTTCCTGACAGAGGGCCTCTTCTAGTCTGTGAGCTGTACCACATCATTGACATGCATATATGCACAAGAGAAAATAAAGCACTTTATTTTCTAATAGGATCGTAGTTGGGATAAAGGTTTTCTTATGCAATTTACCCTTTGTGTAGTTTCTTCCCTTCAAGCTCACCCATATTTCACACAATTCTTTTCTGGCAGTATTCAAAGTGCTTTTTAAATTATGTATGCTTTTGGCTAGTATGCCAGACTTGTAGTCTAAAAGACCAGACTCACCTACAAAGAAGTCATGATTTGACATTGTTTATTTTGCTGTGTAATCACATTAGATAAGGCAACATCATAAAGATGACACTGAACAACCAACAATACATTGCCATTCCTATACCAATTGTTTAAACAAATCAACAAGTAAAATATACCCATAGCTTCAGGTAGTTCCTGTGTCACAGCAAACAGATGTTAACATATACTTCTTAATTTTCAAAGCAGTACTCAGTGTTACATCGATGTCGAAGACAAAAATGATTCTTTCCATGTGTTTGCAATATACTTAACAGCCAGGAGATGACTGATGGGTGCTGGCAGGGAGTACAAGTAACATATGAAGGAGTGCTGGATAACATGGTCAGTGGTCATTACATAGCACTACTACATGCCAAAAAAAATAAATTCTAGAGGCAGAAGGACAGTCAGAAAGACAGTGAGAGCCAAAGAAAAATAAGATCTCAAGAAAAAGGTAGGAGAACAATGTCTGAAATTGTTTACAGGTTAAGGAGGGCAGAGCTGGCGATGAAGAGGTCAGTGAAGACTTCAGCTGGCTGCAAGGCCCTGGAGACAGGTTGAAGGAAGTTTTCTGGGGAGGGAAGGAGGGAAAACACTGGACTGATGCATCCAATGTGTGTAGGGACAGGGTAGTAGCAGTAGTGGCAACTGGGGTCAGGTATATAAATTTATGAAGTACATAATATTGGTATTAGTGTATATATAGTAGTAAAGAACTTGGTAATGTTTGCTATGTAAAGTTTGTACATATCAAAGGTCAATACAACCTACAAAAATTCTATCAAGAAGCAGTGGAATGCCATGCTTTATATATATTTTTACATTTTGCAGAATATAAAAAATGAAAAAAATATGTTAATGATAATCAGCTCATGTATGCTTTTTATATGTGTGAACACAACACACCCAAACCTAAATTATAAAACACAATATTCATATGTGTTGCTTCCCAGTATTGAATTTTATCTGTTTTGTTCCAAGTACATATTTTAAGATTAATAAATCAGTTACCCTATTATTCTCAAATGTTACTGCTAGGGCATGTAGGCATAACATTAGTTTTTATAAATTCCTTTAATTAAAGTAATTATGCCAAAGATAAGAGATGGTAAGCATATTAATATTTTAAGTAAATATTTGTGCTTGCTTTCAGCATTAGTAGAAACAAGAACTTGGCTCCAGTTAGGGTTCTTCACTGGTTATGAGTGTTGCAATAAAGGGGAAAGGTAGGTGCATACCTGTCTTTGAGTGTGTGCTTAGCCTTTCTAACCTACTGTGAAACCAGCAAGTTAAGGGGACCAAGTACATACCTAAAGGTAAGTACGTGCTTGACTGCCTTGCTGATCTGAGGCTAGAGACAGTAAGACCATGAGGCTTCTGAAAAGGCTGCTGTCACACTCACATCAGCTCAGGGATAAATAATAACTTTTTCACAAGCAACTTAACAATTGAAGGGATCAAGGATTCAGTTAGGCAATAAAATAAATTGGCTTTAGCAAAAAAACTTTTTAATGTGGAGATTTAATTCTAGTGTACCAGTTCAAAGCATGGCAGTGGTACCATCACGACTGCAGAGACAATTAGTTTTGGCCTAAGCACAAATGCCCTCCAGGGTGCAAGAAGTTCTTAAGTCAAGTTTATGGTCAAAGCTGAAGAGGTTTTTGTTATTTTAAAATGTATTTAAATACACAAAGAGGCTCAGGTCCCTACCTAATACTGGCTTGACTCTACCCATAGGTGCCCAACTCTGGATTTGAGATTGTAAGATACCTGGATAATTCTAGAGGTGGAGACTAAAGATGGGTTTAAGTTGTGCCAGGGGAGGGTCAGGTTGGACATTAGGAAAAAAAATCTTTACTGAAAGAGGGGTGAAGCATTGGAACAGGCTGTCCAGGGAGGTGGTGGAGTCGCTATCCCCGGAAGCGTTCAAGAAGTGTTTAGATGTGGCGCTTCAGGATATAGTTTAGTGGTTGTGGTAGCTGGATTACGGTTGGACTTGATGACCTTGAAGGTCTCTTCCAACCTTAATGATTCTATGATTCTACATTAATATTAAAATGCAGCTCATAGTGGATATCTGAAGTTCAGCTTCTCTGTATGGCCAGAAACACCTTTAATCATCTTCAGCAGTGTCTGGCTTCTGTACCAGTATAATCTCTTTTGAGATCCACAAATGAAGGGTTTCCTCAGTCTCATTAGAATATTGATCATTAGAATACTGAAATGATGAGGGTTTCTTGAAATCTTGAATATTTACCTCGGCAAGCCCCCAAGCAAGGGTTGGGTCCTGCACTTGGGTCAAAACAAGTCCATGCACTGCTACAGGCTGGGGGAAGACTGGCTGGAAAGATGCCCAGAGGAAAGGGACCTCAGGGTGCTAATCAACAGCCAGCTGAACATGAGCCAGCAGTGTGCCCAGGTGGCCAAGAAGGCCAACAGCATCTTGGCTTGTATCAGAAATAGTGTGGCCAGCAGGACTAGGGAAGTGATTGTCCCCCTGTACTCAGCACTGGTGAGGCTGCACCTTGAGTGCTGTGTTCAGTTCTGGGCCCCTCACTGCAAGAATGACATTGAGGTGCTGGAGCAGGGCAAGAGAAGGGCAACAAAGTTGGTGAAGAGTCTAGAGAACAAGTCTCATGAACAGCAGCTGAGGGAACTGAGGCTGTTCAGCCTGGAGAAAAGGAAGCTGAGAGGAGACCTCATTGCTCTCTACAGTTACCTGAAAGGAGGTTGTAGGGAGGTGGGAGTTGGTCTCTTCTCCCCTGCTAACAAGCCACAGGACAACAGGAAATGGTCTCAAGTTCCACCAAGAAGGTTTAGATTAGATATTAGATATTCAAAGAAACCTCTTCACTATAAGGGTTATTAAACATTGGAAAAGGCTGCCGAGGGAGACATCTGAATCATCCCTGGAGGTGTTTAAAAGAGGAGTAGATGTGGTGCTCAGGAATATGGTTTAGCACTGGACTCAGTAGAGTTAGGTTAATGGTTGGACTAAATCTTAAAGGTCTTTTCCTTCCAGAATGACTCTGTGAAAAGCTCCCTTTTTTCCATAAATGTTGAGTAATCAACCCTGAATACTCTTGCCTCTCAAAAGAAATTACTTACTCCAGGCAAATAGTTGACTAGGATTTTGCAAATCTGGGATACACTCTGTTGTTATGAAACTAAGGAAAGGACAAAGGACGGCCTACCTATTATTATTATTTATTGATGAGAACAGTTAAGCAAACATTAAAGCCCCATAACTTTTAATAATAAAGTATCAAGTTTGCTAAATATGCGTGTACCGACATAAATAGATTGTATTGTCAGCTGGCAGAAGGACCAGAGGTGGTGTCTCTAAATAAACAGCTCTCAGACTAGTCATGCCCTCCCTCTTCAACTGCTGCCGCCTTGGGCTCTGGGTTTTATTTGTTTGCTAAGGCCAGCTGCTTCCTTGCTGGTTGGATCCTCTGCCATGGCTCAGGCTGCCTCAGGGGTGGTGAGGGACCACCAGAGCCACAGAGACTTCTCCGGACGCATGCGTGCACGTGGTCTATCTGCCTGACGGGCCCAGGCAGCACGGCAGAGCCACTCTTCTCTCCTCACTTTCTTATCTTCCCCTCACTTCCCCAGCAAGGGTGACCTGCATCACCTTGCCTGAGTCCATCGGCTGTGCTACCACTGAGACCTGGCACAGGCAGCTGTGATCAGGTGTTCTGCCCAGCTCCTGCTGCCTTTGAGTTTCTCACTGCTTACCCTCCTGGGCGTTCCTGTGACTATCAATAGCACAGTGTCCGGAGGCGAGGCGCTGAGCCTCCCCACATTTGGCTTTCATGGGGTTATGCCTGGACAGCGGGGTACAGACCGGGACTGCAACGGCAGATTATAGATCCCTGGCTTTAGTTGCTGCTATGTCTAACTCTTCAAGAAGTATGCCAGGCAAGAGGGCATATACAGCACACAGAAGCCTTGAAATTGCCCACTAATACTCTAAACCCCCTGGTCAAAGGAGCTGCTGGTTTAGGTCAGTGCCTTGGTGTCTTTGCAGTGGGGCTGCTGTGGGGTTTCTTCTGTCTTGTGGTCTGCAAAGTGTCCTCTTTGTATTTCCCCTTGAGCTCACCCCTCTTAAGGAACACATTTTGCAAATGGTGCTGTCAGTTGAGGATTTTTAGTCACATCTCCTCAGTAAGACAGCGTGTGGCTTACTTTGCAGGAGATGGTTCTAAGAAACATTTCACGGGGTGCAACGAATGGCCAAGACCATCGCTCAGTGATACAAGAATCACAGAAGATAGGGGGAGGCAGACAATTTTGGCAATTCTAGCAAACATCCTGGAGAGAACAGCAGAGGACTCATTGGGGATGGCCCCAGCTCTCCAGCGATGTAAATGGTGGGAGTCCTGTCTGCCAGGTGTAAACTAGAGTGCCAACTTATACGTAGACAACCAGCACTAAGAATAAATGTTAAACATTAACTCCCTGCTCTGATAAGTGGTAAAAGCCAAAACTGTTAAATCAGAAGTATTCTCAAAGCAAGAGCTTTGTTGAATAATCATTATGGAAGCTGTTTTTGGAAAAAAAGTATCACAACTGTCAAACCATTCTGCTTAATTGAAGTGCCATTAAATTAGGGCTACTGAAGTTTTATGAAAACTGAAGTTGAAATGAAATTTTTACAAAAACTTCAGCCTACAATATTCAGCTTTATCCATATTGAGTTTTTCTTGAGTTAGTAGTTTGTGCAAAATTTTTGAGATCCATGATTGTGACAGGAAAACATCCCAAAATCTCCAATCTTGACACAACAGAAAGCCTGTTTCCTGACATAGGAGATCACAAGGCACTTTCCACAATCCTTTCATCCAGCTTTAAAGTCCTTTTTGACAACATGCCGATGCTAGGCATTTTTCAGCGGAAATACTGCCAGAATTAATATGAAGAAAATGGTAGTATCCTTCCCAGCCTCTTGGAGCAACAACAAAATTATGTTGATCAATGAGGACTTTCAAACTGCATTTCATAAAATCACAGAATCATTTAGGTTGGAAACGATCTTTAAGATCATCAAGTCCAACCTTCAAACTTACTCTGCCATGTTCACCCCTGAACCATATCCCCAAGCACCACATCTATATGACTTTTAAACACATGCAGGGATGGTGACACAACTGCCTCTCTGGGCAGCCTGCTCCAATGCCTGGCAACCCTTTAAGACAAAAAAAACTTTCCTAATGTCCTGATGAAACCTTCCCTGGTGCAGCTTTAGGCTGTTCTTTCTCGTCTTATCACTATTTACTTGTGAGAAGAGACCAGCACCTACATCTCTACAATGTCCTTTGAGGTAGTTGTGGAGAGCAATAAAGTCTCCCCTCAGCCTCCTTTTCTTTACACTAAACAGCCCCAGTTCCCTCAGCTGCTCTTTGTAAGACTTGTTCTCTAGGCCTTTCACCAGCCTAGTTACTCTTCTCTGCACCGGCTCCAGCACCTCAATGTCTTTCTTGTACTGGGGTGCCCAAAACTGGACACAGTACTTAAGGCAGGGCCTCATCAATGCTGAGTACAGGGGAACAATCACTTCCCTAGTCCTGCTAGCCACACTATTTCTGATACGAGCCGAAATGCTGTTGGCCTTCTTGGCCACCTGGGCACACTGCTGGCTCATATTCAGCTGCTTGTTGATTAGCACCCTGAGGTCTCTTTCCATCAGGCATCTTTCCAGCCATTCTTCCCCCAGCCTGTAGCAGTGCATCGGGTTGCTGTGGCCCAAGTGCAGGACCCGGCATTTGGTCTTGTTGAACCTCATACAATTTGCTTCAGCCCATCAAGATACAAGACCTGAGCAGATTGAGCACTGGGAGAGAAAGAAGAGCTGTGCTGGAGAGGTGAAAGGCAGGGCTGGGGTGAAGATCCCGGGTGGCTGGTAAGGAAGAAGTTTCCCTGCAACCCATGGCGAGATGGCAGCTGTCCCACTGCATTAATGGAGGAACGTGGTGGAAGATTTCCCTGAAGGCACCAGGAGGGCTAAACTTGGCCAGTGGACTCAGATTATGCAGCTGCGGAAGACCCCAGTGCCAGGGGAGCTAGCTGTTCCTGAAGGAGCCTGTGACTCTGTGGGAAGCCCAGGAAGGAGCAGCTCTGGACCTCGTGGGAAGGACTCGTTAAAGAGAGGTTCGTGGAGGACTCTCTCCCATGGGAGGGACCCCGTGGGGAGGCAGGGCAGGACTGTAAGGAATCCTTCTTCCTGAGGAGGAAGGAGTGGCAAGAACCACCAGCCTGTGAACTGACTCTAAACCCCATCCCCTGTCCCCCTGTGCTGCTGGGGGGAAGGAGGGAGAGAAACCAGGAACAAAGTGATTTGGGCCAGGGAAGAAGGGAGGGCTGGGGGTAACATATGCAAGCCCTGCTTTTTGTGTTGTCTGTGTCCTGGGTGTGTTTGATTAGTGTGAAATTAAATTATTAGCTTTTCCCCAAGTTGAATCTGTTTTGCCTGTGACCTTAACTGGTGAAGAACCCTCCTTGTCCCTTGTCTCAGCCCATGAGCTGCTAGTTGGCCTTTGTCCTCCCCATCCCACAGTGTGTGCGTGTGTGTGGGGAGTTGAGTGAGCAGCCATGTGGCTGTTCCTTTGTTGTCGTGTTAGGCCCAAAACCAAGACACAAGATCAGCTATGGCAGGCAATATTTTGGCTTCCTCCTTGCCTCTCCTGGTGGAAACTTTCCCTTCCTTCAACAGCTCAGAGGACTTCCAAGGCCATCCAGCCACTCACAGGAACACAGTGCATCTTTCTCTTTGCAATGCACTTAGTGATACAGCTGGAAAGAATGCTTGACATCTCCTTCCCAGTATGAAACCCTTCTTGGGTTGCCAAACTTTAATATTAAAGAAGAATACCTTTTCTGCTTATATCAAGGCAGAAAGTCAACATTTTGCACACTTTCATAAATCACATATTGAAAAAAAACCCTATTTGTGAACTCAGGATGTCTCACAGTAATGCTTCAGATCTGTGCCAACAGATTCTGAGTCTAATTGAGGAAAGGCACTAGTTAATTTTGATTTCTCAGCACTCTCTTCAGTTCTGTTGTCATAATTAGAAAGTCAACATTTACCCACATCTATCATGAGACCTAGGAAAACTATTAGTTGCAAACAGCTGATTTGTTGAATTTAGCTCTCTTTCCTGATTGTGGTTGATCAACGACCGCATTTTAATTTCTATTAATTTTATTCACCGTATAAATTCTTCTGTGACTTGTTCATGCAAATATATTTCAGCCTATGTATTGCTTACAGACTGGATGGCATATCAGTGTTTTTGAGTTGTAATTCACTATTCAGCTTGTATAAGAAGTTTCATTTAAGCCCCAGTCTATTGTTTCTGCTCTCTAGTCTTTAAAATATAAAGTGATTTCAAGATGACTTCTGCAGGCAGTTTGGAAGCTTGTTGGAAACAAGATTCACAGAGTATTTTTCTCACTGTCTTTTTTAATATAAATGTATAAACGTTTCTCCTATATATGTGCATACAAAGAATCCTGGTGAAGTCCTACTGAAAACAACAAAAATATTCTCACTGAAATAAAAAAGAACCCTGTGAAGTTCACTGTGGGGGAAATTATTGTCCAATTAAACAGGTGGAGATTTTTGGTGAATTTTCGTCTTCCTTGGATTCTTAAAACTGATCCCTGGAAAAAAATTGTCCTTCTTTCCTCCCTCCCCCCGTTATCCACCCACCTGTGGGCATCTCTCTGGTCTCAGAGACATCTCTCTAAATTGTTTTCTTTTCTTCCCAAATGACAGCATGGGGGATGGCTGAGCTTTCTTTAAAAAAAACCCTCACCATTGCCATGCTATTTGAGAAATGCAAAAAGAATAATAAAAGAAGCTGCTATCTCTTCCTGATGCATTCAAAGATAAGCACAACACTAAGTACAGCTCACGAAACACCCACTGGTGCTTGTGTGCAGGGGGGACACTACTGAAAGCCACTAACCTGAGGTCACCACTGACTGCAGCCCATGCAGAGACAGCATTGCCCAGCTTGCCTGCACAGGCGCTGGTGGCTCTTAATGGCAAATATCGTGTATTTCCTTCTGATGGTGGCACGGGCCAGCTGTTGGTATTGTGTTAACCTGGAGCTGTGTGACGATCCTCTCACCAACTACCAAGATCTATCTGTGAGGAAAGAAGTCTTCTGCCTAAGGAGCCCCAGTGATGTCCCATCATGGCCATGGGTCAGGAAGCTTGGAAATAGCACTGGAAATGTTATTTTGGAAGCATGTTATTTGAAAATGTGCACATAGGGGTGTGTATATACATACATACATACATATATATATGAGCCACAGCTAGGTCTTGGGCCTGCAACTTGGCGGAGCACTAATGGCAGCATCCGCTAGCCTGGGGGCCATGAAAATCACAGAATCACCAAGGCTGGAAAAGACCTTTAAGATCATCAAGTCCAGCCTATGACCTAACACCACCACATTGGCTGGACCATGGCACTAAGTGCCACATCCAGCCTTTCCTGAACACATCCAGGGACGGTGCCTTCAGCACCTCCCTGGAAAGTCCATTCCAATGTCTAATAACCCTGTCCCTGAGGAAGCGCTTCCTAATAATCCAACCTAAACCTCCCCTGGAGCAGCTTGAGGCCCTGCCCTCTTGTCTTGTTGCTAGCTGCCTGGAAAAAGAGCCCAGCCCCCGCCTGACTGCAACCTCCCTTCAGGTAGCTGAAGAGAGTGATAAGGCTCCCCCTGAGTCTCCAGGCTAAACAACTCCAGCTCCCTCAGCCTGTCCCTGTCAGACTTTCCCTCTAGTCCCTTCACCAGCCTTGTTGCTCTCCCCTGGACCTGCTCCAGCACCGTGGTCCCGTTAAAGAAGGATGAACAGCCTGTCCCTTCTGCCGGTCGGGGCTGGGCCTGCGGGGCCGGGCTGGGCTTGCGGGGCCGGGCTGGGCTTGCGGGGCCGGGCTGGGCCTGCGGGGCCGGGCTGGGCCTGCGGGCCGGGCTGTGCTGCGGGGCCGGCTGTGCTGCGGGGCCGGGCTGGGCCTGCGGGCCGGGCTGTGCTGCGGGGCGGGCTGTGCTGCGGGGCCGGGCTGGGCCTGCGGGCCGGGCTGTGCTGCGGGGCCGGCTGTGCTGCGGGGCCGGGCTGGGCCTGCGGGGCGGGCTGTGCTGCGGGGCGGGCTGTGCTGCGGGGCCGGGCTGTGCTGCGGGGCCGGGGGCCGCACGCCGGGAGCCGGGAGCCGTTGCCATGGCGACGCCGGCAGAGCCGAGCCGCGGTGCGGGAGCGCGGCCCTGCGAGCGATTGTATCGATTAAGCGAGCTCTCTATATGATTGTTTTTTAAAACTTTTATTTTATTTTAGGGTGGAGGGGCAGCGGGGCGGGCGGCGCGCTGCAAGCCGCGTGTGGGGAAAGCGCTGAGTGGAGCTGGTACGGAGGGTGGCTGTCGAGGCCCTTTGCCGTCCCCGGGAGACGGGGGAGACCCAGCTTGTGCAGTTGTTCTCCAAGGTGCAGTTTCCCCTTTGCACCACGCACAGTAAATAAGCTGTTTAAGGAAGCACTTGCCAGTGGAGCAACACTGGAGCCCTGTTTGCCTGGCCTCCTAAAGTCCCTGTCAGTCTGTGGACACCTCAGATCGTCCCACAGGAATCCCTTGAATGGCGGGTACGGACCTTCCTGCTGGAGAAGCGGCTCCTGTATTATTCATTATCCTCAGCCTGACCTCAGCGTGAGGATGCAGTGACCCCCTCGTAATAACAGGACACCCCTTGCTCCCAAGCCTGATGACCTGCGCGGGTGCCTGCGTGCTTGTGCGGGGCCTCCTGCCTCCCTCCCTCGTCTCGGGCAAGCGGCACAATCCGGTGCGGCAGTCTGCTGGCGGGTCTGGTGCTAAAGGAGTTCATGCGTCTTGCATCTTGAAGATGCATTATTAATGCCTGGACAAATCACATCAGGTGGAGCTCAGCAAGTCCCTGGCACTGCTAAAAGGAACAAAGGCTGGTTCTACAAGAGAGAGAAGGATGAGACAAATTATAACAGCTGGGAGTTTCTTGTCAGTAAGATGGCATAAAAACAGAAATGCTAAAATTGTTTGCACAAAAGGCAAGTTTATATTTTTATTGGGAATGAAATTACACATTGCACTGTGAAGGAGATACTTTAATTGTATCCTAATAAACATCATATTGTTTGGCATCTTTGAATTTCATGGCAAACTGGGCCAGCTTGCTGGCATCCAAATTACTTCTAAGCACAGTTTTATTTAGTATCTGGAAAGGATTATAAAGATTGGATTTGCTAGCAGAGAGCCTGCTTCTCTTCTTGTTGAAGTCAATGGCAAAACTCCCATTTGCTTAAAAGCAGCAACGGATCAGTCCAGAGTTTGTAGCAATCTTCCAAAGGGAAGGAGGCAATGCTGCCTGCAGCAGCACATGGGAAGGCATGGACCCCAGCCTCCCAGGCAGAGAGCAGTAGTTCTCTCTCTCTCTTAACTCTTGATAAGTAGATCTAATTTGTGCAGCACAGACTTTGATGCCAGCTAATATTTGTGTCCCCATGGTGCAAGTACTTAGCCAAAATCTGGGCCTTGCTGGCTTTATTTCATTAAGAGGGGAAGAGGATGGTAGGAACCTAAGATTTCTTTTGTTTATTTAAAGAGAATGCACATGAAATGCTGTTACATCAAGGCAGGACCAAGCAAGGTAGTTTCTTGTTTGGTAATGTAAGTCTCTTTTTAGTGAGCACTCAGCCAGGAAGAACTATATTTTGGTTTCATGCCACTTCAATGCACCTTTGTTTATTACTCTAGAAGGTGTTTTTTACGATGTCTTCTGTTTTCTCATTGTGTTTCAGTCCCTCATACATCCACCTGCAAGCATATAACCCCCCAGCTGTTTTATTCACAGTCTTGACCTAGGAGAAGTGCTGGGTTTTCTGTCCACTCCTGCCCTTTCTCCTCTTGGCTTATAAAGCTGAGCCATGCTCTGGGCAATGGTTCCAACTCCTTCTGTTGCCACCAAATTAAAGGGTACTTAATTGTTGTTCCAGTTAGTCTTTTAAAAAGTTCATTACAAAAACCCCAAACTTCTGACTTTCACCCACCTTCATTTTGTGATTTCCATTTCAGCACATCAGTGCATTATTGTCGACTTCAGACCAACCGACTGGAGGCCACTATTTACTTTCCTGAGATCCTCTAGGGGCACACTGGTAATTTGTGTTTAGCTGACAAAAAAACCCCAAAACATTTCCAGACACCTTCTGCCAACTTGCTGTTTTTTTCTCCCCTAACACATGACTCTTTGGAATTTCTATGAAAACTATTTATTTAAATAAAGGAGGGGGGAGGAAGTGATCAGAGTGCTTAAAAAGAACCTGGAATAATTCTTTTATCACTAAAACGGTATGAAATGCATTTCCACTAAGTCACTAAAAACAGATCTAGCCTTTGGTATGAAGTGGAGAGAGGAGAGTGTTTGTTAGGGATCTACATGAGATGGTAGGCAATTATTGAGATGTCTCTAGCCATCACTATAGTGATAATCATTCCCTCGGAGCAAGAGATAAAGCCCTCCAAGAAATAGGACCCAGTGGGGGCGGGGGGAGGTGGAGAGGGAAATGAGAAAGGATAAACCAGGCAGTTTTCACTATAGCAAAAAGTTAAAAAATGTGTCTTTCTAATTCTTTAATGTTTTGGCAAGCTGATAGTGACATGCGCTGAATGCACTGTGGAGTTATAGATTACCTACACCCAGCCAGGAGATGGATCTAAGGACTGAAAGCATAGGGAGGCTTCATGCACAGAGAACCTGCAAAGACGAGGCTGTTTAAACGTGGCAGTTCTTAAGTAAGTGGTCTTTAGTCACCCTTCCATGGGATCGAAGAATGGCAGGGCATTTAAGGTGGTTTAAAGCATCTAGAGAAGTCTTCATCTGAAGACCATGCACACAGACACATGGCATTTCTCTCCAGTACTCAAAGCCCAGGCTGAGTTCAAGCACTCTCATCAATACCTCTTTCTTTCAGCAAAACTCCTGTTTGATTAGACCCAAAGTACATCTTCAGCTCATTGCCTAAAATTCTGAAAAGACAATTTTATTTTATTAAATAAACTGATGATTTCTAGCACATTAAAAAGGGGCATTTTTCCAAAGCTACTTCTGTGTAATCTGTCTGTTAAATAAGAATCTTCCTGGCATCCTAAAAGAAATTGCATTCTATTTAAACATGTTACCTGCTGATCTAGAGAGGCAGGCCAGCAGGTTTTTTGTTTGGTTTGTGTATGTATGTGTGTGTGGTTGTTTTGTGGCTCCTGGGTAATGTTATCCATATTTTTCTGTTTGGAGAATCACTTTTCCCTACTCACTCACCAACCAACATGTAACCACCTAATTATATTTTCATAATCATGATTAAAAACCATCTAAATTATCCTGCTTGATGTACTCAAAGAGTTTGTTGATTGCTTTTTGATGTGTATTAGAGCTTTTTGCAGACCCACATCAAATGGTTTGCTCCACAATGAAATAAAAAACTTGTAATATACATATGCACATCTTTAAAAAAAACATATATAATTTATATGCTGCTAATTAAGCTACATCAAAACCAAGTCTATCGCCGTGAAATAATTGTGTAAAAGCTACTCACCTATTACAAGAACATTAATTTCCACTTTACTTCTTTTTTCAAAATATCGATTTTATCTTATACAAGGCAATTTGACATTTCAAAGCCTCAGAGTCTCAAAGTGTTTTTCCACATCCATGGAGACTTTAAATCCTGAATACAAAATCAAGCTTTAGAATAGAAAAATTAAGTAAGTAATATTTTCATGTAGGATATGGTCCTTCTGCATAATGGGTCCCTAACATCTTTTCACATCGTAAATATGCCACACCAAATCTTGACAAAAGGTCTATCCTCTGCAACAAGGGGGTTCATAAGAATAGAGGACAAGGGAGTTTGCAGAATATACCCTTGGTCCTGGGTCTGAGACAGATCCATGGCCCATTTTACCAGGAGACCATCACAATGTACAGATGTAGGTTTAGTGCTGGTCTTGTTAATCCTGAAGGCTGTGTTGGGTCAACGTCATGCAGAGAGGGTCAGAATGTAGTGGAGGCTGAGATTTGTCAAAGCTATGAAGGACTTCTTTAGGTCAGTCCATGAGCACACTGGAGTTAAGGTTTGCTTCGTGGCTGTCCAGCACTGATCACAGAGTCAGCACTCATTAAATAATAAAAATAAAACACTCTAGGAAAACAATTATATAATTCAAGCTCTACCTACTTGATACAAAATCTGTTTTCCTATCAAATATTCATACAAAATAAATCCGTAGGTGTGTCTGTGAATGGAATGGAAGTGCAACTGTTGATGCTTTGCTACAACTTGACAGCCGGTGCTCTAAGAGCACAGAGGTTGACCACATGTGCAAAAGTGTTCTCCTCCACTGTCACCTTCCTTAGCTCTGTGTGTGTGTGTGTTTGTGTGGAGGTTGTCTCTCCTCTCCTGAAAACCTGTAGCATGCTGCCACTTAATCTGTGGTGTCAGTGACAGCTATGGTGTATTCAAGTACAGCTCCATTCATCCATGTGTTTCCAGTTTGACTTTCAGTAAATGTTTAATGATCCTTTTCAATTACTGGACCAAACAGTATTTGACAAGAATGCACCTTGTCTAATACTAGCACTTAGACAGGAGTGCATTTTTTAGATAGCACTTAGCATCCACAATGTTGTCATGATATTTGTGAATGTACTCTCAAGTTGATCTTAATGACCCCATTACAAAGGTCTTTTCATGCCTTGCTGTGTTATCGTCTCTCTTTCCTTGACTTTGCTGAGAAATAGCTGTCAGAGTTCACCTGGGAACACTCAGTGTCCTTGGTGCAAGCCCTAAAAGGACTTTGGCTTTACTGGCATGGCTGTGACTGCCATTGGAGAAGTAGGATCCCTGTATGAGACCATGCGAGACTGATACTTCGGCTTCTCTGGCTGTATCTGGTGTCACCTGTGGCCCATGTGTATCGTGCACCCGTCAGCTAAGTGTCTCAGGCATCACTCAGCTTCCATGCAGGGGAATAGTTTCAAGAGCAATGTGGTCTCACTCTGCCTGCTGCTCCTGGGCTAGATGTCCATGGAAGCCAGGGCAGGCAGCGGGAGTGGCTGTGTCCTACAGTGAAGGCATGGACCCAAGTGTCAGGACACAGCCCATACAGAAGATACACAGGCTCACTAATAGGTTAGCAACCATGAAAGTGGCTGGGAATGGTCAGACAGCAATTCACACTTCTCTCCCTAAAGTGGTACCAGGATCATTAGCCCAGCTGAAGTGCATCTACATCAATGCACACAGCATGGGCAATTAATAGGAGGAGCTGGAGGTCATTGTGCAGCAAGAAAACTATGACATAGTTGCCATCACAGAAACCTGGTGGGATGACTCATACAACTGGAGTGCTGCAATCAGTGGCTACCAACTCTTCAAAAGGGAGAGACGAGAAAGAAGAGGCAGTGGGGCGGCCCTCTACATTAGGGAGACATATGAATGCCTAAAAATTAATGAAAGTGATGATGGGGTTGAGTCCCTATGGATAAGAATCAAGGGGAAGGCCAACAAGGGTGATATAGTGGTTGGAGTCTGTTATAGACAATCCAACCAGGATGAGGAGGTGGATGAAATACTCTGTACGCTGTTGGGAGAGGTTTCACAATTGCTACACCTTGTTCTGCTGAGGGACTTCCACTTCCCAGATGTCTGCTGAAAATGCAATACAGTAGAGAGGGAACAGTCCCAGAAGTTCCTGGAGTGCATGGAAGATAACTTGCTAATACAGCTGGTGAGGGAGCTAACCAGGGAGGGTGCCCTTCTGGACTCGCTGCTCATGAACAGAAAAGGATTTGTGGGGGAATTAACAGTTAGAGGAAGTCTAGGACACAATGACCATGAAGTTACAGAGTTTTCAGTGCTTGGACAACTATGAAGGGGTCAGTAAACCTGCCACCTTGGACTTCCAGAGAGCAAATTTCGATCTGTTCAAGAGGCTGATTGACAAAATCCCTTGAGAGACTGTCATAAAGGGCAAAGGAGTCCAGGAAGGCTGGACAAGCTTCCAGAAGGAAGTCGTAAAGGCCTAAGAGCAGGCTGTCCCCATGTGCCAAAAGACGAGCCATCAGGGAAGAAGACTGGCCTGGCTGAATAGAAAGGTTTGTCTGGAGCTCAGGAAGAAAAGGAGAGTTTGTGGCTTCTGGAAGAGAGGACAGGCCTCTCATGAGGAATACAGAGATGTAGCAAGGCAATGCAGGCAGAAAATTTGGAGGGCCAAAGCCCAAGTTAAACTCAACTTGGCTACTGCTTTGAAAGACAATTAAAAATCTTTCTTACATTATATACATTAATAGCAACAGGAGGACTAGGAAGGATCTCCATCCTTTATTGGATGAGGACAAAGGATGAGGAAAAGGCTGAGTGCTAAATGCCTTCTTTGCCTCAGTCTTTGGGTTGTTCCCTAGACACCCAGTCCCCTGAGCTGGAAAACAGGGAGGTGGAGCAGAATGAGATCTTCATAATTCAAGAGGAAAAGGTCAGTGACCTGCTACACCACCTGCACATCCATAAGTCTACAGGGGCAGGTGGGTTGCACCCAACAGTACTGAAGGAGTTGGCAAATGCACTCACCAGCCTCTTTGCATAATTTACCAGCAGTCCTGGCTAACTGAGGAGGTCCCAGTTGACTGGAGGGTAGCAAATGTGGTACCCACCCACAAGAAAGGCCAAAGGAGGATCCACGGAACTAAAGGCTTGTCAGTCTGACCTCAGTGCCAGGGAAGGTCATGGAGCAGATCATAGAATCATAGAATCCTAGGGGTTGGAAGGGACCTCGAAAGATCATCTAGTCCAACCCCCCTGCCAGAGCATCATGATCATCATGAGTGCCATCACTCACCATATCCAGACTAACCATGTGATGAGGACCAGTAAGCACGGGTTTATGAAAGGAAGGTCCTGTTTGACGAACCTGATCTCTTTCTATGACAATATGACCCACCTGGTTGATGAAGGAAAGGCTGTGGATGTTGTCTACCTGGACTTCCATAACGCCTCTGAGACTGTCTCCCACAGCATTCTGATGAAAAATCTGGCTGCTCGTGGCTCGGACAGGCGTGCGCCCTGCTGGGTAAAAAACTTTCTGGAAGGCTGCACCCAGAGAGTGGTGGTGAATGGAGTTAAATCCAGCTGGTGGCCAGTCACAACTGGGGCTCCTCAGGGCTCAGTGTTGGGACCACTCCTTTTAAAAATCTTTATCAATGATCTTGATGATGAGGTAGAATGCACCCTGTGTAAGTTTGCAGATGTCACCAAGCTGGGAGGGAGTGTTGATCTGCCTGAGGTTAGGTAGGCTCTACAGAGAGACTTGGACAGACTAGATTGATGGACCAAGGTCAACTGTATGAAGTTCAACATGGCCAAGTGCCAGGTCCTGCACTTAGGCCACAACAACCCCATGCAATGCTACAGGCTTGGGGAAGAGGAAAAATGTATTTAATATGAGGGTGGTGGATCACTGGAACAGGTTGCCTAGAGAGGTGGTGGGGGTACCATCCCTGGAGACATTCAGGGTCAGGCTTGATGGGGCTCTAAGCAATCTGGTCTAGTTGGAGATGTCCCTGCTTATTGTAGGAGGGTGGACTAGATGACTTTTAGAGGTCCCTTCCAACCCAAGACATTCTATGATTCTATGATCCTATGAGTGGCCAGAAGAGTCCAGCAGGAAGGGACCTGGAAATTCTGATGGATAGGCAGCTGAATATGAGCCAGCAGTGTGCACGGGTGGCCAAGAAGGCCAATGGCATCTTGACCTGTATTAGAAATAGTGTGGCAAGCAGGACCAGGGAGGTGATTGCCCGTCTGTACTCGGCACTAGTGAGGCCACACCTCGAATACTGTGTCCAGTTTTGGGTACCTCAGTACAAGAAAGACTTTGAGGAGTGTGTCCAAAGAAGGGCAACAAAGCTGCTAAAGGGCCTTGAGAATAAATCTTATGAGGAGCAGCTGATGGAACTGGGGCTGTTTAGTCTGAAGAAAAGGAGGCTGAGGGGAGACCTCATTGCCCTCTACAACTACCTGAAAGGACGTTGTAAAGAGGCACGTGCTCGTCTCTTCTCACAAGTAACTGGTGATAGAACAAGAGGGAATGGACTCAAGCTGTGCCAGGAGAGGTTTAGACTACACATTAGGAAGAACTTTTTCACTGAAAGGGTTGTCAGACATTGGAACATGCTGCCCAGGGAGGTGGTTGAGTCACCATCCCTGGATGTGTTTAAAAGTCATCCAAATATGTCGCTTGGGAATATGGCTTAGTGCTGCACTTGGTAGAGTAGGGTTAGTGTTTGGACTCGATGATCTCCGAGGTCTTTTCCAACCTAAGTGATTCTATGATTCTATATGAAATAAGACAGATGAAGGAACATTGCTGTTCAAATTACTTGGCCAAATGCTTAGCAAGTGGGTAATTCAATAAGCTGTCAGGGGATACAGCTGCAGAGCTGTAACTGCCCTTTTACCTGGCACCCAAAGGTATTTTCTGTAGTTCTGAAGACAGACCATAAATTCCCCCTGTAATACTATGCTCACATCCTCTCCCTCTTAACTACCATCCTTTCAACCATCAGGGTATGAAAACAGGTTGTCTGCCTGACCCCTGCCTCCCTAGTAATAAACAAACAACAGGATATGGGTGCCCCTTGATGGGCTCTGGAGACGCTGTCAAAGTGTGCCCAGCATGCCTAGACTAAGTTCCTTGTAAAACTCTCTGAAGGCTTCACTTTCTTTTAAAACACTTCTGGAAAAGCAACCACCATTTCTATCTTGCATCAGCCTAGGTGTTAGAAAGTAGGAAGCTCATATTCTGATCCTAGCTTTGTCAGAAAGAATTCAAACACACTTCTAGTCATTAGACTATAGGTTTGTCTAGGAATGCTTCACCACTCCTCGTGAAGCTGCACCACTGTACGGGAAAAAGGTTTGAATTCACGGAGAGAAGGAGAAGGGGTGAGTGAAAGCGTGACTCCTCAGGCTAATGATTAGGCATCTTTTTCAGAAGTGGAAGGTGGTAGGGTCCAGTCATTCCCCTGTTTTGTGCTTTAGCTCATGCCTGTTTCATATCATGTCCTTATTCTTTCAGTTACATTGGTGCTTTTTGGTATTTTGAACAAGAATTTGTAATCTGGTACCTGCCTACTATGCATGCTCAGTGTTCTGCCTATGCAATGATTTTATTCTGTGTATGTCAATGAAGGAATCTGAGGTTTCTCATCTATTTCCATTTTTATGAGATGGGATCTATGAGGCTGATCCAGTCACAGTGGAAACCTCTTTTTGCCAAGTATTTTTTTCCCCCCAGTCTTTTCCACAGTGTCATCTTTTATTAAGATCACATTAGCACTTCTGCAATGGCCGTATTTTATCATGATCTCTCAAAACAGGATGAGTCAGACCATCTGATCGTATTTTCTTAAGTTTGTTTTTGATTTGCTGAGTTTAGCTCAGACAGGAGCACATCTTGTCCAATTTATTTTTAATATAATGCAGATGCTGGCACAGGCTCCGATCTTGGTTACACTAGTGTAAATTCGGGGACATGCCAATGGAGCACTGCCAAGGCTGTATTAAAATTTCACTTTCAGCATGGCTAGAACTGCTAGCTGCTCAGGAAGCAGGCTGCTGTGGTGGGACGAGCCCAATGTACCACCTCTCAATAGCTCTGCAATTCTCTCTTGGTTGGAGAATATCCCAGGTAACACAATACAACCAAAGTCAGAGAGGGCCAAAAGGCTGCTTTACATAGCCTGAGGCTGACTGTATTGCTAGGCCACATAGGCCTTGACTAATGGGGATAGGCTGCTGGGATTTAATCAGTAAAGAGGGAAAAATGAAATATACTTTGTATGGATGGCAAGAACCATGACTAGTCAATGTATTTATCACCTGGCTATTTTCCAGAGTCATACAGTAAAACGAAGAAGAAATGAACAGCATCCAACCTGTCCAAACCATATTTGCTCAGAATTAGCACACGCTGCAAAGCCTGTACCGGGAAAAGGCAGCTGGATTCTGTCACAGCTTTTCCCAGAAAACAGGAGCTCTGTGTCATTCCTCCCAGTTTATGTGTGTGCCCCAACATTCTGCAGTAAATGTTAAAAATGTAAACAACTTACTGATTTTTCCAACCATCTAAGCACTTTGGTATGTCATATATATTTTGCATGATAAATTTTCAGATTCCGACCCATGCAACATAACTTCAGAAAACCCATTTGATAGTAGCTTAGTTTTCCTTGAGACTCAGCATGGATAATTTGCTCTCTATAGCAAATGAAAATATCTTTTTTTTTTTTTTTTTTTACTTTCTAGGTCTGAAGGCTGCTTGACATCTCTCACTTTCTCGCTTAACTGAAGCCAGAGCACATGATAAAAAATCCTTTTAATAGGTACTTCACGCTAAATCAGGGATAAACATGGGGTAAAATTGACCCTGCTTCTCTGGAATGAATCATGACAGTCTTCTGTTGGCAGGAATGACAGCCTACTGTGAACATTGATACCTCTGTAAGTATTGATTTATGGAACTCTCCTGTCTTTGATCAGTTATCTTCCTACCCTTTGCATGTTCATTTGGTTGTTTAATGTTGCCTACGCTCTAACTTGTGAGCTCTGCGGGTTAGCGATTCACTTTGTGTCATTTTGTAGTGGCATCTTGTACTCGTTTGAAGAGTCCTTAGAACCCTCTGCAAAGAAAAACAGTGTATTGTGGGTTTGCAGTCTTTGTGGAGCTAAAATGCCTTTCAACATCCATGCCATTGAATATATGCATTGCTTTAGCCATCTTATCCTAATTATTTGAATCAAAGTTTGATTTGTCAAATATTTCATAGATGTTTTGCCCTTTCAACAAATAAAACTCACAAATAAAATACACAGCACGCTTTAATGCCAAAAGTAATGGTTTGGGATGAAGCCAATACTATGGATGAATGGGGTCTGCCAGGCCTGCCGGCTTTATATGGACCTTTTGGGACTGACTTCCTGAAGGCCCCAAGTGTAGGTCCTTGCAAGGTGATCCCCACAGCTGGGGAGCATGGAGGCTGGACATCTGGCTTCCTTCTCTTCCCTCAATGGAAGGCCCAAAAACTTGTCCACACTTTACCCCTGCCTAGTAAAAGCTGCAAGTTTTTGTCACAGTAAAAGAGAAAGCTTTTTAAAAGACTGTAAGGCAACTTGAAAGTCCCCAGGTGTGAGCAGACATCTGCCTGTAGCTCTTGGTGGACTTGGGACTTTGAAGGGTGGGTGAGCACTAATGGGTGGTGGAGAAGAGGTCATGCTTTCCCCAGTAGAAACCATGGTGGGTACAAAAATCCCCTGGACTGTGACCTGTAATGGGCTTGTGCTCATGCAGCAAAGCAAAACTTAACCTAGATATGCCACAGGGTAGGTTTGTCAGCACAAGACTCTTTGCCAGCATGGCTGAACTGCTACCAGTATCCAACCTCGCCTGTTTAAGTACCTTTGCACTGTCCTGTCTATGCTTTAGGACTGTATTGTCCTTGGAGAAATAATCCCTTTTGCCTCCAGGGTTCTTGTCATGTGTTGGTTATCAGGAGATCCATGGGAGCTTTGGTCCTCTTTCTCCTGCTGTGTGACCCCTGCTTGGTGTGGTGTCCAGCTCCATGTCACTTGGCTGAGCTGCGTCCATGCAGAGACAGGGATGGATCCATCCATGTGATGTTTGTAGAGAGAGGGGGCCTTTGCCCTTCTGACTCTAAGAGACCCTGCAAAACCTCAGCTTCTCTGTCTTACCACGGTAGATGGTAATATTTTTTTCTCCAGCTGTTACTGCTTACACCAGATACTGTAGGAGTCAGATGAGATTTGGGGCTGGATGCCAAAGCCTAGGGGCTGTGATGGGTTTCCACTGACTGCCACTCACTGACTTTGCACCCACTGTCAGGGCCCTGAGGAATACAGAACCACAGGCAGATCCCACAGATGGGTCCCCTACATTTTATCATTGTTCAGGTACACACACTCTGGCAGTAAACTTCTTTCTCCAAGCATCAAAAAGATTTCTGCTTGTTTCCAGAGGTCCTCTCTTTTAACCATGACAGAACAGTGAGAATCTGGCCAGGGGCTGGTGGCCCCATAGTGATGCTGGATACTTGACTGTGCACCTCTGATCCCTGCTGGTGAGGTGACAGGGTAATTTTCGCCCTGGGGAGATGGTGCCTTGTGGTCTCCCAAGCCATTCTTGGTGAATTGCATGACTGGGACACCATTTACAAGTTGTTCATACAGGAACCTGGCTCTGAAACCCAGACAGGTGCAGCACAGCTGCCCTGACGAGGGCATTTTCTAGGTAGATAGTCAAGAGGATTTCTCAAGCTAGCTGATGGCTGTGAAATAGAAACAAGATACTATTTCCTTTCTCATCCTCTGTGGTCTGTGGGGAGGGAATAGAGACAGCCACCACTCATTTAGCAAGAGCAATTCAATTTTTAAGAAATGGTAAGAGACACTCAAAAGTGCTCTGTGACTTAGGGTCATTTAAGCAGATAGTGCTGAAGCAAAACCTAAGATTAAGAGCAGAAATTATTTTCATATACATTATTACATATTATTCACATTAATTGCAATTGAAAAATAATGCACCCATCACATTATTTTTCTATTCCTTTTCTTTTAAATAAGCCCTACAAATGTTATAAAGAGTTTGAAACATAATTGTTAGCATGACTATCCTATCTGCAGCCAAATAAGCTTTTTTTTTTTTTTTTTTTTTATTAGACTTCATTTTAAAAGTGGAATGTGGCTTGCAAGTTTGAATTCAATCCTTTTCAGCTCAGCAGTAAGCCCTATTTTGGAGAGGTACAGCATTTAAATGTTGCCAAGATATACCTTTGCAACCAGAAGGGCAAGAGAAAGTTCAGTTCTGTAAAGTGAAGGCTTAGATTCTGTAGAGGCAAATCTGTGGAGAAAATCCTAAAATTGCAAATACCGTGGATTTAGATTGATCCTAATAATGCATTTTATTATTTAGATGTAATAAAAATTCAAATGACGTGAAAAATAGTAAAACCTCTAGTTTAGTGAGAGATTGAAGTGTCTTTAGACTATGCTACATGAATGCCAATATAGACAATGGAGTTTTGATAGCTATTCATCTAACATTTGTAGAAAGACATTAGCAATATATCACCCTTCACTGCCAGCTGCAAACACATAATATCATTCACAAATTATGTATTTAGGTTTTGGGAACATGAAATGTTTTTTGTAATGCTGATACCAAGACTGTGTGTCCGCAGATATTGAACAGTGAGTCTCTGGTCCAATCCTGATCTCTTTGATATTTCTGTTGACATCAAAAGTGAGAGCCATATGCAAAGTGTTTAACACCACCATCTGCAGATTGCTATCAAATTTGCTTGGTTTTCTCATGGTTGCACACCTGTGTTTTCACTTAGTATATCACAACAGTGAAGTTGTTGCCCTTTCTATTCACAGCTGCTTACCCAAAAGTCTGCTGGACATCCCCTGGTGGAGTTTTTCTTGGAATGTTACTCCAGGCTTTAGACACTAAGTCAGTTTTGTAAAAATATCCATTTTTTTTTTGTCATCATGCTTCATTATTGACCTTTCTACCCATGAGGGGACTCGCAGCAACCAATCTGAGTCAAAGAAGCACAAGGCTATTGAAGATATTGTGCATGTCCTGTGTCTAGGACTGCTTATGAGCAGTGGAACTCAGAGCTGATAGTTTCCTCCCACTTAGTAAAAGTGCCTGAAGGGAAATACCTTCACTATCAGAATGGCTATGTGAATGGATGTATTAAGATTAATAGCCATTTTTAACGAGCTTTCTAAATTGGTTATAATAAAGAAGGCATTATAGCATGCACGTGTCCCCAGACCGCCACCCCAGCATGGGATAGATGGAAAAGAGCAAAGATTGGACACAAATGACTTTATGTAAATAGGTAGTTTGTATAAGAGAGATAACAAACTAGAAGAATCTGAAAATCACTGCATCAAAGAGCTAATCCCAAAAGTGACATCAATGGCACACTTTAATGAAGGTGAGGTTTGTCAACACCAAAACTGAGAACATGCTGCAGAGGTTCATGAGCTATCAAAAACCTGAATAAGCAAATCCATGTGGCACAGTGTAAAGTTGTGGGGAATTACCAGCTTGGGCTTCAGTCTGAGATACCCTGCATTGATGCTGCACTGAACCTGAGGCATATAAAAATGTGCCTTGTGCACAGAAGCTTTGGAGTCTGTGCATGTCGCTCCACCATAGTTCTAGTGCTATTGTGGGCAATATCTGCTGGAGAGATACAGAGCCAGATGATTTCAGTTTTATTGCAAGCTCTGGTGACTGTCTACAGTGTGATATTTAACATAAATTGTTTCAGTTCTTTGTTTTCATATCTAAAATTAGGATAAAACAGTCATCATATCGCTTTGTAAAATGTATCTGATTTTTTTTTAAACCTACATGAACTGATTTTTGAATAATTATTTTATTATTAATTTATTTTTTATTAATATTCTGAGTAAGGATTTTAATTAATAGAGAGAATAAGAAAAGAATCCAACTGTGAGGGTTGAAATAAATCAGTTTTAGCAAGTTTCATAGTCTGTCCATTCTGAGGAGCTGATAGTAAACTGGGCACTTGTCTGCTTCAGAGAGACAGTGGTGTAACATTACAGTTTATTTATATTTGGGAGGGAAGAGGAGACCACATAAATGAGATATTAATATTTTCTCCATTACAGCAAGGTCACATGCAACTGCATTTTCAAACCCAGGTGTTCTGCACTTCAGGCAGTAGGTGCTCCAACAGATCTCTGCATGCTGCTCTGGCTTGGAGTTTTCAACAGTTATCTTAAATGCTGATCTCTTCTAAAAATATGACCATATAATTACATGCTCAGATATTAAGAATTGTGACAATGGTGACTGGAGGCAAGTGTACTGGTTCCCTGCTGGACACTTGGAAATTAGCAGTCCCTGCAATGGGATTGCTACAAACATTGGCCTGTTGTTAGAGATGGCTTCCTTATTCTCTGCCTAGCAGGGACAGAAAAAGGAAGAACCCAATTACCAGTGCCACTTAAAAAAAAAAGTGCACAGTTCATTAGTTTAAATGGGCGTGCAGTTCTGACCTAGTGTGTCATTTGCATATTATAATGAGTCATTACCATATGCTACTTGCAAGCCTGAGCTTAGCCCTGACACTTCTAAAAGATGCTGAATGATGCTCCATAGATGCTGGCTTGCATTGGCTGCACTCTCGATGCTGGCTCCTGCTTCAAGCTGCAGCTTGGGGTGGTTGTCTCCAAACTTGGTACTAGAAGAAGTCTCCATTTCTCTCTGTAGGTAAGACTGTTTGAACACAAGTAGAGGCTTTTTGAGGGAAAGCATGTTGCAGGAGAGCAAAGGAGATTTTTGGGGAGCAGTCATAACTGGCAACCTTCTGTGATCTGCAAGACAAGCCAGTAAAAAATTGATGGAGACCTGCAGACCTTTCCTAAACATAGAGGCAATGTCTAGTCCATTTAGTAAGAAGGCAAAGTGCCAAACCCCTGGAATGGTAGTTGAAGATACATACTGCAGACCCTGACAGTGCCATGAGTAAGAACAAAACATGTTGAAGTTGAGTTTCTCCCATGCCCCACACCTCTACAAATGTTTAGAACTTGTCTCACTTGCCCTGAGGTCCAGTCTCCACAGTTTCAGCTACATTTGCTGCAGGAAGTATACAGCTCCTCCCTGGCTTACCTTCCACCTGCCACCACAGAGCAGAGAGCAGGGTATCCTGGCTGCCCCTCACGTCCTGAGGGAGGGCAGGGTGAGGATTTGTTTGCCTCCAGCTGATCCTGCTGGAGTGCCTTTTCTGCCTTCTTCTAGGATAGAGTCACTTACAGCCCCTTGATTTTCTTTTTTTTTCCCTTCAGATTTCAGACTGTCCCAATTTCTTCTAGTTAGTGGTGTTCCTGAGATAATTAACCTATTTGGTTTGGCCAGAGCCCCTCACCTTTTTTTCCATTTGCCATATCATATAGCATCCTTCCTATTAGGAAATATGGTTTAGCAAGCATGAGAACTAAGTAAGCATGGTGGCTTGGAGTTCAGGGGAGATGACTCCACCTCAGCCTTATGTTTCTCTTTTCCTTCATGCTGACTACAAGCTGCCAGAAGAGTGGAGCTGTTCTCATGCTTTTTTTGGGGAACTCTTCCTTTCTTCTAGAAGCTGAAAGGGCTGGGTGCAACATTAAATTTCTCCTGCTTCATGCTTATAGTCCTCTCCCATTGACAGTCTCTGCTGTCGTTACAGCTCTCTGGGGAAGGAGTGTAGATGGTGAAGTGTGGAAGGAGCCTGGTTGCGTGCACAAATCCAGAGCAACATCTGGAATACACACACAGTCCTTCCAGCCACCTTCACATTTCCTGTGTGAAAGGGTGGGGAGTTGACTGGAAAAAGGTGCTTAGCATGTGCCCAGCACCACAGCTGCACTGGTAAACCT
Organism: Apus apus; assembly: GCF_020740795.1. Classification (NCBI taxonomy): domain Eukaryota; kingdom Metazoa; phylum Chordata; class Aves; order Apodiformes; family Apodidae; genus Apus; species Apus apus. Next base: position 109,459,959 of record NC_067283.1, on the reverse strand, counting down.
GCCCATCTTCCCTCTCCCCTGGAGATGCAAGTCACGCTCAGCACTGACAACCCAACATCAGAAATAACCTGTTTAGCGCTTAATAATTGTGGGATTGGCATTCAAATCACGAAGTATTAAAGATAATACTTTGTGCCTTGTGGTTCTGGAACCACCAGGGGTCAGGGTCTCTAGGGCTTTTCTGCAAGCATTAGAAACAGCCGGAGAGGAGAAAAGCAGAGAGGGAGTACTCTCAAGGAAAAAGCCTGACTTCAGGGACTAGGACTGCAAGAAACACACAACAAATATTGAGGAATTGATTATAAAATTTGGCAATGCTGCACCTCTTTTTGTCTGTGGGCAGAATAAAACAGGCAAATAAGGGCTGAGCCTAACTGAAACTTTCATTTCGTTCTGTTTAATATGTTTTTTGTAATTGGTTGGTTGATGAGAAGTTCAACATAGGCTGGCAATGTTTGCTTGCAGCCCAGAAAGCCAGCTGTATCCTGGGCTACATCAAAAGAAGTGTGACCTGCAAGTCAAGGGAAGTGATTCCCCTCTGCTCCACTCCTGTGAGACTCTGGCTGGAGTACTGTGTCCAGCTCTGGAGTGCCCAACATGAGAAGGACATGGAGCTGTTGGAGCAAGTCCAAAGGAGGGCTGTGAAGACAGTCAGAGGGCTGGAGCATCTCTTCTATGAAGACAGGCTGAAAGAGTTGGGGTTGTTCAGCCTGGAGAAGAGAAGACTCTGATTTACACAGGGAGAAAGTGGGACATAGTACCATGCCACTGGACTACATTTCTCTTTCCCAGAGAAATATGCAGGCACGGACAGATTCCTCAGAGTGCCCATGTTCATCTCTATTGCTTCTCTGCATCTCTCCTCAGGAACTCTACCACTGTGGTCTCAAAGAAATAGTTTCCCCTTTGTGTCTGAGCAGTGCAAAGAAATGATGGTGTGAGCACAGAGGCAGCCGGAGGCTGGGCAGGGTCTGTGTGAGAGCCCTGGGAGCGGACAAGTTAGTGCAACAAATAGCAATAAAACAAGTGTGATGATAGAAGGAGCAGACATGGACATGGGCTGGAACACTATAACGAGAGTTAGGGTTGTTCAGCCTGGAGAAGAGGAGGCTCCAGGGAGACCTTATAGCAGCCTTCCAGTACCTGAAGGGCCCTACAGAAAAGCTGGGGAGGGGCTTTTTTGCAAAGGCTTGTAGTGAGATGACTGAGAGTAATGGATTAAAACTGGAAGAGAGGAGATTTAGGTTAGATGTTAGGAAGAAATTCTTTAGTGTGAGGGTGGTGAGACACTGGCACAGGTTGCCCAGGGAAGTTGTGGATGTCCCCTCCCTGGAAGTGTTCAAAGCCAGGTTGGATGGGGCTTGGAGCAAACTGTTCTGGTGGGAGGTGTCCCTGCCCATGACAGAGGGGTTGAAACTAGATTATCATTAAGGCACCTTTTGACCCAAACGATTAGATGATTCTATGGTTCTATAATTGCTCCTGATCCCAATGTCCATTCTGTTACACACGCCACTCAGAAAAACATTCTTTCTGCGCATTTTCATCTTTACTCCGCATTTGCTCATCCTGAGATTTCACTGCCCACTACCAGAGATAATGGCAGTTATTACGTGACTCTTCATACAGGTTTCACTGCAGCCAAAGTATCCTGTTTTTCAAACAAACTTCTATCAAGTAGAACTGATTAGCTAAATTAATGTGAAGTTAATGTCCCAAAGCAGCACAATTTGTTCTCAGAACTTCATGCGACATTTAGCTAACAGCTTAAAGAAAAGGTTCCATTAGATAAAGCGATCAGAAAGAGTCACAGCAATGAGCTCAGATATGCAGGGCTTGGTATAGTTTTTTTCACTACTATAAATTAAAGAATAAGAATCAAATAACGCATTTAGCCAGGCAAGCATATGCAAAAAGTAAAAAAAAAAAAAAAGCAAAAAAAAAAAAAAGCCATTTGGAAAGTTTCTTGCTGTTTCCATGGTACGTCTTGGGAACAGTAGCTCTGAGAGCCACCAGCAGAGAACAGTGCTGGGGAAGAAGGGAGAGGTGAGGCTTGGGAAGGCCAAAATGCCAAACTTGAAGTGGAAAGTGGAGTTTCAGATCCTTCAGCCTTTAATGTGTTAATGCCAACAGGCCTGTAATGAAATATTTCAGTGCTCATCCTTATGCAATAGCCTTTCACTTATGGAAACCTATGTCCAAATAATGTTTGAGGCACTAAAAGTCTGTCTTAGGACAATGGATGTCAGCTGTTTCCAAAAAGGCTCTCAGAAGAACCTATCCTAAAGGATGCTGAACACTTGTTAGCAATCTTTCTCACAGAATGAATCCAGGGAGAGGCAAGACTGGGATGGTAGATCTTCTGCAGGTGCATTGCCTGAGCTACCTGGGGAAGCACACACAACACCTGCTCAGGCACTACCTGACTGGAGTTGAACCACTGCAATTAGTCCCTCATTTTAATGAGCACCAGAGTCAGTCACATCTTTTTAAAATCACCCCTTAGTGATTTTATGCTTTGAAGTGCTGTTATTCCTCCACTACCAGCAAGATCAGTGAGGGAATGGCTCACAGTACTACTCAAGTGTGCTGAGCACTTCACAAGATCAGGCCAGGTCTATATGGCTTTTTGTTCATGGTTTTCAGGGTCTGCTTTGGCTGTAAACAGAAATCTCTCAGAGGGACCTTCCCCGATCTGCCAGCAGGGTAGACGGCTCCTATAACCTGGCTGACCAACCATTTGACGTAGGATGGCCCAAAATGGCAGTGTGGCCATTCCAGACAGGTGGTTTTAGATTAACTCATGCAAATCTCTTTCCATTTAAGTATACATCTATTTGCAAGGACAAATCCAGTTCTTTAAGCCCACACTTGTCCCACATTCCTAGGACTTATCACATAATTGTGGATCGCCCTGCCCATTCACCTCAGCTAATGCAGATAAACTATAAAAAGGCGTTCAGTATAGTTTGGAGGATGAATATCTGTCTTTTGAGCAGAGCAATTCATCAGTATTAAAGAAATCATGTAAATTAACATTCCATCAGCTACAAATCCTGCGACTTTGTGGGAAGCTTTTAAGAATATGTTCCGTGGTCAGATGATTGCATATTGGGTTAGAACCAAAAGTGATTAAACACTGAAATATGAAATAAGCTGGGATCCCTAGAAAATCAGTGCATAGCTTATTGTAAATTTGATTATGAATTTTTTAGGCACTAAGTAGACAAAATTACTGTTAATCACATGTAAATTGAAATACTGGAACTAATCCACTGAAATTAGTGGGATTTTTGCCATTGATTTCCACAAAAGCAGGATCGGGCCTGCTCTGAGCAAGGAAGGGGAGATGGAAAATTAATGACTTGAAGAAGAAAGACTTAGGCCAGGTCTCACAATTCAAAATGATGGATGGCTCAGTAAACAAGTAAGTAACCGAAGCTCAACTCTCTTTCTCTCCCCAAAAAAGGCATCATTAGCTGAAAATCCATGCCAAGCTCAAATGCCACTTCTGCTAAAATAAACCCACACTTAAATTTTATTAGCGTGAGGTATTAATATCAAAAGTCAAACCCAGAAACTTATATACCAGATATGTGCTGATGAAATGTTTGGTAACTGGCACAAGGAGTAGAAATCCAGTCTGTAGGGGGGTGTCAGAAGAAGAGTTAGAGTTCCTGGAAGTGCTGCTGTGGGGTGCTCTGGCCTTTTCTCTCTGCCACGGTCAGCATGTATGAGCAACCTGCAGAGATACTAGCAGCCTGAAGTTATGTAAGCACCCTTAAGTGTGGACATAGGTTTCTTAAGAACAGTCAACATGTTCAGGTAAAACAGGGACAGAACCTCATAATTTAAAAATAATTATCAGGTGTATTTCAGAGTGAAACAACCACAAACTAAGGAAAGAATTTTTTACTATCAGTTTCAGTGTGTATTTACCTACTGTAGCATTTGGGAATAAGTATGCACAGTTTATGTGTCAGTTATTGATGGTGCTGAAGCCTCTCAGTGGCAGGCCAGGATGCAGAAATGGCCTTTACTCTTTTAAGGTACAACCATTCAATACTGATCAGTAGTTCCTGTGCTGTTTAACCTCTTGGACAAGACATTATCAGCTCACATTTATGGAGGCAGAGATTCCCTAATTCTCCTTTCCCCTTTTCTTAGACTCAGCATAGCAACCAAGAGCAGAATGAGAAGAGAAGTTAATAATCACTTTAAGCTGCCTCTGCACCATATTCTCAGGCTACTCAAGATCCTTGGCAAGGATTCATCTTGAGACTGGCTCTGCAGTGCTCTAGCTCATTTGAACAACGACAGCCATCGGCCATGGCTTACCGGCCACCCTGCTCCTTCTGTTTTCTCCTGTTCCGTATGCCAAAGCCTGTTGGAAGTGTCTTTAACCAGCTTGAGAAATCCCTTGCAGAAGGTAAATTCTCCAGAGGCCCCTATGCATGATTTACAGCATCATTATGCTATCATGCAGCCATAAAATCCATAAAATCCCAAGCACTAAAAGCAACACACACACAGGCTCACACTTTCCTGTAACTGCTCCTGTATCTCCAGAATACGTGCAGCACAAACTGCTCCTCCTCACCTCCATGACCTAACATGATGCCCTGGCAGATCCCAGTGGGTTGCTAGCCAGTTGCATGCTGGACCTGATGCCCTTGAAGGAGACGAGGGCTGGAGAGTCCTCAGCAGATGTGGGAGTACCCGTGATGTGGCTGGGTGACAGAGGTTGCATCCAACCATTGTGGCTCTTCTCACATCATCTGATGCTAGGAAGTTTTCTTCTGTCAGCAGATAAGTCACTGCACAGTCTCAGCTGTCAAAAAAAGAAGACTGAGAGTCTTGAAGAATGTGAATTAAACACGACTGCTTGGTTACTGTGTTATGACAAGCAAGTTTCCATCCGTTATTTTCAGCTATCTAACAGAAATCATTTCAGTATCACTGGCTAACTCTATGTACTCACTCATTTGAATATAATGACTTTGGTTTAATTTGAAGACTTAAAATTCATCTGGGCAAATCGGACATTTTTTAAAATCTTTGCGAATTGAAAAATTTAGTAGCCATGGTTGGTTTCCCATTGTGATGGGTACATTGCTCTTTTAGCTATCTCTCAGGCAGAGTATATCACCTGAAATGTGAAGTTCTATAAGCACAAATTATGCCTGATATTGAGATGCTTTTTTTCCCCCCCCCCCCCCCCCCTAATTAGTAAAGTTAATTTGATTTAAATGGCAGTTCTGCTGAGCTACTGGTACTTATTCCACTTTGAATTCATGAGTGTTCTGAAAATGTTTTCAAAATATTAAATGAAGCTATAAGTTTCTGTGGTCAAGCAAGAAAAACCACCAAAGAAAAACAAAACACAACAAAACCAATCCCACATATTATTACTTGAACATGCTATTCCCAAATATTTTGAGAGGGCTTGCTTTGCTTTATTCAAGCTTTGATTTTTTAGGACTGGTCACTGCTCTTATGTGGCAGAAAATTGCAAGTCTCAGCTATGAAGACCCAAGAAAAACATGGGTTTTGAGAAACACATTATCCTAAGACAGTTTTTTTCAGTCTGGTGTATTTGCAGACTCCTGAGAGTCCCAGAACTCCTACTATGGGGACCACAAAAGGTAAGCAAACCCAGCATGCCCACTGCCAGTAGATTTTCATTTGCTGTGCAGAGATCCACAACTCCAGTGATAAATCCTTAAGGGTCCACAAATTGAAAAATGTTGAAAACCACCGCCCTAGGAATTGTGCTCATACCTTGGAGCTATCTTTGCTAATTGGGCAGAGCTGACAAGCAGGTCCAATATGGTGAAGAGAGATCCCCAGATTATTAACAACACGATGGCATCTGGAAGTTTTGTAAAGCAATAGAGGCACAGCTCTAATCAAGGACTTTTTCAGCCTCTTGTATAGCCCATCTGTTAAAGATTTAGCACGTTATATGTAATGCCCTCAGCAGCTGACTTTGATATATGTTCAACTGTGAAACATCTTTTGTAACTAACATAAAGAAATTATTGTTTATTATCTGCTAGGCCCTTAGAATGGAGTCTCTGCAAAAGTCACCGAAATAAATTATGTTTTCAAGATCTATGAAATATTGATGTCAGATGGAATTATTCTGCTATCCAAACTCGCTATGTTATAGAGATTTTTTCTGGATTTCACTAGGATTCTGAGCATGGCAGAACTCTGCATAAGACAAAGGGAACATGTTAAACTTAGGGTGCTCAGATTTTAGATGGAAAATAGGAAGCAGTCTGGTGCAAAAATAACTACATTTCTATGTGATATGATGTGATTTATTCTAAGTATTAGAGTACAGTTTATTGCAAAGTATTGAAGCAGGTTGGGTTTTTTTTCCTCCCCCTTTACTTCGTGCAACACAAAGGGTAAGGGATATGCTGTGGCCAAATTCCACCTTGGGAAATTAAATTTGCTAAATTCACCCTATTGTGCCAAGAAGTAAGAAAAAAACCCACATCCATTCCTTAATCATTCTCCATTACTCTAATTATTAATTAGCAGGTACATCTGATGGCTTCCTTTAATTTTAGGAAAAAAAAAGATAATTGTTTGTAGGACTCTTTATTAAGTTAATATGCTTTCATTTTCTAACATTTTTATGCTATAAATAAAAAAACAACTGCTTTGGGAAGCCTGTATTTGTTTCTAAGTTAGTCTACACTTTCAGTAGCTGATACTAGAGTAATAAAATCTCCTTCTCTTCCAATTTGTTTTGGTGTTTGACTTAGCAAAGAGTTCCTTCCCTTGTTCTTCCTCTGACAGAACCTCTCTTTAATTCATAGGGGGCTTGTCTGGATTAAGAATGTGTGCAAATCAGTCAGGATTTCAGCATTTGGCCCTTGTGGCTGCAGAGGCTTGTCAGCGTCAGCTTCTCAAGGACAGTTGTCAGAGCAGCTGCCAGAATGCCACCATGCAAAGGTTAGGAGGGTACCTCCAGGTGTCTGACAATGGTCTGCAGAACCTGGCAGAGCATTTTGCTGTTCCAGTGTCCGCTCGAGCACATAAGGTGCTGAGCTCCATGGACTGGGAGTGCCTGTTTGAGGTGATGTTTCAGCAAGTGGCTTTTCTCCTGTAGGTGGATCAGGAAATGTTTTTCTGAAGCTTTTGACAGAAGGCTGAATTGCTGTGATCTCTCATGTTGTTCCCTGAGATAACTGTTATTGCTCCTATGATGATGCTGGGAGCAGGTGATGAAGGAGCGTCAGGAGTACATGCTGCATGGTGTCAAGCCCCTGTACATGCCACCAAACCTGCTGTGAGGATGTGGAGGTGCCTGATAGGAGTACACAACCCCAGTTGCTTGCTGGGATGCTTTGAAGAGTTCCCAAGGATTTTGTCTTCTTAATGCCAAGGGAAATGAAACTAAACAGTTGTTCAGATTCCTAAAGGATCAGGGCTATCAAGTCTGGGGACTAATATGCCCTTCCAAGCCTGCTTTAGATACACCTCTAATTTCCCTGAAGTTAAGTCAAATTCACATTAACAGATCTCCATGTTTCTTCCTTAGCTTTGGAATCCAACAGCTCTTTTGAAGCTGATAACTAAGAATAAATGCTGCAATCATTGCTTAGTTTTTGTGTGTGCATTTTTATTAGATCAGAGCAGCTCCGTACTGGAAGAAGTCACCAAATTTCTGTCATTTTTCAGGTGGACTATGCTGAGTACTTAGTTTCATTTAGAGATAATAGACTCTAAAATTGCTCAGTTTTGATTTACAGACATAAATTAATAATAAAAGTCTCTAATGACTTTAAACATTTTGAGTTGATAATTAAATTGTAAAAGGAGCTATAAATTGATGGGAAGAAGATAATATGTTCCTGTTACCATTTATTACACACATTACAGGCCTGACTTAAATATTTGAGGAAGAGTGGAGACCCTTTGCACTAGGCAAAGAGCAAAACCACACTGAGTGACAGACCCTGCCCTGAAAAGTCTACAATTTTGAGGAAGAAGCAGAGCTTGCAAAGAGATAAAGCGATAACACTCGTAGTTCTCACCAAGGATGCTGCTTCCACGTCCATGACCCTGTCCACTGCACAGCAGTCACTGCACAGGACTTAAAGGACAGGAATTTAAAGATATCAAGCTCCCACAATACTAAAGAGGGAAATATTTTTACTTGTATTCATAACAGGTTCATTGTGCGAAAAAGGGTGGCTTTTTTCCCAGACATCCACCACAAGTAATATGTGAAAGGTCACATTGTCCTGCCAGCAGATCCTGTATGTTCCAGAAAAATGCAAATAAGAGATTGACAAAATCAGGCTCTTGTAAGAGGATCACATAGTTATATTTTCCTTTTCAGTAGAAACTGGCAGTTACCTGCTATAGTGTTCCGAAACCATCAGAAAGACTTTTCAAGAGACATACAACTAATCTTAAAATAATGATATATAAATAATATTATAATAATAGTAGTAAATGTCTGATACTTGTACATATTTAACATACAACTTATAAAATGTGTGGTATGCACATCAAGGCTTCCTCTGTAACTGTAAGTTAAACTTAATTTTTAATGAAAAACCAAGAACTAACTGCAAATCACTTCTACCTGGCATGGATGGCTTTCAGAAAATACCACATACAGCAAGGTTTGCTGTGAAAAGCAAGAACTAATAATTGAGATATGGTCAGTTAAAGAACATTTCAGCCTTTACTGGACATCTCCACTGCCTGTACTGCAAGTTTGCTCACCTAAAGACAATATTTTTTGTGATGTAATTACTCATAATTAAAAATGTATTTCTCATTTCTGGATTGATTTTTTTAATAGTATCTCACCCCAGCAACAGTATCTTCTTATGCATTTTTCTGGCATCAGTTACCTCCAGTTAAAGATTTTGAAAGCAGTACATGACTGAGTTTTTGTCTTCCATGAAAAAACTGTGCATATCCCGTGCACAAAAGACCAACATTGAAAACTTCTAAAAAGACACAAACATTTCCATCTCCATCATCCTATCATGCTACTTTGCTTTCCAAAGAGGGAAAAAAAAGCTTTTTGCTCAACAGGAGGGAGGACGGAGTGGGGAGGGAGGACAGAGGGGGAAGGGAGGCTGGGGGAACCAGTCTGGATTTGTTTTTAAATGTCCTGGACTGGCTAGCAAAGTTAGATTGTTTACCAGCCAAGAATTATTTCAGATGTTCGTTCACAGATTTACAAACCAAACCAAACCAAACCAAAACCAAAACAAAAAAAAAAACAAACAAAAAACCCCAAACAAACAAAAAAAAAGGAACAAACCAAAAATGTGTGTATAATTCTTGTCTGGCTTTTTCTGACCTCGAAAGTTCATAAATGAATAGTAACCCTGAAATTAAAGAAGACTGCAATAGAGATGTACTCAGATTGCTGACAGTTTCTGCGGGAAACTTGCAAAGATCAGTATAATGGATTTTGATGAGGGGAAAGAGTTTAGCTGTGGTATTGGCTTTTAAACATCCTCTCCGTGGACATGGACAAAACAGGAACAGAAATTGCTTAGGACATACCTTAAAGATCAGCAAGTTTTTGGATACATTAATGTATCTGTTCATCTGAAACAAAGCAAAAAAATCACTGAGCCATTGATTTTTACCCTGGTATCATAACATTTTATATTTTTGCTTTGCATTGCTGTAGGTGCTCTCCAGTGATTGACTAAATAAAGATAAATTAAGTAATTCACTCTCAGAAACTTCAAAAGTGAAGTGATGCAGTGTTGTTGGTAACCGGCTAATCTTACACAAAGAACATTTGCTTGCTTTCATAGAAAGATCACAGAAAGAGGCAATCTTACCCAGCTCACTAATTAAATTAACAAGATGAGTGAGTATACGTTAATAATACATAGTTCAGATGCTTTTCACCTCCATCATGAACAGATTTTATGAGATTTTACATATTTATTATGGTGGATTCTAAATATGAAATAGGACCCAATGTCAAATTTAGGGCTCTCATTTTCCACCCAGGTTTCACCAGTTCTTACTGATATCAATCACAATTCCCATGGATGCTACTAGTTAAATAGCATAACGTACAATATCCCATAGTAAAGTGGTAGATTGCTGGAATTGTCTCCAATGTGTAAATGTGTATCTGTATGTGAATCCTCTTTATGTTTCAGGATGTATGAGAGTAATGTATAAGAAGATCCGGACTCGCTCAAACTGAAAGTCTATCTAGTCCAGTAGCCTGTGGCTGACAATGTCAAACAGGAGATACTTAGGGAAACAGTATAAGAAAGCGGGAAAGAATTAAATGATCTTTGCATTGGGATATACTCCTGAACTCTGGTCTGGTGTTACTTGGTTGCTTACTGTCTGGATGGCTTTCTACAAAGTCAGAAGGAGTACCATATGAGTGCAGGGCATCTACACTAGTGTTCTGGTTGAAAGTAATAATCAAATTTTTACAGAATTTCTAGTTGTCTCCTTTTACCATTTACTGGTTCAATTCACAATGCGGCTTTGGTGTATGTAAGATTTATTGGAGAGCAAACTAAATAACTGTCCTTCTGGTTTGCACTTGAAATCCAGCTGGAGTCATAAGGTTACAAATAGCAGACTAGTGCTTTGAAACACAGGCATGACAGGGAAGTTCAACCCAGAGGACCAGGCTAAATCTAACCTGAACTGGAATCCTGTGATTGTATATAGTGTAAATGCAGAGACTTCAACGCCAACCTTTCAGGCTATGACTGAGAGGGCAAAGCTGCAACTCTTTCTTGGACTACTGGGCTGCAAACCAGTCTTTTTCCACTGTCTTTGTGGAAAAAGATGTTAGCATAAAGGACTCCATAAAAACCATGACTGATGGGAATTAATGAACTTACATAGCAGCAGTTAATATTAAACAATATTAGAAGCTGCTGTCTTCTTGTTCGCTGGCAACAGAATTTAGCTAAGAAGTCTAAAGCAACAAAATGCAAGAGGAGAAAGCTCTATTTTCTCTCAAATTGCTCTGTGCAGCTTACTGGTAAGTTTCTTTGACATTGAATTTATTGGAAGTCTGGATATTTTCAGTTATATTAATGAGTCATCTGACAAAATTAGATAATATAGTACTTAAATGGCAGGGCAGCAGGTTGCCAGTACCTAATAACCCACTTCAGAGAAGAGGAAAAAACTACAGCAAAAAGGGATTGCTTAGTTACAGTGGCTGCAGAGTCATCTTCCTGTGCTGTGTAGTCACATCCTGGACCTCTACATCAGAATTCCCCTGTGTGGCATCTGGCATGTGTGTGATGGGGTATGTGCAGCCACACTGGCACGTAACCATCGAGAAACTAGCTGATAGTGCAGGGTGTATTGGAAGCTACTGCTGCTCTGAGCAGCAATAACTAGCTGCCTGGCTTAGGGAATTGTAGGGCACCAATCACTGTAGAATCTAAGTGCCAATAATGCTTAACATTTATTTTACACTTTACAGAGTTAAAGTGCTGTAGGAACATTAGCTAATTAATTATTGCATCTCCCTTGTGAGGTGGGTCGGTTGGTAAGTATTAGTCCCATGTTACAGATAGGAAAACTGAGATGCAGTGTTTTCCCCTTTTATTTTTCTACTGCATTCTCTAAAGCTCCAGACACTCTTTAGAGGAGTTTGCAGCAAGTTGCTTGTCCAAAGCCACTAGGCAAGTTGGGGGCCTAAGCAGTATTATAATATTGGACTTCTGGTTCTCTGTCTCTTGCTTATTCCTCCAGGTACTACACAGCCTGTTTATGCATGGTTAGGAGGCTGGTTATGTTGCAGCAATCACACAAAATAAGCAAACAAATCCGACCTAAAGCAACAAACCCAGTCCTCTGACAGATCTGCTCTGTCCAGAGCTCCAAGGAACTTATCTGAGTACTTTGCTACCTCTACTACAGGTTTCCCATACCAGCAATATGCACCAGAAATAGGGTACATGTGCAATGGCTTTTGAATAGGCATCCAGAGGCAACTAGAGAACCTTGCAAGACACAGGAGCTGTGCTTCTAGGTGAACCTGCTGCTGGGAAGCCCAGAGCTGTGATGGGACAGGGATACCTGAAAACTCAACAATATTTCTGAAAGCTTTCTACAGTGTCATACCATTCAGCATTCAAATCTCTGGAAGTGGCCCTAAATTCCAAACACTGACTTTGTTGCTCAAATCTAGGTTCTAGCAGAAATCAGATTTCTATTGGGCTTGTGGGTTTTTGGAAACAACTCTCAGGGGCTTTTTAGCACTTGGAGATGTGGCCCTTTGATTCCTCTATAAGGTGCATTAAGGAGCCAAGAACATTGGTATGTGTTTTAAAACATGACATCATTGGCACAGGTCAAAAAGTTTTGGAGTTTACAAAACCACCCAAACTCTTCAGCAGCAAACTTTATGGTTTTCAGCAGCCCTTGGCCTTTCCTTTTAATCTGCTACTGTGTTCAGTTTAACCCCCCTTTTGAGTGCTGAACCTTGTTTAGGAAGTAAAATCCTTCAATCTGAACTCCGCAAGAGAGACTGGAGTGTTTTGTACATGCTATTGCAATTACAGCCCAGAGCAAAAAGGCAAGGCTGATACACTGAGCACCCACTAATTTACTCCATTTTCTGATAATGAAAGGGTTTTGAAATGTGGGAACTCTAAGGTGGCTATAGGTGGAACACCTCCAACATTGCTCTGTCTGGGACGAGAACACCGCAAATATTAAGTGAGCGTGACAGAACATACATTGGTATTTTAATGAAAATGGTCCAAAATATTTAGTGCTGAAAGGCATGCTTCAGGACTGAGATGTTTTGGAACTACTTGAATCTGTGAATGATACTTCCATGAGTATTTTCTTTCTTGTAGGGCTCTGAGCTCCTCTTGTTGGATATTGTTGAAGAAAAAATAATCTGACAGTAAACAGTACATGGAGAATCCTTGTACTGTGATTTGTAGAGGTTATATTTGGAACTGGGAAAGGGTCCTTCCCAAGAATTTAGTGATTATAAGTCAGGCCCCAAAATAATCTGATGAATACTGGGCCACTATTTCCTAGTCAGCTATTGATAAGCCCAGATAGCATTTTCAGTCTTAGCTTTACAGTTGTTTGCACTGAAAGTATAATTTAGCTTTTTTCCATTCTTAGCTAGGAATCTGATCTAAACACATGCTGCTGACAGCTGATGCTTTAAAAAACCCCCAGGATTCACAAGACCCGGCAATTTCAAAATGCAATTCATAAAGCTAATTGCAATTCTTCATGTAAGCAAGACCAATTACGTGTATGTACTTGACCTTTAAACACCAGTTCGGTTTTCTCTCTGAGACTTTTGTATTTTTAATTTCTTCACCTCTCTGTTTATTGTTCTTAATCAAATCATGCCCTCAAGTGATTAAGAACTTGAATTAAGGTTTCATACTTCTCTTTAAGTATGTGATGGGGAGAAGAGGGTTAACACAAGCACCTTGAAACCAATGCTTTAAAAACTCAAATGATTAGTTTAGTTGATGTAAATACTTCTTCAAAATGCTAGCAATACAAATATTGCTGAATTATGCTAGTAGACAAGATCCAGTTATGAGAGTTTTCCAATAAAATCATTGTAAATATAATAGTGAGGTGTCGTCTTCTTTAATTAAGCAAGGTCTAAATAAAAAAACCCAAACAAACCAAAACCAAAAGGGTGTAATTGATTGTAAAAATCCCTTTAAATAAGTTAATACCTAATCAGCAGCATAAGAAATATTGAAAAAAAAAAAAAAATTAACTTTCTGTTCTGGCAGCAGCCTTTGAAAAACAGTTTCTGGTAGGCTTCCCTGGCATTCGCTAAGTATTGGCAGCCTTGGCAAACTGGCTGGAAAGAGGATACAGAAATTACCTAATTCAAATATCTGAATCATTGTGTGTTGGCTCCGCCAATCTTTACGTCCTGCCCCCGGGTTCTTCTGCACCCTCCATCACCGCCGTGCTGGGGTTTGGGCTGGTGCCTGCAGCTAATGAATACTGCATTTCCTCCTCTCGTTTCATCTCACCTATCAAGATGGAAATGTGAAATACTCTATGTTGAATCTCATCCTGCCTCTTACCATCAACATAACCGTGAAGCAGTGTCAGAGAGAGGAAGGCTCAGATGGCTGGTTTTGGGCTGCTCTCCCTCCTGACCTGGTGCCTCTGCTGGAAAGCTGACACCACTTGCTGTGGGCCAGTTGTAATATGGTTTGTTTAACAGGGTAAATCATGCTTTTATCACGGGAAATAAGACGTGGTGGAGACATGTTGTCATGGTTACTTAGCCATTTCCCCAGAGTCACAACACCAGTGTCCCGGAGGAGACATAATTCCATTTTATGCATATGCATGAGGCTAGCAGGTGCTTTGGCACTTTAATTATATATTTTTTAAATGGCTAACTGTAAAATAGTGACAGAAACACAGAGTAAAAAGGATAAGAAATGGACTTGGAAAGCAGGCAGTAGGATTGTCAGGCAAAGGAAAAAAAAGTCCAGATTTCCGAAGGCCACTGCCAGTATTTAAAATAAAGTAAATAAATATAATTCCTAATTATGTAGGAAAGTCAAGAAGACACTGAAAATTATAATCTCCAGGTAGGAGGGTATGTGAAAGAAGCTTTACAGAACTGAATTCTTATATGATTTTTTTACATTAAAGTTACTCAGCTCATGGAAATGGCAAGAAGGGTGGGAGTGAGAGAGACAAAAATGAATAAAATATTATAACTCTTTAATAATTAAAAAAGCCCCCCCACAATAAAATGTATGCATACAGAACCTATTGAAAATTATTGACATCATCAGATGACTATTTTAATGCATTTTCAATGCATTTTCTAAGTTACTGCACTTCATTTAGCTGCTGTCATGTCAGTCATGACCAGCTCCTGCTGTCCCAGGTATTAACTACTGTCCGTCAGTTAAATAGGACTGTGTACTTTTAGCTGAGCACTATCGAAAGTAAATCATGATTAAGTCAAAATAACTTACAAGGACAAAGATTTCCCAAATTATCTGCAATTATATCAGCTGCTGTGTAATGACTGCACATTAAAATATTTTACAAGCCTGTGCATGTTTTTACAGGCAACTGATATTTAGACATTGATTAATGTGTCCAAGAATAAGATGAAATAATAAAATCTGGAAAACCTCTGAATACTGATACCTGTCATACATAAGAGGTACAATGCTGGAAGGAGAACCCTCTACAACTAGTTGACCTTGTGTCTCCTACCACTGAAACACAAATTTCACTTTACTGATCGTGTTAGGGATTTTGGACTTAATCAAAGATTTCGGGAGTTGACAGGAATAAATTTGTTCACAAAAGGTGAATAAGCCATGAACAATTTTTCTGAGTGATGTTCTGGATCTTTCTACTATACTTCTAAGAGGGAGCTGGGAAACCATTATTTCATGAAAAATGTCAAAATGTCAACTTTATTTTTTATTTGGTGGGAACGAAAACAAGGCTGTTCACTATTTTTGTAGGTGACTTCAGGTCAGATGTGTCATCATTTTGTTTTGAGGATATTCACTTGGGTTTTGAAATGGTCTTATTCTGTTACATGAACATATAGAAACATACATGAACTTTCTTTCCTTGTCCACTTCTCCTCCCTACTACCGAATTTTTGCTGAAACTGGAATGTTTCCATAAAATATTTCCTGTTTGACAGAAAACTGCATTCCAGTGAATGTTTTTTTTCAAATCTTTTAAATCACTCCAGTTTTATGTTCTTGAGTATCTTTTTTTAAGAACATCACATCAGGCTGTGCTTTCATGGGCACTTGGCTCAGCCACAATGCCCTTTTGTATCGCAGGGTTGTTTTTATCACAGGTTAACTCACAGGACCTGCAAACAGTTTCAAGAAAAAGGGAGGAAGAAGCAGGGGTAGGAAAAACCATGAGTTGCTTATTGAACCACTTATATAAAGAAAAATGCTTTTGTAGTAGCATGTTGTGATGGAACAATGGTAATGTGTCCTCTGAAACACTATTTCTGAAGTCGACTGTATCCTGGCCTCTCTTTCCACATTAACAGCTGTTCTGGAGCGAGCTCAGGAGGCACAGAAGCCAAAGAAGCCACATTTATACACAAGGTGAGAAACATCCACAGTCAATTGAAGTGAGGTGTGGACTGAAGAGGTTAAGAAACATTGGTTTCCCCACTTGCAAGTTTGTCTAAATGTTTATGTTCTCCTGGAAATGTTTCATGACAACCAAATCATGTTTGGCTCACACACTTTTGGATAAAGGTTAAGGCTCTGTGTTCATTACCAGAGTTCTCGTCCAAAAAAAGTCTCTTATGTAATCAAACAATATTAATTTTATGCATGTTAGAAGCATTCTTTCCCTCCATTGTGAATCTGAAACCTGAGCAGTGCCTTGGCTGTTGTCTGTGACATTCTGACTAGCTAATGTAATTGCACTGCTGTTATGGACACGTGCCATAAAATGTATGTGTTAAATATAGCTAGAAGACCAAAGAAGAATACTTAGATATATATTGCACTTTGTTCACACGAAGCAGAAACTTCCTAAAAGGCTCCACTACGGAGTATACACACATTTAGCCAATACCTTTGGAGAGATGTGTATTAACTACCTCCTCATGGCAGTGCTAAATTTTAAAAGAGCTGCACAATTCTCAGTTTTAGCGAAGACTTCTACACAGAAATATTTTAAAAAAAGAGTCAGTTTCTGTTGCCAAGCTAGCAATTCACCGAAGAAGTTCAAGAAAACCTGTGTGGCTGTGGCCGCTTTTCCTGCTGATCCCAGATGTGCCAGGTACAGACCCATTCCTCCTCTAACTTCCCTGGCATAGTTGGTTGGAAGTTACTGTCTTCTAGGCTCTAGCAGCAGAGCTGCTCCTCCAGCTCCTCACCAGCTTGTGTTGATCCAAATGAGCCATGTTAACTAGTGGCATTGACTATGTATTCACTGGCACAGCTAATATTAGTCAGTCAGATTTGGGAGAGCTCATACAGCCCTACTAAAGGGTCTGAAGGAGCACTGTGTCCAGCAGAGAAAAGACTGTGCAGCTGGGGTGCTCTAAAGGCAGGAATCCACTGAGCTGGCAAAGACTTGGGGCAAGGAGTATGTCTGTTTATTCTCCATGTAATTCCTCCAGAAAAAAAAAGTCCTGATTCAGTGGAGCACTAAAGCATGTATTTTCACACCTCTGAGATGAATGGGACTGGAGCTGGGGAGAGACCCCAGCCCTGCTGGAGTTCCAGGGTGAAACTTTTGTTGATTTCAACAGAGTAAGAATTCATCCCTTGCGTACTTAGCTGAATGGGCCCTGGGACCCTCCAGATGCTCAAAGCATCTGCATCAAAGCAAAGTAAGCACTTTTTTGCCTAGTTAAAGGCTGAGTTCTTCTTACAAGGAGAAGTGTGGGCTTCTGTGACACTACTGTACCCACTTCTACCCCTAGATAAGCCAAGTGGTCAATGTGTCAAATACAAAACTTTAAAGGAATGGGAAACAAAACTATCTTCTTGCATCTGCACTAACAAATCCATCTTAGTTATTCAGTTATTACTGAATTTAATAGCACTATTACCCATGTATTTATCCTCAGAACTGCTCCATGAGGTGAGGCAGTGCTGCTAATCCTGCAGAACCAGCAGCTCAGTGGAGACAAAAGGTTTTGCAGTACCACACAAGTAATTCACCTTTGGGCCTTGCTCTCCCACAGCTTAGACTAATGCTCCCATGCGCCAGACTTTGTCCCATCCTCACCACTTGTTTTACATAAAGCCTATTGCCTTGTGTACAACATCATTTTACTGCATGAAAAAAGCTCACATTCAAATCCCTACTCTTTCAAAAAAGTCATGACCTGGAGCTTCTATGGAGCTACTTTCATGAGAAAGAGAAATGAAATGGGTGCTGCAATTGATTATTACAAATATTAAAGGGGAAAATTTTGCTTGAGGAGCACTGTAGGAAGTCAGAACTTGACACTGATATGAGGCTGGGCTTCAGAAGGGACTGGGAGGGCTCATTCCTTCTGTCTCCCAGGTCTTGAGTGGAAGGAAATGGCGGCCATTCTACATTGCTGGAATAGGGTGTTAGATTTGTACAGCACCTAGCACTATTTGATGCTGCTTCATGCCCAAGCTCCTCAGGTGCTACTTCTCTGTTAATACAACTGTCCTTAGCTTTGAACTCAACCTTATAAAGTCTTTTAAAATTTGGGGTACAAGTAAAGAGTTTTGCAGGAGGTGGGTAAAGCTAACTGAAGCACTTTGCTCTCCTATAGCTGAAAACTTGAAATAACACAAACCTAGGAAAAAAATGTCAGAAAAAGATCTTAGGAAGTCACCTATGCTACTCCTCTATCTTCTCTGTAACTCTATAGCATGTTGCCCTACTTATGACACTTCTGAAAAGGGCTCAAGGATCTCTACTGAAAGAAATACTACAACCTCAATATGCAACCTCTCTCATTTCATTACAGTCTTGGTTAATAAAGTTTCCTAAAGTCAAGCCTAAAATTCTCTGCTTCTGTTACTCAAGTCCTTCACCACGGATGTGACAGAGCATTCCTATGCCCTTTAAATAGTTTTTACATGCCTAAGTATTAAAAGTATTAAATCCATCCTTAGCCTTTTCTTCTTTAGAATAACAATCTTAATTTTAAAAATCTTTCTTCCAAAGTCACCTTTTGCTTGGCCCTTCCCTCCTTTTTGCTTTTTTTTTTTCTTAAAGATTGCTTCCCCTGTTCCCACCTGAGGCTAGACACAGGCATTTCAGCAGAAGCTTAGCAGGTCTGAGAAGAGCTGAAAGATGGGTTTGTAATAGAGAAACAGGATTTTGGTTAAAATTGCTCTTGCAACTTGCCATTTCATCTGCAACTGTATAAGCACTGCACTGAGCTGAATCAATCCTGGATCAGACCTTTACAGAATTGAACAATAAATACTTTTATTTTGATCATATACCAGTATAATTGCAATCCAAAATATTCTCTATCTCCTCTATAATCTTCTGTAAGAATATCAGGTGAAATACTGTAAAACCTTACTAAAGTCAAGGTGTATAACATCTACTAATTCCCATTACTCACAAGGCCCATTATACAGTCAGAAAAGAAAATAAGGTTCATTTAACATAGTATGAAACATAAATATTGATTTCCAGATGCTTTACTTCTTAGAGAATTTTTCTGAGGATTTGACTTAATTTGAATTCTTCAGTAACTCCTCAGTTCCCCCTTTTGCTTAAATAAAACACAAAATTGTGCTTTTCCAGCTGTCTAGTTCTTAATTCTCTTTCCACAAGTTTCCAGGAACACTACTAGTGACTCTGAGATAGCTTCAGCCAGTCCTTTAAGTGTCCTATACAAAATTCATCAGATACAAAGGATTTTTCAAAATGTTGAATTTAAATGAATTCTCTTTACCAGTCTTTCTCTTTTCTAGACAAACATTTTTCATTTCTAATTTTAATCATGCCAGCCCCATGTTCATAAATGATCTTTTAATTGATGAGGATGGAGGAACCTCACTTCACACACAGCCCTTCTCTGCATCCCTTTTGAGACTTTTCTGCCTCATGATAGTTCAGTTAACACGGCTCTTGGCTTACCTCTTACTCCCAATGCACATGCAGAATGATTTCTTCTTACCTTTGGTGTTTCAGTCTGTGTTCCAGCTTTTCTTTTTCCTACTTACATGACCCTGGTAATCTTTCATACTCCGTCTGTAGTATCTGAACAGGGCTTGCTTCTTCTGTGCACCCCCCCCCACACGCTGGTCAGTCTGTCTCCTACTGCAGGGACTTTCCATTTCCAGCACTGTCAAAGCCCCCTTGTTACCATTGGAAGCTTCACTCACTTTGGGCAGTTTTGTGGCCAGTTGTGGTGACCCTTCCACGATGAAAGTACCTGGTTCTTTTATTCTATAATTATTACCTATAAAATTTTCAGGCAGTTGTAGTCTTCCCTACATGACAGTTTTCCAGCAAGTAAATGTATCCAGGCTGAGGCAACATCCTTCCTGTTTTCCCCCTGCCTGTTCTTCCTTTCATATTAATTCCAGTTATGCAAATTATCGCATCAAGGCTCTGTTATGCCAATTAAATAGTAATTTTTATCTTGTATTAAGACTTCCAGCTCCGCCTGTTTATCCCAAATATTTTTTCCATTAGTATACAGACATCTAAGGTGTTCAGAGCATTGATTCACTATCCTCTGTGTCTCTCCTGTGACCCTATCATGAATACCAAAACCTCCAAAATTTTAGGCCTGTATCAGGCTGCTCTTATTTATGCTCACTTTTGTTGTTTTTTTTCCCTAGACAGCTCCTCCCTTGATTCTACTTTAAAGCCTTTCTAACTAGGTTAGCAGTTTGTTGGATGAACAGCATGGAGCCAGTGCTGCAGAAAAACCTGAACACCCTCCAGTAGCATCTCAGTTTATGGCAGGCAGCACCTTTCCTCCCCTGACCTGCTTCCCCTGAATTGCAGATCCAGCCAGCAGAGAACCTCCTCTCTTCTCATCAGAAGAGGATCATCAGCTTGCTCAACAACTCTTTTGTTTTGAGGAGGGCAGGCTACAAATCTTGTAGCTGGTGGGGTGTGTGATTTTTTCTTAGCACTGGGATTTAAGATCTAGTCCAGAACGCCAACCATTTCCTGAGCTGTATCATAAGAAACGTGGCCAGCAGGTAAAAGGAGGAGACTCTCCCCCACTACTCAATTCTTGTGAGATTCCATCTGGAGTACTGTGCCCAGTTCTGGTGCCCTCAACACATGAAGGAGATGGAGCTCTTGGAGTGAGTCCAGAGGAGGGTCACAAAGATGATCAAAGGGCTGGAGCACCTCTCCTATGAAGACAGGCTGAGAGAGTTGGGGTTGTTCAGCTTGGAGAAGAGAAGGCTTCAGGGAGATCTTATAGCAGCCTTCCAGCACTTTGAAGGGGCCTACAGGAAAGTTGAGGAAGGACTTTTTACAAAGGCATGGAGTGATAGGAAGACGGGGAATGTTTTTAAGATGAAAGAGGGTAGATTTTGGTTAGATATTAGGAAGCAAGTCTGTAGTGTGAGGGTGGTGAGACACAGGCACAGGAGGCCCAGGGAAGCTATGTTCCCTCCCTGGAAGTGTTCAAGACCAGGTTGGATGAGGCTTGGAGCAACCTGGTCTAGTGGGAGGTGTCCCTGCTCATGGCAGGGGGGTTGAAACTAGGTGACCTTTAATGTCCTTTCCAACTCAAACTATTCTATGTTTCTAATATCACTTTCTGCCTGGACAACATATCTTCTTAATTTCTACAGGTATCATCTGCCTTGGGAAGGAGCCATCTCCTGCATCCCTGCCTGTGGAGAAGCTGTTCCTATTTCCATGGCTGGTGCCCTGCTCTAGTTAGCCAGCCTCTTTGTGTTAGGAGATGTCATCACACACTGTATCCATGGCCCTTTCTGATTCCTTTCCCTGCAGCTCCCTGACTTGCCATCAAAGTAACCCCAGGGGTATCTCAGGCACCTTGCCCACTTTTTGTCTACCCTTCCCCACTGGAAAGGAGAGAGAGGCCACATTCTTTGCCAATCCAACCTAGCACAGGGGCTGAAGAATCAAGGATCAGCATTCCCTACCTGAGATGCATCTCCCTGCTGCAAATCAGCATCAATGCTTGTCTTCAGGATTGGGTGCAGCCAGACTGATCTCACTACACCCTTAAACCCAGAGGTAGGAAACTGCTCTTCTCTAAGCATCAGAGAGATGCTTCAGGGCATATCTTCTGTTAATGGCCATCAGTGTACCAGCCTGGGTACAAACACACAATGAGATTGCTTCAGCCAGTTCTTTAAATATTCCATACAAAATTCATCTTACCCAGAGGACCTAAAAGCACTGGAGAAGGGAGCCTTGCAGCTTCCACATCACAGCTAGCTCATCAAGCTGACCTGCTTGGAGTCCCGGCAATGTGAATGTATGTCCCACTGCTTCTATTTGTGCAGGCATATTGTAAAAAATATATTTCAACCTCACTTTTGTGAAAGTATGAGATGACAATGCTGCCACTGCAGTCAGTCCTGCGGTAATTTTTTCCCTCCAACTAGGTTCTACTGAAATAACATTTTGTTTAGCATGTGAAATGGTAAATATTTCAAATCATAGGAAAACATTGAATAGTTGCATTTTGTTCTAAAAAGTGAGTACCCACTAGGAAAATACTAGAAGAATGAAGCCTTCTTCCTTTTCCTGTTGATTGCGTGTGCTATGCTTTCAGGCAAAATGGCATTTCCCTCCAAGATACGATGCTCCATTCTTTCCCAGCACTTGCTACTGACATAACTTCCTAAGTTATTGTTATTCCTCTTATTGATTATTATTGCCAATACATGGAAGGCTTATACCAGCATCCAGCTCCTTCGAAGGCAGTGCAGGCATCCTCAGAAGAAATCTGACCACACATTCACCAAGGTAGGGGAAGGTGTGAAGGACCAGCATTAATAAATGGAGGTACCAATTGCACAAAATCTATTGTAGTCTATGCACCTGTTTATCTGAATGTGCTCTTTTGTACAGAATGAGGAAATTCTAACATTGTAGCAACTGCTGAAACTGAGTTGGGCAGATTAAACTGATAATTACCATGTTCTAGAAATCCGTTTTTGATGATGAGGTTTTTTTATGCCTATAACAACACACAGATCCAATTGCGAAAGCTTAAAATTGCCTCTTCAGTAGAAGCAGGGCTTTGATTTCATCTAATTTGACCCTTCCACCCACACTTATAAGTGCACTCCAGTGTGGCTAGAGATAAAAACTTTGAAATTTAAATGTGCAACTTGCAGCTGAGGTTGGATTTGCAAGCTAGGACACAGAGTACCTTTTGATGAGCAGCAGTTTTCATTACAGCTGTCAGAAAATACCTCCCCATTAGGAAGCGATGAGTACATTTAATTCAAGTCCAACCCTTCCAACACCATCACTTACAGACACTCTTCTGCTCTGTAAGTGAGGTTCTAATAATACACTGAGCCATGTGGGACACACCGGCGTGATTAATGGTTGGATGTGAACATACACTGCATAGAGTATATATTTCCCCCTTAAATGAATGTATCTGGTTTTCATTGATATTGAGGTAGATTTGCTCTGTACTTGCTCACATGAGGAAGCCTAGAACTGTGGGATCTATCATTCAGTAGTAGCTCCTGATAACACTAACACTTGGAACATGGCAAAGTAAAAAATGTGAATTCATATTCACTTTTAATAAACTGGGGTAATTAGTCAGTTGAAATGCAATAGAAAGTGACAGCCTGTGACACATAAAAGACTGCAGACTGACAAAGACAGAGCTATTCTTCATTGCACTAACATCCGTTTCTTCATCAACATTGAATTTTTTCAGTCTCTTGGCATTTCAATTATATTATAAAATGAAGGGCTAAAATCCTGGCT
This sequence comes from Apus apus, assembly GCF_020740795.1. Classification (NCBI taxonomy): domain Eukaryota; kingdom Metazoa; phylum Chordata; class Aves; order Apodiformes; family Apodidae; genus Apus; species Apus apus. The sequence goes on along the minus strand of NC_067283.1, from coordinate 109,436,532 downwards.
CTGCATCTTTTCCTCTTCTCTTTGAGAATAAAGAAAAGATATGAGACAAACCCTCTCTGCAGTTCACTTCTATACCCCCTGGAATGATGCCTCTGGGCCATGGCATCCAACAGTACCCATGATGGGTGTTCAGCCTTGATGTCATCAAAGTGCTGCTGGGACTGTGAAATCCCACCAAAGAGAAGCACTTGGAAGATAGCGAGAAAGGGCCAAAATAGATTAATAAATAGCCAAAATATTTAGCAAATTCAACCATGAAGTTCAGGATGCCTCAAACACTCCTTTTCTCTGTGATGGCATCATAGGTATTTCCCTCTGCATCTCCAGTGCCCAACACCTAAGGGCTCTCTAGCAGGGTGGTGGGCTAACTAATTTCTGACAGAAGGGGGTGTCACATTTCCACTTCAGCTGCTCCCCGTTTCCCCAGTGCTCCCATCCTTTGTGAGCTCAAGCAACTAATTGTCCCAGCATAAAACTAATTCCTGCCCCTAAAAAGGATAGCTTTCTGCTTGGTTAGCAAATTGAAACAAACCTCTGAAGGACCTGACCATTCCTAGAGCCAGTGGAAGCAGAGGAGGAGGATAATGGCACGAGGAGCTAGAGAGGAAGGAAGAATAGCATGTGCAGGAGAGGGAAGAGAGGAGAAGGATGGAGCTGGGAGCTCACTTTGCAGGAGCAGCAGCAAGTCAGCTGGCTGTGTCCAAGAAATTCTGGTTCTTAGTTTCCCCTTTTTCGTGATGATTTTTGGTAAGGTACTCATTTGAGGACATAAATGGTGTTACCTTATAAATGCATGTGATGAACCAGCTACATTTACGCCATTTCAGCACTCAGTGAGGTTAAGCTATATAGAGAAGAAATACCTTTTATTATAGAATCATAGAATGGTTAATGTTGGAAGGGACCTTAAAGATCATCAGGTTCCAACCTCCATGCTATGAGCAGGGACACCTCACACTAGACCAGGCTGCACAAAGCTTCATCCAGCCTGGCCTTGAGCATCTCCAGGGAGGGGGCAGCCACAACATCTCTGGGCAACCTATTCCAGCACCTTACTACCCTCAAGGTGAAGAATTTCTTCCTGATGTCTAACCTAAATCTACCCCCTTTCAGTTTAAAACCGTTATCCCTTTTCCTATCACTAATCTCTCTGGCAAAAAGCCCCTCCCCAGGTTTCCTGTAGGCCCCCTTCAGGTACTGGAAGGCCAAAATAAGGTCTCCCTGGAGCCTTCTCTTCTCTGGGCTGAACAGCCCCAACTCCTTCAGCCTGTCTTCATAGCAGAGGTGCTCCAGCCTTTGATCATGTTTGTGTCCTTTCTCTGGACCCCCTCCAACAGCTCCATTTCTTTCCTGTACTGAGGGCACCAGGGCTATACACAGAACTCCAGGTGGGGTCTGACCAGAGCAGAGTAGAGGGAGAGAATCACCTCCCTGACCCTGCTGGCCACACTTCTTTTGATGCAGCCCAGGATGTGTTTGTCTCTCTGGGCTCCAGCGCACACTGGTGGCTCATGTTGAGCTTCTCACTACTACCACCCCCAAGTCCTTCTCCTTGGGACTGCTCTCTAGCCATTCTCCCCCCAAGCTGTATTTTTTGCCTGGGGTTGTGCTGACCCAGGTGCAGGATGGTAAAAAACTGAACAGCTTTTAGGCAGACAAGACCTTTGTCAGGACTGAAATAGCATCACCCACTGCCTTGGAGCAGGCTGGTGACCTGAGCACTACTACTCTTCTCACCATTCAGGTCCTCTGAAAATCTTGCCACTAACCTCAAGCAGATAAAAAGAAGTGAGAAGAAAGTATTTTTATATGAAGAACAAATTACATTTAATTCCTTTGTTTTAATGACATCAGGATATTTTGCTGTGCAAAGCTTCAGCTTACTGACTGGTGAAACATCAATGACTTACCTCTCAAGCGTGCTATTTTGTTAATTTTTATATATGGTTTTGAGAGCCTCAGATGGAAGGCACCAAAACTGAGCTGTATAATTTTTTCAGAAGCCTCATGGTCTCATTTGGTTCGCTTATATGTCACAGCAGCTTTTAATTTCCCAGTTTTTAGGACTTAAGTCTTAAAATACACTAGCAGCCAGAAGCTCCCCTATAAGTACTTGAATGAAAGGGTTGGATTTTCAACTGTTTCTAGTCTCCTGCAGCTCATATTGTTTTAATAGAGATGTGCTGTTCAAAAAACGTAGCTCCCAGATGCAGGCATGAGCACTTCTGCTTCACAGCACACCCACTACTTCTATCACCTCAGTGAAAAATGGATCTAGAGAGGACTTGTAGTCTAGCTGGCACCCACAGAAAAAATGGTGGTGGTCTGAACTACCTCCACTGCTGACTTTTGAGTCTTATTTTTTAGTGAAAAAAGAAGTAATCTGTGCAAAAGTGAAATAAACAACTGTACATTCTGAATATATGTTACAAATCTCAGGAAATGTAAAAGGCAAAAATGTGTTAGTAGCACTGTTGGAATTACTCATTCGTGAACAGTTTTGTTGGAAAATCACAGCCCTGAGGTGTGCCTCTCTGTGCCTTCATCTGTCCCTTAGGTGCCCTGAAGAAATTGTAACCTGGGCACCGTGGCAAGTTGCTGAAGATGCCTGTTATCTTTTCCATTATCTAACTGGACTTCTTAATGTCTGATATATTTCTTCTATTAACAGTAAAGTCTTTTTTGGTAACCAGGTAAACTGAAATTCTGAATATTAAGCATTCAGGGGTATAAGCTCGAACCTGTGCTTATAAACTTGAAATTCATTGTTTATAAATGCTTGTTTGAGTAAAGGGCTGTATGAATTAGTCTTCCAAAAGAGGCATGAACAGATTGGATCTGAAGTGCAGGCCAGTTCCTCAAGTGGAGTAAGTATTGACTCAGGTATCGACACTGGTGAAACTAAACCATTTTATACCAGCTGAGGGCTCTGTGTCTGTTTTTTTAAATTCAGGCAACTTTTCACAGAAAGGGTTTTATTCTCTCCCTGTTCAGCCAGCTCTATCCATGATCAGAAATAGTGTTCATCTGCCAGGTCACTACAGAAGTGAGATAAATGTGCAGATGATGAAGAAGTCTTAATCATAGTTTACTTTTAACCCTTTGATTTTGTTTGTTACCTCTTGAGTTATTTATCCTAGCAAATCACCTCGACTCTGGCAAAAAAAAAAAAACAAGGGAAACAAACTGCAGCCTGTTTTCACCTTAAGCAGCCAAGTGGTTAAAGGACTGGCATGTAAACAGCTCCACTACACCTATGCTGTATTATGAAGTCCAGTGGGATTCTGCTTTAATCTTGAGAGGGAGTGTGAGGGGTTTGTTTTTCACAGGGGCTTTAGCCTACAGTTAAGTGCAAACACCTGCTGAAGTACTGGTAATTAGTAGGTAATTAGTAGCTAATGTTCTTAGAATTTAAAAAGAAAAGCTTACATAAGTAATTACTTACTATTTCTTATAATGTGCTGCTTTTCCTGAGATTTCATATCCCCAGAACATTTGCCAAGTTCCTAGGTTCCCCAACATACTAAATTGTTTATTAATTACACACGTATATTGCTTGTAGAAAAAATAAAATGCATTAAAATGCTGGAAACAGGAGCGAGTTATCTTTTAAATTACAGCACAAGACTCGTTGGAAATGGCAGAATTTGAAGAGGGTAACAGCTTTAGTAGGAGCATTAATTTGGGGCCATGGGAGGAGGATGGTGGTGGCTGGAGCAGTGGAAGCAACAGCTGGGTAGCCCAGAAGGAGTTCCTTCTTCTTGGAGAGGGGAAAGAGACATGGAAGAAGAGGAAGCCTTTGCAGTGGATGTTTTTCTCTAGCAAGTAAATGCTTAGCACAGCTGTGGACCCCCAATTGGATTCACACGTTCCCTGCTCTATTCACACATTTCAGGTGTGCTAAGACTTGGGGGCTGCTCTGGCTCAGCAGCAAAGTGGTTTGAATGATGTTTCACCTCTTGTAGAAGGATCTTTTCTGGATCAATGGAAAAGCTGAAATCTCTGGGTTGTCAAACTCTTTCTGCAGTCAGCACTCACCATTTTCATAAATATTTAGGCAAGGCTGTGCTTCTCTGAATGCTTTAGACCATAGCTAACACTTCATGCAAATATTTGGGCTTTGATTGCACTTAGCAGCTGCTGGCCTTGCTCTTGCAGTGTGAAGGACAAGCTTTACACAGAGACAAAAGAGGGGGTAAATGCTTGCTGAGGTCCATCCATGGCCAGGTGTCCTCCTGTGGAACCTTGTCTGCAGCTCAGCATGAGCCTCTTCCTATAGGGGAGTAAGGTACACACACCTTGTCCTCTCGGATGATGACTCTTCTGTGCATACCAGGCAGGATTTAACAGGAAGAACATGTAAAGGTGAATCATACTTCTACAGAGTAGTCCTTGCAGGGAAGAGGTTGAATTTTACCCTCCAAGTTCTGCACTGGGCAGTGGGACAAAACATTTTTGAGAGATCTGCCATCTTCATAGAATCACAGAATGGTAGGGGTTGGAAGGATCTTTGGAGATCATCTAGTCCAACCCTACTGCCAAAGCAGGTTCACCTAGGTCAGGTTGCACAGGATCATATCCAGGTGGGTTTTGTCTCCAAAGAAGGAGACACCACAGCCTCTCTGGGTAGCCTTTTCCAGTGCTCTGTCACCCTTCTTCTTTGAGCCCATGCTATGCAGCAGGGCCCTGGGGACAGTTGAGGTCTCTTGGGATCTTCTTATGTAGCTTTCAGAAGAGCTGAGCTGAGAAAACCTCCCTGCTTTCTGAGGAAGCACACCAATTTGAAGGAGCTGCCTTCCAGACCATGGCTCTGGGAAGGGGGAAGTGGCCCTGGAAATCTCTCAGCTTCTGACTGCCTTTATCCTGTTTCACCCCATTTCAGTTAGGACTCTGTAAACTAAGAGTTTGTGGGGCAGGGTGGCCAGGTCTGTGATGCTTTAACCGAAAGGTGATTTAAATGAGGATGGAGCCACTCTTTAAAGATACATTGGGAAGCTGAAGTGTTTCTTTTATTGTTACTATTCAGAGTTAAGTTTTGTTTTTAGCTTGGCTGTGAACAAGAAAAAACAAACAAACATTCGCAAATTGGACTAATTGAGATTAAAGCTGCTGGTAGGCACCAACTTAGCATACAGCTTGGGCTTCCTCAGGGTTTTAGGTCCTCCAGCACTCTTATTATTCCTTTCCAATCAATTAAGCTGAATGCAAATGGCAAAAAAGTAGAATAAAAATCAAACTAAAACAAAGGGAAAAATCACTTCTAAAAAAAAATAAATTACAAAAATGCCCCAAGGTTGGGGGAGAGTTGGCTGTTTCAGCAATAAGTAACTCTTGAGAAAAACACCCACATTTTCATGCAGAGTTTCAATACTAGCTGACTAATGTTCTTTAGGTGTACATCTTGGAAGGCTCCAAGCCCAGCTGTAGCTTAATAGCAACTAATATCAACTCCTCTCACACCGAGGCAGCAACTCTCTGAGGAGGTTCTTAAGTGCTAGGGCAGCATTTGTTTCCTGAACACTGGGTCTGCTTTCTTCTGGCTAAGACAAACCAGGTAGTCCTTTGTCATTCACCTTTGCTTTAGATTCATACATTTACCACAACTCAGGATTTCCTGAACTGCAAAAGGCATTGCCCGTCAGGACAAAGAAAACCTCTGAATGAAGGCATCCTAGGTGATGAAGATAGATATTTGTCCTTGCAAAGTCCTTATGAAAGAGTGTGTCTCTCAGTGTTTCTTTCAGTGAAAAAGTGCTAGCTTCATTTTTTAATTAAAAATAGTGCGTGCTTCATACTTATATGGTAATGATTTGTAAAAGTATTTATGTTTCCTAAATAAGCAGTAATTAAAAAAATTAAACAGCAAATCTGCAGCCCTTTAGGAGCTATTTTCTGCCACTGTGTTATGCACCAGGGATGTGCGAGGCTTCCTACTCAGAGCTGGGGACCAAAGCAGATTATTTGTGCTTCAAAGGCATCAGTCTGTACATCCAAACTGCAAAGTACCATCCCTGTGTTTTAGTACTGTTAGTGGTGTAGGATTGAGAATGGAGATGTTGTGCTTCACTTTGAAAAGAAAGAAATGCACCCCTTTCAGCCTGTTTTAATAGACGTTCTCATGGCATGTTTCACTCTGAAGGAGAAGCTAAATTATTGTGGAAGGAGGTATGGTAAGAATATTGACATAGGAGGATAGTCTTATATTCTTTGAATCACAATAGAAAACTACTTGAAAGAGTGCAAAAATAGCACCCTGCAGTTGAAGAAAAGAAGAGTAATTAATTCAAATTATTTTGGACACAAATTGGCATTAAAATACAAGCACAATTTGGCCAGAACATCGGATTAATGTACCTTGCCAAAGGGTTTATGGCATTAAATCATCTAATCTAGCCATGCTTTCAGACCTGAACAAAAGACCAATTCTATAATGCAGTCCCCTCTGTGGGCCCACTCCATGTGCCCTGGGGTTCCTAATGCACTTTTATGTAGCTTTTCCATGAAGACCAACCTTAAGTAGACATAATACTTTTACTGTTTCTCTAGCATGGTACTTAAGACGTATCTCACCATGAGAGGTCAGTTCAGTTAACTAATTAAAAATGTCAAATGCTGTTTAAGATGTCCCATGGCATCTGTGTCACTCACCAGTGTTGGTAGATGCAACACATCACCAAGGGAAAGCTTGTGACTTTCAGAACAAGGAACCACTTCTTGTCCCATATGTCTATTGGAAATACCAGGCTGCTGCTGTCATGAAGGGATAGTATATTTGAGTTGCACTGTGGAAGCCAGTTTCATTGTTATCAAACGATAATTTCTTCCTGTACTCAGAATATTGTTTGTTTTGATTTTCTGTGAAAATTTAGGACCAGATGGAAAGCAGTTTTTCTGTGGCTACTACATCTTCCTGGAGAGTTACTGGAGATACGAGCTGCATAATGACATTTTGCAGCTTGATTCCTGAAAACTGGTTTGATTTCAGGTCAGTCATTTTGCTTTTGATGCAAACTGATGGCAGATGACAGAGCAAAAATACACATTCTTCCCTGTCTCAGTCTCAACTGATGCATCATTTACCCAGTTGATGTATCAATTTGTGCTTGAAAAGCTGTGTGCAAGCAACACAGGACAATGTTTATGTTTTGTAGGCTAATTTTGCTTTCAGTTATATCCATTCCATTCCACTCCTTTCACTGGGGTTGACAGGTGTAAATGAGAGCAGCCAATTTTTTCTCTGTGACCTTATGGGGAAATGAATGAGATACTCCAGGACTTGGTTGCCTTTACATTCATAATAATAAAGCAACCACAGTGATCATACAATGGCTTCTTTTTCATTGCTGCCTTGGAGGACTAGCTAAGATCACTTAATTGGTAACTGGTTGATGCTGGTCAGGCTTGGTCTAGGTTAAACCTAGGATAGTGATGGGTAAAAGCTGTAACTATATGATGACTCTTCAATTTTGTTCGGTACACGAGTGTTGTGTTCTTAGAGAACAGAGAACCCTCTTGGCTTTAAGGCAAGCACGTGTCCATATCTGAAATGATAAAAGTACAGTTCATTAGCCTCCCACACCAGTCTCAACAGCAATGGTCTGAGCTTGAGGGGGCTGAACTCTTCATTTCCCTCATGTCCAGGCTGAGGCAGGTGAGTGAATCTACATTGGGGAAGGCAGCAATCCCAGGCTGCACTTGGGAATCTTCCTCCAGGGCTCTTGAAAAACCTTTCTGAAACTTACAGTAAAAGAATAAGGCAAAGAAGGGGCAAATATTGTATTCATCCTAACAGTTAATTCTTGCCTAATATTTAGTGAAGCTTTCTGCTTGGTTTGAACATGTTATTTGGAAGCAGCTGTTGATAAGGACTTATTTTTAGAAAGACTTATGGCTGCAGACACATATTCATCACTACCAGAAATTTTAAATACATAAATAAAAAATCTCTGAAGAAAACCCTCAGTACCAAGTACTATGAACTCAAAGAGATCTTTTGCTCAGTTCATGATGTGTCTATTATTCTGGAGAACCACAGTTTCTGCAACCTGGTTCTCTGTGGATCATCTAACATAGCATCATTTGCTCTTTACAGGCCATCTGTTATTATAAGTGTCTGAGAATGATGGTGGATGCCTAATAGCAGCCATTATGTAAGGCCAAGAAGGGGGCAAAATATATTGATTAGTCAAGCAAATCAGTTGCTTATCTTGAAAAAAACATCTCTGGAGCAGGAGCAATCACCTAACTAAATCCAGCTGTCACCTACCGACTGGAGGGGGTTAACCCCTGAGTGAGTCAGATAGTAGAAGAAATAATGGATGTCCCAAAAGTGATAGAAGTCCATAATTACTTAAATTATTTCCAGGTCTTCCTAATAATAAAAATTTGTATTTCTTGCAATCAAGGACTTCCTCGCCTTCCTAAGTAGTGCCTTTGCATCATCTTTATGTTTATATACATGATTTCCACAATTACTATGCTTTTATGCATGGGTCCTAGCCTGCACCAGGGTTTCCCTGTTAGTATAGTATTCTACTTTCTGTGGTGGTCATTAGATGCCAGTAAATGCCTGTCAGAATTTATCTCCTGCTTTTTGTTTGGTTTTGTTTATTTGGTTGGTTGGGTTTGGGTTTTTTTCTTGCTTTTTTTTTTTTTTTTAAATCTCACTTACTTCCACAGGTCTTGTCTCTTTAACCAGGTAATTCAATTATTGAGCGGGAAAATGTTTTCCCCTTTATTCTGATTGTTCTGTGGCTGATGATGGCGTGAGTTGCCATGATGAAGTACACTCAATGACCTCTTAGATGAGCCTATGTATTTGCATTGCTAATGTCCTGCCTTGAGAGGGAAGGTGATGGTTGACTTCGTTCCTTGTTTGATTCATAGATCTGTCTCGTTTTACTGAGGATTGATTTGTGTGTAGGCAAGGAGAGGGGCTGGATATATGGTTTGAATTGCTAGCACTCGTGCACAAGTGATGTACTGCTTGTTTGCAAGCAGATATTGAAAAACTGGAAAATAATTGCATTACAAAATGATTGTTAGTGTACCTGTGAGCAACCTCAGTGTGTACAGACTTGCACAAAGAGATGCCTTTTGTCTGTGTGGACAAGAAAAGTGAGATGATCCAAGGAGAACTTAGATTGGATAGTTTGAAGCAAATAGAAATAATTGATAAAGCAAAAATAAGGGCTTTGCATGAACTTAGTGTTACTTCTGGACTCTTATGATGCTGGTAGGGTGCATAAAAGCCATAAATCAATGGAATGCTGAAAAGAATGTTTCTTTAAAAAGTGGTATAAGACTCGAAGGCTTAGCCCAGGCTGTGTACAAAGTAGAAAGCTTCACAAAAAATAACTGAGATCCCTGCAAAATATTTCAATTTTTTATTGATTGAAGGCAATTATCCCTTAATTGCATATTTAAATGAGGTATTAGGAGGTTTAACTAAGCAATGCCTCTTAATTGCTGCTGCGCACTAGGTGTCACAGATTGTGTTTATTTCATATGTTAATTAAAGAGAATGGGTATTTTATTTTATTGACTAGCAGGCACTTCAGGTTGTACTGCTTAGGACCAAGGATGTCTCAGGTGTCCACAGGACCCTGGGTATTAATGTAATCACTAGAAAGTTTCAGGTTCAAAATGAAGAGCTATATTTCTATTTCATGGATGTTTTCAGCCACTTAGACCATATATAAGTAGGGGGAGGGAGAACTTGAACCCAAATAATATTAACTCGAAGGGTACAGAAATGCTTAAGTGCAGGCACAACCACAGCAAAGGTATGCATGTCCAGAGCACAGCTCTTTTCTGTCCACACAGCTCTAAGACTGTGAAGCAGGATCTGATGTGGCTGAGATTTGAAAGACCTGGCATGTTCTTCAGGATATGGCAATTAATCTTTGAGGTTTTGTTGCACAGTCATGTGTGATTCATACCTTGGAGGTAGCAGCCCCACCACAATGAGGTCAGAGGGAAGTGTTTGGATTCTACATGGTAGTTCTGAGTTGGTTATTGGGAATAGCTTTAGATGAACGGCAGGGCTTTCTGCAAAAAAAGTCTTGTCTGACTAACTGTGTAGCTGCTGAAAGAGCAATACACAGGTAGAGCCAAACAGTGAGGTGGGCTAGAGCTGTGCACTGGCGTGCAGTATGTGCCTACACCATCCAGGATCATGCACTTCAGGCTCTGACGGTATCCACTATAATCAGCTAGGAAGTGTTGAAAAGGCAAGAGATGATGTATCCTGTCTAATTACAGGAGTACTATGCTGTATCTGTATGGAGGGGGCAGATGGATGGATACTGCAAACTGGCCAGATACAAACCTTCTCCGGGACAGAAACCATACAGCCGTGTTAGTGAGGTTTGTGCCTGAGCTAATAAGGCCCAGTGGGAGAAAGAACGTGTTAATTCAGGAATAATATAACCCTCACGCTGTCAAACAGCTTCTGGATCAGAGCAAGTGTAGCTCAGAACACAGGCAAAGGGGACGCATCTGCCCTGCACCCGGCACAGCTCAGCAGTGTGGCGGAGCTGGTGAGAAACTGAAGGTGGTTTCAGGGCATATCAGGCGTGTGCCTGCTCAGGGCACAGAGAAGCTTTCAGGAATATGTGTAAGGAGAAGCGATCTGGAGTTGGAACAAGAGGAGGGACAATCTGCCAGAATGACTGGGGGGAGCAGCCTATTCTATTATGGGAAACTCAGAAACACAGAGTATTTTGTCTGGAAAAACAGAAGCAGATGGCAGAAGCCTGAGCAATCTTCAGGCACAGGCCTAGGGTGATGGGCTACATCCTTGCCCGAGGAGGCAGTGACTGACTTGCAGCAGAAGCACTGGCTCCAGCCAGGCACCAGCTCTTGGGGGTGCTGCAAAGACAGGGTGCAAGCGGGTGGAAGAAGATGGAGGAGGATGAAGACGCAGGATCCCCCAGCTGACTCTAGGGGAAGATGATTTGAAGGAGAAAGAGAAATTCACAGACTTGTTCCCACTCTGCTCAATTTTTTCCTCTCCGGGGAAGCCCCAATGACACTTCCCAACTTCTGCCCAGCTCCCACCAGTTTCTGCTCCCTCCTCAGTACCTCTTCTGCTGATCAGCACTAAAGGGAAGGCTGTTTCTGCATTACTGTGCGTTCACACAGGTGACATTCATCCATAAAGGTGATGAGGGCTCAGCACCAAGGAAAACTGGGGACCCATGACAGCAAAAAGGCAACATTCACATGAGAATATGTGGGCATAAATTGGCCTTGAATTGCTTCAGGCTGTAAATTGGGTACAGCTTAACTAAACAGCAGAGCAGTGAGGTTCAGAAATGACCTTCCAGCTAGGGCATTGGAAGAAAAAAGTATTCTGAAGATGGATTTGAACTGATTTATTTATTGAATCACCCGTTAGTGTTTTGGAACTGGTTGTTGATGCCAGGGAATAGCTCTTCCAACTCTACTTTCAAATGTAATATTCCATAAATTGTGTTTCTGGTGAGTTTTTCTATTTTTGCTGAACACATATGGGATTTTCAAAGAAGCACCAAAATCCCATGGCTGTTCTTTGAGCACAGGGCATCTGGCTTTCTTTTGTGTTTTTGAAAAACCAACTGGAGCTAGTAATGATGGGTTGATCATGGACATAATTTCTGCCTTATGTCAGAATATAAAAATGCAGTGCCAGTGTAAGAACCATCAGCTTGAAGTATTGACTGGACTGTTAGTCTTAACAGTGAATTTTCTCTCTTTTAAATGTGTTAAATCCAACCCTAGATTAAATTTAAACTACTTTGCTACAGCATAATCCACCAGGGGCACCCTGACTTTCCATTGACTTTAATGGAGCCTTTACTGAATGATTAGAGCAAAGCATGAAATACGCAGTATGGTTGTAGACATGAAGAAGTTAACATCCTTGTGTGTGTGTGTGTAATTTCCCCTTTTAGTTCTTAGTGTGTCATTATAATTAGCAAAGCCCAAGGGTTCAAATCTGAGCTAACAAAGGGCAGCGGTGTGATAGTTTGTATGTTGTTACTGCTGCTTATTACATCTATCATTATCATCTCACCATGACCTTGGGCTTCCCCTGCTTATCATCTCTTCTCTCCATCTCAAACGTCTGCTGTAAGCTGTTTGGGGTAGATCTGATGGTTTGGTGGTCCAGATCTACAACAACGGGACTTTATTCTACATCAAGGTCTGTAGGAGGAGCAGTACAGCTTTTAGAAAGAGGGCTAACAGATGTGTGGTTTAATGGCAGGCCTTTTGGAAAGGCAACTGCTGCCATGTTGCGTGTGTCCTGCTGGGGTTTGGTAGCTGTCTGTTGAAGGGGCAAACATGTGCCAAGCTGTACATGGGAGCGTGTCACAGGAATGAGCAGGGAACGTCTCTGCCCTGCCTCAAAATACAGGCTGCTATGCTGTGGATGTAGGGGACATACCAGGTGAGCTGGTGCAACAACCCTCAGGAAAAAAGAGGAGGCTTGGATGTGCCTCCAGTTCATTTTTACGAGAGCTCAGCCATGGACTGGTCAGACTCATCAGCAGGACATTTCCTTCCAGGACAGACCGGCAAGACTGCAGATGCTTCATGGGTTGGTGGCATGTTGGTATCTCCCATGTTTTGCCAGCACTGATCCTCCAAAAGGGGAGACATTTTTGTCTATCTAACATCCTTGGGCTAATGCAGGGGTGCACAGATGGAATGTAGCAGCTTTGTAACGAATAAAGGGGAGATCAGACAGGACAATTTACAGTTCCCTTTTGGCTGGAAATCTGTGGAACAATACGTTGTCCCTCTCTGGGCAAAGACTTCTGAAAAGCCCATAATTTAGCCCATAACGTAGGAAAGGTTTAATATTACAACATGTAACACAATGGCTTGAAGAGAACCAGACGGGTCTTGACATCATCAGCCTTTTCTTCCCTTCAGTTCCCCATGGCGGTGGTTATTGTTCGAGCCTCATCACTAATGGCATTGGAGACGGATCCAGCATTGACCAACCACTAGGACTCTTGCCACTGTATCATTATTTCTGCTCCTAGCAGATCTAGACAGGACCATGATCAAAATACCGCGGGCTGCCAGCAAACTTCTGCTGCCATGAGAGGAGCTGAACTGCTGTTTGTGAGGGGAGGGCAGAAATTTCAAAGTTAATCTGGTTCCCATCTCTGGAACTATTTAACTGTAGCACACAAAGCGTTCACAGTACACCAGGAATTCAGTCGTTTTATGCAGGTCAGCCTTACGATGAAAAATTTTATATCAAAATGTTTAACTTCAAAAAGGGTTAGATTCAATTTCCCGGTGAAGGCGCGAGTCGGTTCTCATTTTAATCTCACCTATGTGCCTGCCCCTAGGTAAAAAGTCATTGTATTGTCACGTTTGATTGTAATAGTCGTAGTCATTTGGCCAGCAACAAAATCACAGGCCTGAACATTCCTGACGATTTAATCCAAATTCAGATCCAGATGCATCACCTGTCCCATTTTCAAAATGAGTGGAGCCCTTTATTTGCACCTGGATCATCAAATTAGGATGCGGCTCTGTCCTCTGAGGTCCTTGCTTCTATCTTACCTTATCTCCCGCTCCCCAGACAACATTTTTCCTGCTTAGGGCAGCTGCTCCAGTGACTGATTCTGAAGCTGCTGAAATAATGCAGTCTTCCCCCATCCAGAGGAGCCAGCTGTACCAGAGGTTTGTGTCTTCCCTTTCATAAGTAGCCCATGAATATGCTTCCTTAAGTCACTGAAGGAAAATACTTCCAAGAAAAAACTCCTGTCTTGTGTTTAAGAAAAATATTTGGACTGGTAAAATGCATTGTACTATGAAGGATAGTTCCAATTTACAGACTCATGAGCTTATGAGTGGAACAAGCCTCCATCCTTATCTTTATGTTACAGCAATGGCACCCACATACGATAAGTCTTCGCTGGCAGAATTTTGAAAAAGTAATTCCAGTGCAGTGAATATAAAATAAATGCTATCAAGGAAAAATATTTTTTGCTCCCCTGGAATAGAAAACATTATTGAAACTGTTGGATGCCTCAGGAGTCTATTCATGCAAAATCTATTTCTGCAGTCAAAATATATTCTGTTCTGCAGATATTTTTTCAATATGTGACTGGGACTTCAAGACAGAAAGAAATAGCCATTTTGGCCAGGAAAGAACTGGCATGCAGTCTGGTTTTAGGTGAGTGTAGATTTTTGCATGAAAATTATAGTAATTATGGGTATTTGTAAACAGCGATTTTTGCGCTTTAACGGCCTAATCGCGTGGTCAACAGCTGGAAGTTGCTCTATGCAGATTCTTACCTAACACATAATAAAAGTCACCCTTTGCTGCATTTCCACAAAGAAACAAATTACAGCACAAAAAAGACCTGCCAAATGCAATCTTTCATCCTTTTCTGCTTCTTAAAGAGGATGTTTGAATACTCTGATTTTAAAAAAGGGAAAAAACAAAAGGAAAATAATGGATGTGTACCTAAAATGCGTGTCTAAAAAATAATAAATAAAGGAAACTGCTGATGTATATCTGTTGCTTAGCCATTTATTGTAATATATGCATTTCCTTTGCATTCGAAAGTTCAGATGTCATGCATGGTACACATCTGTTCCTTTCATTTTCAATTCTTTTTTAAATACGTACTTTTAATTTTTCCCTATTGTTTTCTCAAGTGGTTCCATTACAGCAATTTAAATGCATATCCAACAAGCAAAACCACACAAAATTACTCTTGTCATATCGAAAATCTTGGCAACCTGGTGAAGAATTTGCGATCTGTTGGTAAACGAACAAATGAAAAAGAAAACCAAAGCAAACACAAACAAAGCTGCCTTCACCCTAGGCTGCTGGGAACACCTCAGTTGAGCCTCCTCATCCCCAGGTGTCCCAATCCAGGCATACCTCAACCAATTAAAGTTGCACTAGTTGATGCTGGTGTTTTACATTAATCTTTTTCTTTGCATTTAGAAGTGCCTGGGAAATAAAAGGGCAGTTGCTGAAACTCAGCTGAGAAATGGTAACTTCAAATCTCTAATTTGCTTATGATCAACACTCTTTATCTTTAGGCTCTCTAATAAGATGCTGTCAGTGTGTACCATTTCTAATCTTCTGCATCCTTGCCCCTGTTTCTCTGCTGAATGCTGGCTGACAGTTGTGCACAGGATTTTCTATAGCCAAGTTTTCAATAACAAGTGCATAAAAACTTGTGATACACCCACAGCTTCACCAGGAGCTGGGCAAAAACGCACAGCTCCAGCCCTTTCTCTTTCCTGCCTTTGTAGCTGCTTCCCTCAGTCAACTCCCAAATAGTTATATAGATTGAGTTAATAAGCATTGAGTTCTATAAAGCTGCACACCCATGGGTTAATTAGTGTATGGAATCAGTGAGTTTGTACATGCAGTTTATAATGTCAACACTAGCTACTGGAACTACACCATAAATTCAGTCTAAAACTTGTAGTGGAGGAGAAATGAATGGCAGGGAACTATGGAGGAGAGAAAACCATGAAGAACTGCAAAGCCCATGTAGGAATATACATTTCAAAGGATCAGCAGCAGAAACCAAAACCCCTTGTCCCACAGGACCCTGTCCTGGGTGCATGATGTTTTGCTGGGTGAGAGGGGGATGCCAGGCTTCTGGGACTGTGACTTGAATCTGAGCATCCCTGCCAAGCCCCAGCTGAGACAGAGCTCAGAGGAATGAACTGGCAATGCTCTGGCATTAGAGCAGGACCCATGTAGCTAATACTAGCCTGACACCTGAGGCTGCCTTGCCCGTCTGGGGACAGCCACAGCTGCTGGTGGGAGCCGGGTGCAACTGGGGCAGCAGTGAAGGTGGTCCTTTCTTTCCCATGTTGTTACAGGGACTTCCTGGCTGCCAGCCAGGTTGGGAGAAACAGCACTCATGTTGCACTTATAAGTCTTACCCCACAGCTCAGTCTTACCCCTTGAAGCCACCCTCCTTTCTGTCACTTGTCATATAATCAGGTTCGCTTTGCTCTTTCTTCCTTTTTGCCACTGTATATGTTATTTTGTGTTAATTTATGAATTGCTTTGAGTCTTTGTCCTGACTCTTATTAAATATTGTGCATTTTAAAGGTGTTTAGTTATTTCATTGCTAGTATTAATCGCTTCACTATCAGTTCCCTATTCCCATCTGTTGTTTTGAACTAGCATTATATTATTATGCCTCTTCATTGCTTCGGCTCTCTGTCACAGCTGACTGCTTGTTTACCTCACCCTCTGTGGAGCTTCCAAAATCCTTTTTCTCCCTTGTTCTCATGGCAATGCTCCAGTTCCCTATGTCCTGGTGTGTTCATCAGAGGTGCTCCTGGGTAAATTTAGGGCATCTTGCTCCAGAATTTTAACATGTCTCTCAGTTTCTCTCCCTTTTCCTCTTTAGCTACTTGTCCTGTCCCTCTGCTACAGCTAAGTGCCCTGTAGTAGGACCAGCAGAAGTGGATTCATACCTGTGACTCAGCCACTCAGCTGAAATCACCAGGAGTAAAAAGAGGCACAGCTGAGTTACTGGGAAGCCTCCACTGTCTTCATTCACCTCTGACAGTCCCCCTCAGGTTCCCCAACAGAGCCCATGGGAGTTGATTACCTTGGATGTTTCTGTAGTATTCCATTTCCTGCTTCTTTTTCCTTCTTATCCTTTCCTTCTCCTATAGCATTTTTGTGTCCTTTCCCCACCTAATTGGCTTCCTAATTTTATTAGCTCTTCTTTCCTCCCTGCTAATAGCAGGGTTGTTTCTAAGCTGTTTTGTCACTTCTCTACTACACCTATTTTCTCCTCCAGCCATCTAACCAACAGATTTTATGGATGTTTCCAATATTCATGACATCAAATGTCATTCCCACCTGTGTTTCAGGCTGTTTAATTTCTAACATCTGAAAAAAAACAATGCTTTAAAAGGACTACAATGTCATTCATAAAAGGTTTTCTTCAATAGTCTTTCATAAGTCCATCCATAACTTGCATTTTAGTCCTTGTACTGCTGAGGGCTCATGAGCCGAGTTGACAATAGTGGTAAACACCACTTCAGCCAATGTTCCCCAGTACTGCCACCTCTGCCATCCTTTCTCTGCCCTTCACAGTGACCTTGTCCTTCACTGCCTGGATTAATTCCTGCTGTTAGTTTCTCAATCACAAGTGAAATTTTCTGTAAGTTACTGTTAGTAAGACTGTGTATGCAGAAGTGTAATCCTTTCCTAGAGGAGAGGGAAATACTTCTGTTTCGAAATGTAGTTGGAAACGAGAGCATCAGTCTGGCAGTAAGTTAGGAATCACGATGCTATGCAGTCCCCCTGTCATATAAATCCTGTCATCCAGGGAAGTAAATACACAGGTATTTACATGCTGTGTATCCATAGAGGACAGTTCTGTAGGCCTTCATACTTAGTTTTGCTAACCAAATGTGCCAAGTTCCAGCTTCTCTAGTAAGACCAACAACCTGTTCCACAGACATCTTAGTAGCATTTCAACATCAATTTCAGTTTGAACTTCTGGTTTTGGAGTGTGGGTAGCCAGAAGAGTAGATAGCATTTCAGATCTTGTTGCAGCACTGCTTTGTACATTTATCTTAATACTTCCCTGTTCCTGTGGGGACTGTCTGATTTTGCCTTTGCAGGGCTGGGTCTCACTGGCAGCTTAGAGTCATTCCCACTCTCATTAGCTGTTTTACCAGCATAACCACATCTCAGTAATTTTCAACTGATGAAAATTCCTTTTGCAGCAGCTATGGTATCAGTCCCTCAATGCATGAGCTTGTCTTGCATATTGCTGAATTATTTTTATTTTATTCTATTCCTCAAATGCATCTATTCTTTCTTTCTGCTGCCCTGATCCTCTTCTGTTTTAACACTTCCTTTTACCTATGGACAATCATTAGCATCCCACTCAGGGTCCCAAAAGTCCACATTCTCCCTATTCATATCCAGGCCATCAGGAAACAGAGAAAGAAGAATGATCCCAAAACTGATCCTGGAGAAACTTAATTCATGTCTCTCCTTCAGCCCAACAGTTCGCTTTGCAGTACGGCCAGTGGTTGTCTTCCTTTCAGCAGGCTCCCACTCAACAGTTTCTCTGTGCATCCCCATTTTCTCTTCTTTAAGAAATTATTTCCCATCTGGCACCTTATTAAATGCTTTGCTGAAGCCCAGATAAATGATACCTACCATATTTCCTTTGTCTAGAAAATCATTAATCTTTAAAAAATCCTATAAAGTTAGCTTAAAACAACCTATCATTAGCACACCCAAACACTTTGGTAGGTTTTATAGTCCATTCCCAGTTTATCTCCATGAATTAAATTGCTTCTTCCTTTCAAATTTGTTCCAAAGCCTTCAGACATTTGAGATCAGACTAGCTTGTAATTGTCAGACCTTTTTTCTTCTCCCTCTTAACTGTAGGTATTGCATTTGCAATTTTTGAATCCCATGAGTTGATAAGCTTGTCATGACTACTTGCAACTGTTCTTGTAGTTTCATGTGCCAGTTCTGTCTGAATTCAGAATGAGATTATCCAGGTACTCCCAACTGGAGACAATTAAGCTCTTAGATTTTTTGCTGTTGTTTCCAGTGTAGTAAAACTTCATTCCCGTTATCCATCTTCCCTTTGCCCTTTTGTTCAATGTCTTTACTCTTATTAAAGACTGAGCTATAGGCTCTTTGAGTGGGTCTTTATCCAACAGATCCATAGATCCTTCTCTTTTCCTTCTGCTAGCAATAAAATAGATCTTACTAGCACCAGTGATTCAAAGAATCCTCCACCCCTTCCTCATCCAAGGCCTGAAGACACACTGTTGTGTGTTGACTTCAGCACCTAGAGCACTCAGAGCACTTAGTCCATCAGAGCTTGCCCTTTTGAAATGGAGAACATTAGTTCCAGCCTTATTTTTGTTTATTCTTCCATTTAATGTAAACTGAATCAAGGTACGATCATTTGAGACAATGCTGTTTCTCAGCCCACGTCTATTAAAATGTCTTCATTGCTTACCCAAACAAGTGGAAAATTCCACTAATTCTTTTAATATCTTTCTGTAATCAACACAACTGTATGTATTATTTATAATTGTCTTCACCAGCTACTTAATTTCAGTGATGCCAGAATGGCCAGCAGTCTTTTTAGAAGGCATTTTGTCTTGATTGTACTTAGTAGAGAGGGATAGAGAGTCTGGTAGGCAAGAGGGATCCTAAACATAAGGGGAGATTATTGGTATTTGACTGTGACAAATTTCAACCTTTTTAGCCCAAATTAGGATGAAACATAGACGTGTATATGTATGTGTGTATACACACATATATATATATATAGAAAGAGAGAGAGAGAGAGAGAGAATAATAGAATCATAGAACCATTCAGGTTGGAAAAAACCTTTGGGATCACTGAGTCCAACTATCATCCCCACTCTACAAAGTTCTCCCCTAAACTATATCCACCAACACCACATCCAAATGGCCCTTAAACACATCCAGGGATGGTGACTCAACCACCTTCCTGGGCAGCCTATTCCAGTGTCTAACCACCCTTTCTGTGAATTTTTTTTCCTAATGTCCAGTCTAAACCTCCCCTGTTGCAGCTTGAAGCCATTCCCTCTTGTTCTGTTGCTAATGACCTGTGACAAGAGACCAGCACCAACCTCTCTACAATGTCCTTTCAGGTAGTTGTAGAGACTGATGAGGTCTCCTCTCAGCCTCCTCTTCCCCAAACTAAACATTCCCAGCTCCTTCAAGTATTCTTCATAAGATTTATTCTCTAGGCCCTTCACCAGCTTCGTTGCCCTCTGTACTCACTCCAGCACCTCGATATCTCTCTCGAATTGAGGTGCCCAAAACTGAACACAATCCTCCAGGTGTGGCCTCACCAGTGCTGAGCACAGGGGGACAATCACCTCTCTCCTTCTGCTGGTCACACTATTTCTAAGACAAGCCAGGATGCCATTGGCTTTCTTGGCCACCTGGGCACACTGCTGGCTCATGTTCAGCCGCTTGTCAATTAGAACCCCCAGGTCCTTTTCTGCCAGACACTTTCCAGCCACACTTCCCCAAGCCTGGGGTGTTGCATGGGGTTGTTGTGGCCCAAGTGCAGGACTCAGCACTTGGCCTTGTTGAAGCCCAGACCATTAACATTAGCCCAATGATCCAATCTATCCAAGTCTCTCTGTAGAGCCTCCCTATCCTCATGCAGATCAACACTCCTGCCTAGCTTGGCGTCATCTGCAAACTTACTGATAATACACTCTATGTCCTTATCAAGATCTTCAACAAAGATGTTAAACAGAAACGGTCCCAACACTGAGCCCTGAGGAACACCACTTGTGACTGGCTGCCAGCTGGACTTGACTCCATTGACCACCACTCTTTGGGCCCAACTGTCCAGCCAGTGCTTGATCCAACAGATCGTGTGCTCATCCAGGCCACGAGCAGCCAGGATTTTTTTTTTATGGGTGTGTGTGAGTGTGTATATAAAGGGAAACACTTCCAGGTCAAATGAACTGGTTGAAATGTTTTTTTTTTTTTTGTCTCAAATCCATTAGAGCTGATTCAATAGTATTTTCATTTGTTTTTCCCCTCTGGCATTTTGAATTTTGAAAAAAAAAAAAGTAATAATCTGACCTGCTAGAGATGAAAATTACTTTAATATTAAATTTTCATATTTTTGTTCTTCCTAGAAAGTGTTTTTAAGTTTAAAGTTTCTATGCTGTTTCATACCAGACAGAGCACTAAAAATATGCTCACCTTGTAACAGAAATTAGATAGGAATGTGAGATGCATGTGATCAATCATGGCTAGGCAAACTCTGCAAACTGCAGAAATGTTAACTGAATTATTCTCTCTGTGACCTTGGGTTCTACAAGGTGTATTTCTACTGTGCATGCTTCTGTGTTGTAATGACTGCAAGTCTGGTGGCATTTTTCCTGGAAGGGAAAAAAATGTCCCTTGATGCAAATGTTACTCTGTGACTGTGGTAGATTTTGAGAGCTTGTTGTCTCTGCAGAGAGGATGGTCCTAATAAAGAGGCATCTGGGCCTTCTTGTCTCTTTTCTTCTATTAAGATATGTCAGGCTAGGCTCTGGACAGCTGCATTGTGATGCTTTTGCCCCCAGGGTGTTTTGGGGTATTGCAGTAGGAGAGCGTTGCTATCTCCAGGAGCCAGTGAGTCTGAGAATATGTCTCAAGGATGAAACTTGGAGAAGTGCAAAGAATGATTTCATCTTGATTAATTACACAGTATTGATCCTCTGTGGAAAGAGCAATTATCCCAGACACTTTTCTCGCTGAAGTGAAAGCCACCGGGAAAGCCACTCTGATAAAGAGGATGAACGTTTTCCCTCCAAAGGGCTCAACTGGTTTTATCCTCAGGGCCTGCAGTATTAAATTTAGACTCAAAGGGAAAAGAATCAAGCCTCAGTGTAGATGTGCCCAGCTTACATCAAGTGCAGCAGAAGCTGCGGAGCCTAGTGACAGGGTTAAAACTCAGCTCCAGTTGGTAAAGTGTGAAATCTAGCCTTGCGCATCTTTTCATGAATGGCTTTGTCCAGAGTTTTCAGATTCTGCAGGCTGTTGGTTGAATGTTATCATAATGAGGATGCCATCCTGTCTCACCCCATGCCTTGATGAGCTGTGGATATCTCCACGGGCACTCATCTGAAGGATGCTGGATTCCATCCTATGCATCACAGAAATAAAGCTTCTCAGCCAAGAATATGAATCTACCATGTTCAGGCTGCTCTCTCAGAGATAAGTTGACATTGTCTTCTCTTCTGATCCTGCAAGGAGATGTGACTCTTTAAATTATTTTTTTATTATTCTTTTTTGAAGTTCAGTGGTGTTACTCTATTAACCTACACATCAGTAGAATTTGTACTACTGACCTAAGTTTATGCTTAAATTAAAGCCCATTCCTTTCCCTGACATTTTTTCTCTTTTTTTTTTTGGTTGTTTTGGTTTTGGTTGGTTTTGGTTTTTGCTTGTTCTCTGTTTATTTTGTGTTGGATTTGGTTTTGGTTTTGCTGTTGTTGGTTTTTGTTTGTTTGTTTGTTTTTGATCAGGCTGCATTGTTAATAGGGAAGTATTTATAATCACCAACAGGTATAGCCACCAACACCCAGTCAGTGTTGTTCCATGCCCCCTGTGCTGGCTGTCTTTGGCATGCCTGAAGCTCGGTCCCTCAGCATCCCCTTAGATTGAGGCTGTGAATCTGCAGCCCTCTGCGATCAAATGACCTGAGGATTTACCAAATTTTAGTCGATGTTATCCTTCTCTTGTTGTTCTTCTGAGGTAGGCAAGGAATTTGAAGTAGGAACTCCCCTTAGCTGTAGCTGCCTTTCCCTTTGAAGCCTTGCTGGCCACACCAGGTCTGTGCAGATCCCCTCAGGGATGTTGCCCTTGAGCTAGTGATCTCAGCACTCTTTTTTTTCCCCCCCTGTGTTTCCCCTATGAGCTCCTGTGTTAAAAATCATTCCTGTTATCCACTTGAATGAACAAATCCAGACAAACTGCTAGCTTGTGCCTGCCGCTTCTGTAGCGTAGCTTCACCATTGGTTCTCTTACTGAACCCATCTTAATACCTTGTTTAATGAGATTTTGTCCTGATCTATTACCCTTCTTTTCTTCAGTTGCTGATCACTATGGGAAGCTTTAGAATTGTTTAAATGCTTGGGAAAAATCTCGTAGCCCTCTTGCAGTCAGTGCCATGCCAAAGACACGAGGCACACTTTTCTCCAAGAACTGCTCTTACTTTTGAAGGAACAAACTGCTCTATTCTGCTCAGATTCTGCAAACTACAATTCCCGTAGTACCACTCAGAGAAACACACAGCTTTGGTGATGTCAGTATTTTGTACTCAGTCACAGTTGGGATTTGGAGGAAAACAATTTTCTAGGTATGTGTAGTATCTGTAGATGACTGGCTTTTGTAGGAGCAAGCTGTATATCAAAATATTTTCCACTTTGGGGAAGTGGGTGAAATGGCCAATATGATAGTAATGCAAGCTATAAAAAGATCAAAGTTGCAGTGCTCTGCAACAGCATCATCCATTGAAATGTAGCAGGAGCTCACTGGAAAAAAAATGTTCATGTAATATATAAGACATTAAAAATTCTGTTACATTACTCTTGCCACAAAGATTGTAATGAAAATGGGAAATGGCACAAACGTAACCCATTCTCATTACAATCGTTAGATTGTAATCTTGTGCTCTCCTTCTCAAGAGAATGCTAAATGAGATTTTAAAGTATGGAAAATAAAGGAGCAAATAGAAACTGGAAAGCAAAAGAGGTGAGGCATGATAGACTGTTCCTGCATTCTTATGTTCTTTATTTTTGCAGTAAAGCAGGAGAGAACAGTATGATTTCAAAGAAAGATGTATGCACACGTAGATATATTTCCTTTATCTTTTTCTTTAGAAAATATGTTCTTTCAATATTCTCCTTCATTCTCACTTAAAAAAAAATACAATAAAAAGTCTCCCCAAATGAAAGAGACAAAGTAACACCTCAGATATCTACCTCAACAGATTTATTTTAACAGCGTAGAATTTGCCCTTATCCATCATAGTAATAGCTGAAGGTAACACCTCCCAATGAGAGAGAAGAATTGTATGACTTAGGAGACTAGCAATTAAAAATCTGTCAGTCACAGCTTTGGATCCAACCCTGATTAGATAGTGACCGAAAGTTGTTAATATTAGGCGATCACTGTGGAAGGAAGTACCTGACCTCATCCTAATCCCCATGCAAGTATTTAAATGACACACTGTAGCTGTCACTCAGTGGTGCTGTTGGTGCAGCCAGCAGAAGACTAAGCATTAAATGAGCAAAATAAGTGATCTAACCCTATATTCTCTCCTGTGACAGTGGCTCATGCATAGGGTGGATTGGAGCAGGTGTAATAGATACCCTCTTTCCAGTGTCTGATGGGGGAGGAAAGGGAATTCTGCCTTCTCCTTGGGCTGTGCATTTAGGAGCTCACAGGACCTCTTGAAATATTAATTAAGGAAAAAAAAAATCTAGTGAAGATTCAGAGGCAGAGTTGCAACAAAGGCTTGAGATCCAGCATTTAATAGCTCTGTTTTGCTTGGAGAGTCAGTGGGGAAGAGTGATCGTTATGGGCAGGAGTCAAAAGGGCTCCTTGGTCATGGAGACTGTGCCCCTGCAGAGTTCACGTGGCATCCGCTCTACACAGCCCTGCAACAATACAGCCTCATAAACATCATAACACCTCTGTAACAAAAGAAATGCCTTTCAGACAAAAGATGTAAAACTACAAAAGCTCTAGCTTAACCCAGGGAAAATATAAGAATGATCAAAGGCATCAGAAATAATTTAGGTCTTGGCAGTTGTTTTGGAGATGTGTTTTCTTGTCTGGTGCTGGATTTTGTGTTCACCTACTTTTTTGCTCACACACATTGGTGTGGGTTTTGCATTTAGGGGTTGTTTTTTTCAGTTCATTCACTTCATTTTTCGTTTACCTACAGAGTTTATCTTGAGTCTTCTCCCTTTCCTCGCTGACCTTCCCCAAGGAGGTGACCATGGCTTGCTTTAAGTGAAAGCAGAAGATGGAACCTGTCCCCATGGACAAATAATCTGTCATAGCTTCATGTAACCTTCTGTCACTCTTTGCTTAATGGATATCCTAGGAAAAACTTTTTTTCTCACTTAAAATCATTCAAGAAATTACAAAGGAAGAAATCTGGTAATTTTGTGTGTTTATATCAGAATAAACCTTCTTTGTCTTTGTTGCTTGCAAACAGTCTCCAAAGGTCTGATTGTTTCTTATCCACATATAGATGCTGGTGGTGACATGTTAATTATTTGAGCAGCTTTCTAGTTGAAAACCGAAGCCACTCTTCAAAGAACATATATAAATCTTACCTGTAACTTCAGAAAGACTAGTAGGTTTTTCTGTAATTTTGGTTAGAAGTGTTTACATTTGAGCTGACTTATTTGTGTGGCTGCACTATCATGAAAATGTTTCTAGCTGAACTAGAATTCCTGACAGCTTTTCTGTGTTAAATGCCAAGAGACTTCAGACTACAAGAAAAACCTGCATTACAGCTGGCTGTACTGCATCTAGCCTATGATAAATAGTGGACTTTTAATTTCCCAAGTATCCAGTCCCTCCAACTCCACAACCCACAAAAATAAAAATTAAAAAAAAATAAAAAATTCCAAAGCTTAACATTAATTTCTTTTCTATGGTAGTGCTGTAATAAGTAGATATAATTTAACCAGTCAGCACTTTCTTCCAGTGGACATAAATTTTTTAAATTCTGCAAGTTAATAAATCTGTTTTATGGTGAAACGTGTTTTTACACCAATACTCTTCATTATTTCTTTTTTTAGTTTTCTCTTAAGTGTCTGGGATAAGTGAAAATAGCTTCTGAATAGAAAATAATCAATATTTCAATATAGGGGGAAAAAAATATCATTCCCCCAGTGGATAGCTTTTGTTTGGTGCTGCAGACTGTTTCTCTTGCAACTGTCTTCAGAGAATGATCTCTTGGTGCCACCTGTTAACTAGAGTAGTCTTTACAGGTTAGGGAATGAAGAAAATCCTGAATTTTCTCTTTTTCACTTGAATAGACCCTCTGAAAAATAAAATTAGTCCCAAGGATTTGGGAAGCTGCATTCTCACTTCTATCAGGGAAGAATCAATCAGAGGACATGGATTTTAGATAACTGAGTTTGCTATTTATGGGTAAAGATGAAGCTGTGTGCCCAAGAGGCAATATCCAAAGCCAGACCTTGATTCAGACTGAGCCTTTTGGGTATCACCCTGTAGCCACATTTGAGCTGCTTCAGAGAGTGAGGACATTTGGATCATTGGTTCCTGCCCACCAAGGAGGTATGTCCAAGAGCAGCCTTTCTGGAGTAGCAGGGGCAAATTCTTTGCTGTTTTTACATGGGATCTTGGCAATTCCACTCAACGGCTGCATGACAGTATTGCCCTTGAGAGTAGAGGACCACACACATTGTTAATGCCAAAAACTTCTGAAGGAAATGAAAAGCATAAACATATCTTTTTGGTTCTCTCCTTTGTTTTTGCTTATATGTCAAAAATCAGCAAACACAGTATGTATGTTCCCTGAACCTTCAACCCACCAACTCTCCTTTCTGCAAATCAGTTTGTGCCTCAGTGTGTCTCAGCTGCTGCAATAACTATAATTCCAATCATAGCCAGCCACTTTAATGGGCTTCTTGTGTCCATCGGGAAGAGCTATCCCATACGCAATGTCAGCTCCCAGCACCTCGAGAAAGCACAGTGTCTCTGCCATGTTTTAAGGGTAGCTGCAGTTCTGTGGTGACATTTGAGAGCTTTCATTATCTCAGTGCAAGAATCTCTGGGGCACACTCTGGTCTCTTAACATGTCCTTGTTTAACGGCAGTCCTTACCTTTGGCTGCCTGTGCTCAGCTAACCAAGTGGTGGCAGAGATGTGAATAGTCCCTCTTAAATCATTGTGATTTTCCCAGGTCCCTCTGCAGTTTTTTGATGGAACATATGGCAATGTTATGTCTATTTGAAAAAGCCTTTGCATCATATGTTTATACAACTGCTCACTATCCCAAGACAAAAATTCTTTCCTGTTATTGCCCATTTGCTGACTAAAGAAATTATCCTCTTTATGTATTCTGGTACTTTACCTTGATACCTTACATGTTTAATTATGTAGTCCTCGGTCCATAATCCATATGATTCACTCACCATATAACACAACTCATATCAGTTTTATTTGTTTTAACCCTCGCCCTTCCTTTCTCGCTTGCTTTCCTTTGCCAGCCTTTGGTATCTATCTGGTTTTGGGTCTCAGCCTGACTCCCAGGAAGTTTTTTCTCCTCCATGACAAAATAGTCACTGAGTCCAGTGGTACAGAACATGACCCAAAGGACAAGAGCTCCTGATGATTAAAGATGAGACAATAAAAAAAAGAAAAAACAAACTCCAGAGGAATCTCCAGTTATGTACCACATAAAGGAATAGCACCAGAATAGAGAAAAAGGAATGGGGTTTGTGGCTACAGAAATAAACAGCAAAACAGCACTCTGTGTTTGGCTCTTTTTCTTTCTTCATCTCTGCTGCTGGCCAGTGACTTCAATCATCATGGAAATCTGGGATTTCCACCAGTTTCAGTGGGAAAGTGCGTTGCACACAGGATCTTTCCATTCTGCAATTTCCTGATCAGCAAAACAGGAATAACATTTTTTCTCTGCCTTGGGTTAGAGGTGGGTGAGGCCTGAAAAACCCTGGAATCTTTTAAGAGTGAAAACAAATTTTCCCCGAGGTCTGATTTGAAAAAAACCCAACAACCTGAATATAAAGCTGTATGTGATTTTTTTTTTTTCTTCTCAGAAGAAGCAATGAAATAGTTTTTAGAGTCATGTTTAAAATGGGCTATTTACAATTGAACTTCATTCCTTTGAAACACTTTCTATGACCAGTCACTACTTCAGATGAAGTAACTTTATTTCAAAGCATGCAATATTTTGGGAAATATGTCTAATATACTGTAGATCTACAGGTAATGGATTCAATTTCTGTAGGTCCTTTGTATTGTATTGTCTCTAGTGCATCTTAATGGGCACAACTGGGGACTCTGCTCATTTTTTAGGCTTTCTAGAAATAAGACTTTTCTATGTCTGCATTATTACAAAGAGTATCTATTTACATGAAATTTCTGAGTGCCACTGATATAACCATCCTTTTTATTTCAGAGCCAAAAATATGAAGGCTTTTTTTCCAACCTTTTTTAGTTTGCTATCCTTTAAAAAAAAAAAAAAAAAAAAAGAAAGAAAAAAAAGTCAATAAGCCAAAATCAAATGCAAGCATTTTCAAATGCAAGCTCGGTGTAGCTCATCTATCATACTAGTTATATTTGTCACCACATCTAACTAAGTAATTTTTACTTGCAGTATATACCCACTTTGTAAATTTACCTAGCAGAACTTCCAATACATCTCTATTTTTGATAGAAACACCCTCCAGTGTTTTTCCTTTATCTTGTTGTGTTTTCATGTGGTAGGGAGAGCTGCATGGTGAATGAAATTTATTAAAATAATTCCAATATCCAAGAACTAATAGCTGTGGTAGAATACTACAGAATAAAAATTAAAGATTTATTAAATATATTTCCTCTTCATGGTGTCTTGCTTTTATGAATTGAGGATGAGCCAGCCACTCTAGATAAAATTTTACCAGAGGAGGCTGGAAGGTGGTACTAGAGCACACAGAAGCCCCATGTTCACAATGGCTCAACTGATTAAAGGAGGCTTTGAGAAGAGATCCAGAGTGGTTCTGCTATGGGGAAGGCGTTTTCATAAGGAGAACATAGCCAGCCAGCCTCATATCTGGAAATGGCAGAAAATTTAAACATTCGATACTGGGGGGAAAAGAGGGCCAAGGAATTTTTAATAATGATTTAAATAATGAGTTCAGTCCTACTCACTATAGGTGGACTTCAGCACTTGTGCCCAGCTGTCAGTGTTGGCCTTGCTAAGAGGGTGGTGGAAAACTTTTTGGATGCACAACACACATGAAGATGCCAGAACCCTGATGAGAGTTACTCTTCTGACTCAACGTTCTGCTCTTCCTTATTTTTGGGCTACAAGACAGTCCAGCTTCTCCTTAATTGACTTGATGGTCTTGCTGGAAAAAAATTAGTTGCAATGGCTCTTTTCTTCTCCTGAATTATTTACAGGTGGAAAATATCTATCTTGCTGGATCTTACCCAAAAGGCATTAAAATGTTTCTTGCAGTGTGATACTATGCTTTTCTCCACTTCTCAATTGGCTAGCAAAAAAATGGTTTCAGTCAGATCTGAGTCAATTTTTTTCTCCTAATTTTTTGTTTTTTCCTCTTCTGGTTTAGGGAGTGAAACAATTACTTACACCGCCCTACTCTGATAGCAACCATATGTCTGGACTGCAAAGCAATGAGCCTTGCAGCCCTACTTCTGGCAGCTGTCCCCTGGCCACAGTGGCATCCCTGAGCACTCCTAATGGGAGTAGGTGCCGTGGAGCCCTTTGCATGCCGTCACACTTCCCAGCTTCCAACATGTTACTTCATTTGCCACCGCTGTCCTCCAGCAGCTGTTGCAGCCAGGCATTTGGTGAGCTATGTGGTACAGGCCACATTTGAAAGCCCAAAGCCCTTGAAAACTGGGATACTGGGATAGGTCAGAGATTACTAAAACAGGGTGATGGGGTGAGTTTGGCTATCTGGATTTCCGTTAGCTTGGAAGCTCTTCAGACTTGCTTGCATCCCCTAGAAAAAAACATGATGCAGAGACTCACCCAACAACAACAAAAAAGGAAACCCGCCTGCTGGCCTGGCGGAGACTGCTCAAGGAAGACCAATACTGCCTGGGAAATTGCATTTGCATGGAAACTGCTTTTTGTCATGCTATGCAATCTCTCTTCCATCTTTTCCCTTCCATCTTCACCAGCAACCAACTGAATTTTAGTGGAGCAATGCTGGTGAGAGTATGAGAGGGTTATAGGCTCAACTGGCTCGTCATCTGAAGCCATCCCCTGCAACTGATTGCTACTGGCTGTTCCTTCTCCATCACAGGAGGCAGGAGAGAAGGACATGGAGCCTCCATGGTTGGCAGGAGACCCTGAGAGTGCACTGCCAGCTCCAGCCCCTGCTCCCTTGCTGGTGCAGATGCTGGAAGGACTTGTCTCTTGCTACTGAGCAGTGCTATGATTTCTTCCAACTGAGCGGCGTAAGTGGAGCAGGACTCAGCAGGACAACTTCTGCCTTCTGCAAACATGCTGAACTTGGCCCAACATGAGCTCTGTCTGTGGAAAATGCAGTAGGAGGCTGCACTGTGGAGCTTTTATCAGCTGTGCAGATCAGAAAGGGGAATTTCACTCTTTTTCCTCCCATTTCTAATGCAGCAATATTTCAGTGTTGTGCTTCAACCCGTGGTTCACAGCTGAGTGGTAATTTTATGATTTTATGAGGCCTCAGACCACAGTGTCCTTCAGTGTTCTATAAAATATAGAGGTTAATCACCTGACCCCTGCAAACTTCTTGGAAGAACTTGTATTGCACTAGCTAATGCATTGCAATGTTTTCCTGGAGCTGCAGAAAAACATTTTACCCAAAAAGCAAACCTGTCAAACTTGTAGCTTCGTTAACTTTGCACAAAACAGAAAAAAAAAAAAAAGAAAAAAGCTTTGACTGGTGCAAAACAAGATAAAACCACAAACTTGATGGCCTTTTGTGCAACCCCAATTGGACATTGCAGCTCTGTGTTGTAATCTCAGAACAGAGCCTTCATCGTCTGGGGTGTACTAGCATTGACCCATAACACAGAGTCTTAAATAAAAAGCAAACCATATTGTCAAAGCAAAAGTCAGTATCTCAGCAGGTCTGGCCTCAAGTGTGGGAGTGTGAAGAGAGAAAACAAAAGCTCAGAATAAGGAGAAGGCTGGATGAATTGGAAGGGAAGGAAAAAAGCCTAACTTCTAGAAAAAGAGCAAGGTGGAGCAGAAATAAAAATACTTTGGACAAGTGAATCCTTACCAACTCTGTAGGGGAAAAAAGGCCTAATTCCTGCCTCTCCAGTGCCTGAGCTGATGTGAGTGGGCTGTGGGGGGAGAAGGGCTCAGAGTTTGGACTTTGAAACCTCTGCGCAGAGGTGGTCCAGAAAGGCTGCCATGGCAGAGATGCCATTGTGGAAAATTCAGGCCAGGCTGTAATTTATGGGCAGACTGCTCTGGGACAAACTAACCAAGGGAGATGGCATTGCGCTCACCCTGGGAACAGTGACCAATGTTTCTGTCTTGGTTGGGAGGGACAACATTGTTCTGTGGCAGTCAGTCCCAAGGAGAGCAGAGTCATGGTCTGTGGTACTTCTTGCCCTTTCAAGAAATTCGGATGCCTGGATGACTTAACACTCTTCCTTGAGCTCTGCTTCTGCCCATTGTACATGAAGAAGAGATGGATAGAGAAGCACGGCTGAAGTCATAGTCCTGTCCACAGCCTTGCTAGGTGGGTTTGCATCTGTCGAATATCCTCTCTGCAGTGAAGTCAAGTCCTCCACAGGAAGAAATTCCATCTCTTTGTGCGTGCCTGCAAGGTATAGAAGGAACCCAGCCTCCAGCAGATACCTCTGAGAAAATTTAAATAAGAGATTCGCTCACTCTTTTTTGTGCATTCCCTGAAATACAAAATCTCCTCCATTAGATGAGTCAGGTGGAGCTGAAAGTCCTACATCAAACCCTAGCTGGAGCAAGAGGCCACAGGGGGGTTGACACCTACCAAGTATTTTGTGATGCATTGTAATAGAGCCTTACAGGGGAACTGGGCAATAAGATAATTTGGGACTGTGGGAATGTGGGAATGCTATATTTGTCAGTTTTTTTATCTTTTAAGACCCTTGCTGATGTGTTGGTCAAAATCACATTCATACTAGGGTATTGTCAAATTTCTGTGCCCTATGTTTCTTCTCTAAACAGCCCAGCGTGCCCCAGTGTGCTGTGTGCTTGTGCATCCCACTCAGTGCTCTTGTGTTATCCCTTCCCTGCTGCTTACAGCTGCCTTTCCTGTCATCTGGACAAGGTCCACCTCCACCCAAGACAGAAGTGCCAAATGGCTTAACACGGAGATGGTTTCAAACTAGGGACACTTGTACTCGTGGGCCAGAAACAGAAAAGACCCTGGAACTGAGTATCTGGCATATTGTGCCATTAACACTCCTGGCTCAGAGCCAAGAACAAGGTAAATCACCTGGTCCATGCTCCATAAGGACTCAGTTTAAAACAAACCAAAAAAAAGTTAAAGCTTTCCCACCCTTCCCCAGAATCCCATCACAGAGCTGTTTGCTTTGCAGATCATTGAATTGCAGAAGGGAGTTTCAGAAAAAGATGGTTCTCTATTCTGGCTCAGAAATCACCCCAGGAGAGCAGCTTTGTGGGGACAGTTTCTACGGTCCTACCAGCTCTCGGCGAGGCATGTTTTGGCAAGCAGCAGAACTGCAGTTCGTAGACACTTCCTCATCATCTCACCAGACTGCTCCAGCAATCCCTAACTGTGAACCACTGTCCAGCCCTGCAAGCCTGGAGATCCCACATGGATGGGCTGTGGGAAAATCTTACCTGTTCCTCATCCCACCAGAAATCTGTGACTGGATTTCAGCCAGCTCCACGGGCTTCCTCCAGGGGTGCTCCATGTGCAACCTTGAGGGCTAATGCTGGCTCAGGAAGACAGCAGGAACGTACTGCTGGGGAGGGCAGCATCACAGACACTCAGAAATTAAGCTGCTTCAAGCTCAGTGGAGTGTGATGGAGTTGTGGGAAGGAAACTCCAGAACAAGGATAAGAGCATCATTATACCTCTTTGGGAAAATAGTATCTTCTCATTCTTTCAGTATTTTTTTCAAATCTCTTTCCTTTCCTCCACCCTCCTCTCCTTCCCCCATAACATGAACCTGATGAAAAGAGGAGACAAGCCTGTAAAAATGATCATTGTGTCAAATATGTTGATAATGGACAGATAAATAGCCACACTGCAGCTGCACCTAAGCCCTGGAAACAGACTGCTTGCACACAACTGCTTATCTAATTGCAGGGCTTTTAATTTTGCATTGTAGTATTTACAGCTCAGTAAAAGACAATGATAGTCCACAATGATCAGTTTAGTGCATTTATTGTTATTTATTAAAAAATCATTGCAAGTATTTTTTTTGCATTCATGGGTCTGAGTCTTGCACAATTCATTGGAATGCTTGGCATCACTGCCATAAAATACACACACTGAAGGTAATAAAATCCAGCAGTACAGTAAAAATCCCCACAAAAATATAATAAAATGGACGTATGAATCTTGATAAAATCTGTGCACCACTATGCTGCACATTCGCATGAATTAGGGATGTGCAGCAACCCTGGATGAAGCCTTATGTGAAAGCACATGCTGTCTTCTGAGGCAATGGAAAACTGAGACAAGGAACAAAATGCAGCCCTGTCTCTCTGGTTGTGCATAACCGTAACCCTTCATTGAGGACTCCTCCTTGGCCTTGTAAAATGTTCTTCCATTTGAGCAAAAAACTCCTAGCACATGGGCTCCAGGTTCACTTCTCTGGCCCTTGAAGACAATGCAAAACTGGGCATGTAGTATTGGGAGTCTAATCACTCATCAGCCTCCAGATGAGAAGTCCACCTCCCTTCTCTGTCAGTTTCCCAAATGCATGTTTCACATCTTCTAATGTAATCTGCAGTTTCTATGAAACATTTCAGGTTTCTTGTCCCACTGATACAATCTGCAAACTGAAGTATCAGAGAGGAAAGGTGGGGAGGGTCTCCCAAAATGATTGGGTGTAAGATTTCCATCATGGTCACTGGAGCAAAACAGCCCAAAGCTCCTATAGATGCCAGTATTACTTACCTTCCAGTGCTAGTAGAAAGATACTATACATAATGGTGGGATCTTTAGTGATCTACTCAGCCTTTGAGGCATCACAGCAAAGTACTCACTGCAACATGAAGTGTCTGTTGAATCATGACACAAGAGGGCAGGGAACAGACATATGTGGTCCTCTACAACCTCAGCACAGACCTGAGTCCTTTTGTAATGGCCAACCTTACAATCCAGTGCAACAGCACCTTCTGGACAGCAGCGTGCATCTTCCTTACGATAACCACAGCATTTAATCCCCCAGCTTGTTAGCTCAGTCAGTGCTCTTGCAGGTAAGAACTCCCTGGGAGACTTCCTGTCACTAAGCTCTGAAGTGAGCTCTGCACAGCCTTGCAGAAAATAATTTTTAATGTGCTGAAGTCTGGCTTCTGCTTTTGCTCACTTTGGATGTGCAATATCTCCTTAATCACTGTTTGATGCTGCATGGGTGAGCTGGGACACAGGTGTCCACTGCCAGAAAAGACCTTGGAGAAGAACAGCATTGCCTGCCATGCACTGTCTCGCAACAGCAGCAGGAAAAATCCCACAACACGTACTGTAGATTGTCATGCTAGGGTCTGGAATAGGAGTTATTCTGAAGCCTCACCCTGGTTCTGTGCCGGATAACAATGTGGATTCTTTGTTCCTCTTGTGCTTGGCTGCAGTGGGTTGTTTGGTGCAGGTACATAAAACCTGTACCAAGCCTTCAGGTACAGATATGACACAGACAGATGACAAAGGATAAAGGCCACACAACCACTATTACAGCTATGCGTAAAGAAGATGAGGAAATGGTTTGTGAATACTTATGTGTGGGGAGGGATGTGGGTAAGGAGAGTTAAAGTATATAAGTGTAATCAGTGGAACAAAATTTGAAGAGTGCTTCCAGAAAACTGAAAAAAACTGAGCACAGAAAGCTCCCACCAGGAAGATCCAGAAGGACTTAGGAAAACTTCCCATGATCAAAGTAAGTGGCAAAGGCTGCATAATTTAAGACGAGTTGTACCAGGCCCTAGCAAAGTGCAGAGAATGGAATAATTTTGTGGTGAGTTTCCTTTTGCCAGCTGAGGACAAACAAGCTGATTGGTGCATTTCTGAGCTTTGTCCCACCTCAGCTGTTGGGCATGTCTGCACAGAGCAGAGCACCAGTAGGTGAGAACAATGCCAATGGCCACTAAGCCAGGCAGCAAGTCCATCACTAGCTTTTGTGCCATTCTAACATTCCTGATGTTGCTGCACAAGCTGGGTGCAGGGAAGCTGAAACAGTAGAACCAATGAATGATAGAATGGTTTGGGTTGGAAGAGACATTAAAGCTCATTTACTTCCAATCCCCCTGCATGGGCAGGGACACCTCCCACTAGACCATGTTGCTCAAAACCCCATCCAACCTGGCCTTGAGCACTTCCAGGGAGGGGCCATCCAACTTCCCTGGACAACCTGTGCCTGTGTCTGGGGCTGTTTCCCTCAGTGTCTCACTACTCTCACAGGAAAGAATTTCTTCCTAATGTCTAATCTAAATCTACCCTCTTTCAACTTAAAACTATTACCCCTTGTCCTATCACTTGCAAAAAGTCCTCCCCAAATTTCCTGTAGCCCCTTCAGGTACTAGAAGGCCGCTATAAGGCTCTCCCCAGAGCCTTCTCTTCTCCAGGCTGAACAGCCTCAACTCTCACAGCCTGTCTTCATAGCAGAGGTGCTCCAGCCCATGTCCCTGTCTGCCCCTTCTACCATCACACCTTCATTTGTTGCACTAGCTTGTCCTCTCCCAGGGCCCTCACACAGACCCTGGCTAGCCTCTGGCTGCCTCTGTGCTCATGCCATCATTCCTTTGCGCTGCTCAGACACAGGGGGGAAACTTTGCTTCTCTGAAACCACAGTGGTAGAGTTCCTGAAGAGAATTGTGGAGAAGCAACACAGATGCACATGGGTGGGATCCATCTGTGCCTACATATTTCTCTGGGAAAGGGCAATGCAGGCCAGTGACATGGTACTATGTCCCACTTTCTGCCTGTGTAAAACAGGAATAATGATACTGACCTAGTTCACAGGGGAAGCCGGAAAACCAGTTAATGTTTCTAAGGCTCTTTGAAAATAAAAAGGTCTGTATAAGTGCTAAGTGTTATTATCCATGTATCTGTAATTCTAACCTATAAGGGACTCTGCTTTAGTAGGGGATTTTCAGTTACTCTAGCAGCTAAAAGAGGGGCTTTTTACTTCATCTTTAGCTGTATAGAGATGGACAATGCACACACAATTTCATCACGGGTGTAAAGTTAATGGTGAAATCAACACCAGTGCTGGGCATTACAGTTCATTGCCTTGGCACAGAGAAATTCTGGTTTACAGCATTTGTGAAAGTTTAGCTGAAGTGATGTATAAATACCTTGTACCAGCTAGAAACATCAAGTATTTGTGAGCTTGATCCCACAACCTGAAATTTTCCATGGACTTTAGCAGGAGCTGGAGTGGTGCCCAAATCAGAAAGGTGAAAGCAAAGCATTTTTATTATACAACAAGTATTAAGCAAGTAAGTGTATAAATATGTTGAAGGTACAGGGTGGTTTCATGGAGGTCTTTTTACTTAGAACTTATTAATCTCTCTCCAACAAGATCAGCAACACAGTGTGGTATGTGTAATTCTAAAAATCATAAAAATATCAGAGGGTTTTTTATAACATTTCATGCATTCCTGACATATATTGCTGTTCTGGCAGTGACCTATATGATATATGTTTCCAACATCACCACTTCTCCTGTTTGGATTATGCTGATCTCCCAGAGGAGATGACTGCATATTGGAAACTTGCACCAGGTAACAGAGAAAAAAGGACAGGGCTTGATGCAAGTAGGATACCACAGTCCCAGAAAGAGGCAGGATTATTACTTCATTAAATCACATGGGAGACAATAGTATATCCACCATGAAAACGAACTGGAATGTTTTCACATTACTTAGAAGTCATTTTGGTCTGTTACACAAAATGCCCTGGAAGATGCTGACTATCTGCCCTGATTTTACTTCTTTGTTTGCTATTAGGAACATTCCCTTTTGATTTGCATTCTCAAATAATGGTCAGGGTGAATGATATCATTGCTTGTGTGTTCAAAGGAGAGGATCCATGACCAGATGTCCAGGACACAGGCAGAAATGTTCCTTTCCTCACAAAGGTCTTTGTGTTTCAATAGACACACAGACACAACAGCTGGTTTATGGAACATGAACAGTGCAAGCGAGCTGCAAAAGAGATTCTTCTGCTCTTCTTATGTATTTACATATATTACATTTATATCAAAACAATGAGAAGAACAAAAAAAAATTACAAATCTTGACTGTGGAGAGCCATATTTTCCCTGTTCCCTCCTGTTTTTCTAGGTAATAGAAAATCAATGGGCCTTTTATATATGAGGCACATCTGAAGCACTGAAACTCCCACCCTCCCTTCATATATGAATAAATGAATTTGTTTACTGTGCTGTCTTGATAAGTGTGTTTCAAAACAATGACAGATTTCAGTGCATTAGCTGCAGCACTTTTTTCTGCAGCAGAGCCTTTTTGTCTTTCTTCCTAAGAGCAACAATCATATTTCCTACACAAGCTCCTCACACACCACCTCGTGACTGAAGGGGGGACTGCAGCATAAATAGAAATGTCCAATGCTGTACCATTCAATTTCTGGTTGAAATACTATAATATTTTTTATTTCGCAGGTAGTGGTTTTCTTTTACTGAAATTTGGTACAGCTGTTCTAGCCCCTTACTGTTGCACATCCGTGTGCTTTTGCATGGCTCTTGGCATAACCATCCATGTTTTGAAGTGGCATTTCAGAGGTTCTTTGTTGTTTTGTTGTTTGTTTTTTAATGAAGAAACTTACAAGGAAGTAGTATTTTTTATTAAGTTTGGTTGCTAAATTTCTCACTAGCTGTACTATTTAAGAATTCAGTACACTATTAACAAAAGTGCTAACTCTTCATTGTAAATGATTGTTCTCTGTATGGCTTTTTCCTATATCCTGGAACTATTTACATTATGAGTCATTGATTATTTATGGAGATATTCATGGTGCTTTTCTTGGACATGCCATGTAAAGAAATGAGAAGGCTGGAGGGAAAGAATAATAGGGAGCTCTTGGGAGTTGACTTTTAGGCTTGTTTTTACATTTTGTAAAATCTTCAGCACCATCAAAAATCATTATTAATACTTGGATGTTTTTTCTATTGACCTCTGTTGGAGAATCTCAAATGTAGACAGGCTTCCACAAGGCAAACCTAATGATAACATTACCTGTAGTGTTAGGATCTCCATTGCACAGACAGGCTGGACAAAAGCTGAAGAAATTCTAGGCTCAAACCTAAAGGTAGTAGGAATTTTAACCCCGATGGTGTTAGGCATGAGGTGGCATTGTTAATGATTTTCCAAAATCATGGAGGAAGTGTCTTTGTGGAGCAAGTATCAGACCTCAGTTTTTCTGGCTATTGACCTCATTTGGAGCACTGACAATCCCAAAAGGACTGCCTGTCTGCTTCTGCACTGAGAAGACAGAGCACTTTGCATCGGGCACCTGGACACAGTGGGCACGGTGCATTCTGGGGTAGGTCTCAGTTTCAATAGACAGGACCTTCAAATTGCTTTTCATTTTTGGTTGGATTTGTGTTTTGTTTCTAATGTGTTGGCTTGAGACACTGTGAGCATGAGATAGGGAGAAAGGGAATGGCATGCTACCGAGGGACAGAGGAGTCCAACCTACTTAAAAGGGAAATGTTGCTGGAGAAACATAAATTGGTGCAAGCCACATCATTAGGAGAAAGTTGTCTATCATTAAGCGCTACCTAGCGCACCCTGTGTGCCTGGAACAAGTCTCCAGGGGATATACAATCATACTTGCCACACGAATGGAAATGCTGAGGATGAGCTACAACACCATCTGGGTGTCCACCTCCCACCTGTGTTAGCATCATTATATGCATGTTGGGCTGACTTAGCACACTGAGGACGAAGATGGCCATGCCATTCTCTTCTACCACCTGGGTAATTTACTCTGTGAGTTTCATAGAGAGGGAATTCATTAATGCAGATATGCAGGATGTAATTATTCAGATGATGCTGTGGGAAGAAGCTGTACAGAATTTGCAGAGGGAGTTCTGCTGGTACCCTGGGCAGTGCTTTTCTGGGTGGTCCTGCCTGAAAAAAAAATCACACCTAGGAATGCCTTGATGACTTCTCACCTGATCCCAAATGGCAGCTCCTCCCAACTGGGATCAGTGGGAGCTGTTCTAACTAGGTGAGGACAATATTAGAAGACTCCCAGTTAGCATCCGTCACAACAGAGAGGAAATCTGTGGGAACTGCTGATCATTTATATCAAAATTAATGAGGTTTTCCCTCTCTGAACACGAGGGCTGAGTTGTATGCTGACTACAGGGGAAAAAAAATCATCCATGGATATCTAGTTTGCCTTTTTTATTTATATTTTTTTCCAGGGTTCTTGTATAATTGATGACACTGCCTATTTGGCAAAGGAATTTTCTGAGCACTAGATTAATCTTAATAGTAATTTTTGCCAATTAAACAAACTGTTGTTTTTTTTCCCCTTCTATGTCTGGAGTCAAAATCACAGGACCACAAAACAAATCAGCCTAATTTCACCCTGAACTTTTCTTTTGACATCCTTCTATTTTTCAAAGGGAATAAATGTGTTGTTACATGACTGCTCTTTTCCAGACAGAAGAGGCAGAGAGCTATTTTTGAAGCTCCTTAAATCAGAAGCTCTGGCTCTTTACAAAAGCATCCCCACAGGATATCAGGACTGTGTTTGGAAACATATGTGATAAAAAAAAATCAAACCATAAAAATGAACTGGGATCACCTTGTAATTGGGCAGAGAAGACTTCCTGCTGCCGTCTGTATTTTTGTTAAAAGCCAGTGCTTCTGCATTTCTCACCTTTTGCTGCGAGAGATTGTACACAAAATCTCTGATTGCTAAGCAAATCAAAGCCAAGAGGGAGACCCCCTGTTTGGAGGAAACCATCCCCCTCCTATATTCTCTTCTACTGATGTTATGTGGAGAAAATTAGATGTACAGAATGAATCAA
Source organism: Apus apus (assembly GCF_020740795.1). Lineage (NCBI taxonomy): Eukaryota > Metazoa > Chordata > Aves > Apodiformes > Apodidae > Apus > Apus apus. Next base: position 109,397,040 of record NC_067283.1, on the reverse strand, counting down.
AAGTTGTTGCAAAAAAATAAAATAAATCCACCACCACTGGAACAGAGCTATATGGAGGACCCGGAGGAGATCTTAGAATGCATCAGCTTCCATATAGAGAGGCAAGCTAATAGGCAGTTCATTGAAGATAAAGTATAACATAAAACATAAAATTACAGAGAAAATTGCTGAAAATATAATAAAAAATAATTAAAAATCATGTAGGAAGGTGGCATATCAACATCTGATGTAAATACAGACAAAGAAACTGCAGTTCATCATTTGAATGGATGATACAATTGAAAATTACAACAAAATGTGTAGATTTTTCACCTTTCTTTTTTTTTTCCAAAAAAATTTGACAGAAACCCAATGGTTACAGCAGCAACTTTGCATATTCTTCTGTCAGGTGTTTTCTCCATATTATTCAGCTACCAGGATTCATAAAGAAAAAAAAAAATCACTGTAAATTCAAATTCAAAAAAGAAGAAAATTCACAGTCATTTTCCTGATCCTTAAATGTTAAACACACTATGGAAAGACACTAGTCTCTGCACCAGTTAGGCATTGTATGAACCTTCTAATAGAAATCAGACTTCTGTTTTCTCTTGTCCTCTGTTTTCCAAGCTTTAATGAAATTTAATTTCAACATCGTTGAAATCTTATGGCAAAATTAATTTTTTCAGGAAGGTGTAAGACAAATTGGACAAGGCATTGAGAAAATATAGAGGTTAAAAATAGGCAGCATTCTCCCCTCCTTGGAACCTTTCTCCCAGTACCTATAGCTGGACATACTTAAAACGCAGCATCTCCCAACTATATGACTATTACTCTAATAATATATTTCTTTCTTTCATAGACTGGCACTTGGAATGAACTCATTGAGAGCACGTTAGCAACATAGAGGCAGTAAACTTTTTGAGGAGGGAGCATCTTTCTGTTTTATGGACCAGGACCTGATTTCTAGACACAATGTCAATACTAAAACTAGTCTTCTGGTATTGAGAGTCACCTTCATATATGAGAGTCTATCTGTATTGGTCTTTGAGTTCAGACAATGTAGGAGAATGTATTTGTGTATATGTGTACACATTGATGTCTGTATTTTGAGTTGATATTTATATACTTACTGTGTAAATGTATGTGTAGTGTGTGTGTATGCTGCGAAGAAAGCATGTTCAGATTGCTGGAACCCATGCAACAGAGATATGCAGTACAGCAAAGACAGGCTTTTCCAGGCTCCTGCAGCCATTTCCTCAGCATACGTAGACAGAGATCCTGAAAGAGGAGGAAATGTGCTCTGCTCTGCAACTGCACTGTTTTTCCAAAACTTGGCAATGATGTTTCCCCTCTTTTTTTCTCTTCATCATCCAGAAGGTTGCTATATATATAGCAAGCATAACAGAGGGCATTGGCTCACTCCTTAGCATGGCCAGCATTTTTGTAGGTATGCTTAGATGGTTTTGCAAGTACAGAGGATGGAGTATAGACAAAGCTTTGAAAATGTGGCCTTTCAAGTTTAAAAAAAACACGTGTTTCTTTTTTACACATAGTTGCATACAAATACTCCTGCTATAACAGAGTCCAGACCCACAACAAAGATCAGGAATCTACCCTGACAGCTATGGTGCAAATTTATATATATGAGATACATCTGAGTACAGTTGATGTCTGCATTATGAAGGTCTTGAAATCCAACAGAGCTACTTTACAGTGCAATCTACATTTTTAAAACCAGCTTATTTAATAGCTGATAAAAGCAGGGGTCAGCTTCCTCTGAAAAGCAGTTGGTGCACAGCTTTAAATACCTGCAGTTATTTTGAGAACATGTGTGATTAAATTCTAACAACTCTGCAATTTCAACATTACCAGAGTCTGAACTGGAATCCTATTTTTATTAGTGAAGCTAAAGCCTAAGGATACCTCAGCCTAAAGTTCTTGTTCTTCTTCTAAAAACAAGTCCCTTCAAGTGAAGAGTTTTATTTGTGTGGGGATTTAGTCCAGAGACTAGTTTGCTTTTGGTGGCAGGGGAGACCTGTAGATTGTCAGAGGAACCCTTTATGCCATGCTTCAACATGTGAGAGCAAAATGACTGACATACCTAGAAGTTGTATCTAGAGGGCTACCTTCACCTATGCACTCAGCAGGCAGATTTCCATGTGACTGCAAAGAGCAATGATGTGTTAGAAGACACCTCTTTCCACAGAAGTAATTGATGTGCTCCCTGAAATCTGTTTTAGAGAGAAATTCCTGAGCAAAGGCAAGAGATGCAAGACACTGCCTGTCCTGGAGCAATGCATTCTTCTTCTGATGGCATCACTCATTGCAGGACAAGTTCAGATGCTAAATGCTGGATCCAAATTTGCAGCAGAGAATGGGAACAAAGCAAATCTGAAATGCCTGCGTTGTTTACAGTCCTTCCTCTGCTGCATGGTGTCACAGTTGCTCTGAGCAAAGAATATTTTCTGTGGAGAAATCACGGCTGCTTCGGGAAGGTGAGCCTGGAGGCCGAGTGAGAGCAGTGAGCTGCAGCTTGTGTTTTGGTGAACTTAATGACTAGTTTTGAGGCAAAGACTTGAAGGCCAAAGTCTGACAGGCTGTCAGGCACTGATTGCCATTTTCATAAAGGACACTATGCAAGTGTAAGTGATTGATAGATTGATTGATTTATTTTGCTGAGACTCCTTTGTGGTCTCCTGGGGAGATTTCTGGCCACACCTCTCAGCCTGAAAGCACTTGCTCTGCCTGCTGTTGCTTTTTTTTTTTATTTGCCGGTAATGAAAATTTGTTATAAGCCTTCCCTTTCATCTGTACATGGCAGGCTGTCACACAGAAACAAGCCATTCTGGAACCTTGCTTCCTTCCAAATTGCTAAATATTTTTCTTCAAATTGCTTCCCTAATGGGCTAGTATAATAGGAGCAGCATGCTCTCTGCCCACACCGAAGATGCCAGAGCATTTGTCCAGTACACATGTGTGTTGGGCACAATAAACTCATTGCCTGGCCTGGGGACAGTGCCACGCTGCTGCTGATCTAATCTATATGGCACATTCCTTGGGCATAATCACACAATGGATACAGGCACATATGCACACAGATAGGTACTTTTACCTCCCCTAGGAAAATGTAGCTCTTTGGGGAGGCAGCCAGTTATACATCCCACTTTCCTGGGGAAGGAGCGATGATTGCATTTCAGAAGGTGAGACTCCATGGCAGGAGGAGGAGGAGGCTACACAGCCACCGAGTAATCCATGCGAGCAGTGACAGAGCTGGGCTCACTAATGGCCTGGCCTGGCCAGTTTTTTATTGACTCCAGTTGCTGCTTTTTGGAGGGGCAGGCACCAGCAGTCCCCAAGGTCAGTGGTTCCATGTGCTCTATGCTAAACTGTTGCTGACCCACTGCTTTATGAGCCTAAGTGCTTATCCAGGAACAGAAGTGAATAGGTTGTGTGTGATAAGAAAATAATTTGCCAAAACTGCAACAATAAAGAAGGCCTGATGGGATCTCTTATGGTATGAATAGCCTGGAGCAGCTGCAGATTTCTCTCTGCTTTCACAATTATTTTCATTTTTATAACAACTAAAAATGGAGCATTGTCCACAGGCTCCTGCAGCCCGTATTTTCATACCCAAATCTAGTATTTCCATACACATGTATATACACATTACACATTGTGGATCATTGTGTATAAAGACAGGAACAGAAAAAGAAAGAAAAAGGAAAAGCCTTCTCAGATAAGAGATCTGCTGGTACATATGTTAACCCGTTCCTCCTTTCTGTTTCTTGATGGATTTCTACAGCATCTCAGAGCAGGCAGCGGTGTCTACTTGGTGCCCAGTACAGCTGCACATGGGGCAGCTCTCAGTGCCATGATGGAACTCTGTGTCCAGGGGCAGCAACCCTTCCTCCCCCATCATCTGCTGAGCTGGGAAGGTCACCCATATGCTCCTATCCCCCACCCCATGGCAGTGACTGTTGAGAAGGCTGAGAATATTTTTGTATGCTTTCTATCTGGGTGATGCTTGACCCTACACAGTCCTCCTAAGTTGACCTCATTCCCCACCTCCCCAGACAATCTGCAGTATTTTTATTGCCCCGGGAGCAAAACCAGGCCTGACACTCACCCCATGCTCAGTTCCAAACCCAAACAACCCTGACAGTGCAGGAGTTGTTGGCAGGCCCTGTGCTATGACCTTCTTGCTTGCCTGCCAGTCCCTGGGTTGAGCAGTGGTTTCCCAGCAAGGGCTCCCTGTGACCTGAAGCCCTGGAAGTCATGCCCAGGACTTTCTCCAAAAGCTACACCGGGGCCAAGCTCCTTGCATAGTTATCACACAGGAGGGCTTCCAGGTCTCTCAAGCTCCCTGAAAACACCTGTAACTGCCACAGAAGGAAAGACTCCTAAAACCAAACTCTTCTTGTGGTTCAATTCTGCATAAGGAGAAGAGCAGATTCCAGCCTTGGATGTAATGGCAGGGTCAGCTATGCAAAGTTCAGAAAACAGTTGTATAAAGAAAGACACAAAGAAGTGACTCAGATTGTAGCTGACTGCCTTTCTGATTTCTCAAGAGGTCTCTAGTGAATCAGGCTGAATGAGCTTTTTGTTGCCTTTACTGTTTACAGGAGCAGCCAAAGTCAGAGAAAGTTTTCCTGTCTTAGTGCTGACAGCTACAGTATGGCAGGACTGTGGTGCCTTAGCATATAATGATCAATCTCATTTCAGTTCATTTTGCTAGAATGTAATTTTCACATGTCCCAGTGTGACCACATCCCACTAATTTCCCTCTTGGATATTTTCTTAAAACAGAGAGACCAGTTGAAAATTCTGCAACTACTGTTGGTGAAATAATAATAATAATAATTTACATTTATTAAGTGCTCTTCTTCCCAAAGGACTGACCCAATGCTTTCCAAAACTTGTGTATGCAGGAATCCCTTCACCAAGGAAAAAACACAGCTGCTTCACTGGCACACAGCAGCAGTAGCACAACAACTTAGGACAGGGAATGAATCAAAGGTCTAATGTTATTGCATCTTTCTGGTTCTGTTACAGTAATGCCCAGAAGTACCAAGAGGGACAAAGGCCCCTTTTGGACTGGGTGAAATAAGTAGCAAGGTTATTGAAAGAGAACCAGGGAACAGGAAACTGTAAAAAGAATGCTAAAGGAAGAGTAGGATGAAAAAGAGAGTGATAGATAAATACATACACAATTGCATAGATTTGAAAGGCATGACATAGTAACGGGATTGGAAAGGGCCTGTGATGTTATCCAGTTCACTCTTCTGTTGTAAGGTAGGTTCATTTCTATCTATTTAATCACTAATTGACATTTCTGTAACTTGCTCCTAGTGATCTCCACTTGTGGAGAAGTTACAGTATTCTGAGGCAAGTTCTTACACTGTACTCTTCCCTGACCATTAACATGAACCTGAATATTCCTTGTTGTAACATAGAACTCTTACTTCGTGTCTGAAACACAAGAAAACCTTTACATGCTGGCATTTCATTTTTTAAAAAAGGAGACAAGTATACAGTCAGTAGACTTCCCACTGAGGTTTTAGGGTGAGGTTGTTTAACACCAGTGTTATAACAGACGTGGGACGGGGTCTAGAGGAGCATGGGGCTATCTACCTCCATGGGAGGTTGTGTAGAAAAGGTACTTGTGAAAGGAACTGGCAGTGGGATGGGGGCTGCCAGGCTGGGACTTGCAGTTCCTGTGGGAAAAGTTAGACATGTGGAAGAGGTTATCTGTGGTGAGTCCTGATGTTAAGACCAGAACATCTCCACATTTGTAATCATTCAGGAAATGTATTTTAGAAGTTCAGAAGGAAACCAAAGCTGCTGGTAAAGTGACTGAAGCATGGAGCAGGAGCCAACAGCTCTGGTGGCAGCACTGGGGAGGACTGGGAGGAGAGTGGCTGCAGCAGTGGAGGACATGGGAAAAAGGTGGTGATAGTCAACAACAGAGGCTTAGCTTAGTGTGGTACCTAGGAAATGCTATGCAGCCGCAGACAACAGTTTCTGGAAGGGAAAATATAAATGGCCAGTACAACATGGGTCTAAATGACTGTAGGGTTAATGGCATTATTATCAGGGAGAGGAAGAAGCAGAGGGGTCTGGGAAAGGAAAATTAGTAGCTCCTTGCTAATGAGCTGGTGCCAGCAAGACTTCTGTGAGGAGAGTTTGCTGATGCAGGTAGAGGTACAGGGCTGGAAGGAGTAATGGTATCCTGCAGACACCAATTTGTGAGCTTTCAGAAAGAATACATGTATTGATTTGGAGCTCCAGTTCACAAATGTGAACAGATACAGAAAGCTAAAAATAATTTCTTCTCTCTTATTTTCTTCTAGAAGAAAAACAGTTTTAGGTGTTAATGTCCTCTCTACCGACTCCCCTGCATCCCCATCTTCTTTGACCTGATTTGGAGTCCTGCTCATTTGCCAGGCAGGAGGAGTCTTTCTGGCTCTTCATCCACAAAAAATACCAACCTCAATCCTGGCAGGGTGCAACTAGTAGGGTACAACAGGATGTGATTTTTTGAGTACTTCTCCTGAAATTAGATTCATTAGAGGGACTGAGTAGATGCCACGGGAAAATTTCACAAGTCTTAAAATTTCCCTTCCCTGGGAATGGAGGATGCTTTGCACTTCACAAGCAGTGCTCAGGGGACCCTAGCTGAAGGGCAAAGTGCATCCCAACATTCAGACCTCCTCCTCCTTGGAGGTTACACAGGTACCCATTAAAACTGAGCTTTGAACTGACCCATGTCCCATCAATGTCTTTTGCACTTCTTTAATGACAGAACTTAGCAAGGCAGATTCGAGCTTCACCTTTGCAGACCCAGATCCACTTGTTTAAATAGAATATTTTTTTGTTTATGCTGCAGGCTAAACAACTAAGTTTACCTAGGGTCTCTTGTTAAAATGAGCCATCTGTGGCAGCTGTGGCAATTATACCCAGACTACTGTACCTTTCATGCAGAGCTCTTAGATTTGTGTCGAGACTTTGAAAACAAGAGGAACAATGGCACAAGGGGAAAGAAAATATCTCCTTAGCGTGAAAACTATCATGAGGTCTTCCCTTCTTTCATTTTCAAGTCTTCCCTGGATTAACCACAATCCTCAAGTTGCTTAACAGTTGTTCCCTGTGACAAAGGACTACAAAACTGTCTAAGAGCAAAGACCAGATGCCAGGTTTTACACCTCCTCCTCATCAGTAAATGCTTGCCCACACTTTTCTTGGCTGAGCCAAGTAAATTCAGTATTTGCAGTGCTCTGAAATCAAGGCTGCATAAGTGCATTGCCACAAGCGCTACTAAAGGAATTAGTCTCTTGCCCAGTTTTGATTCCCTTCACCCATTCTGAGCTCCTCTGAGCACAACTTCTGCAATAGTTGCAGGGGGATTTCGTCCCCCTGCCCTTACCAGCACTGCTGTGAATATGAAGCAGCAGGAATTACTCCAGAGCCATGCTCGGTATTTCCTCCTCTCTAGGGGGGGCTGAGCATACTACCTTGGGGAATGTCAGACCTTTGAAATCAGTTGACTTCCCAGTCTGCCAGAGAGATGGTAAGGCATAACAGCTGGCAAACTTCTGCATGGCACATGCAGATTCTCCCTGCTTTCCTCTCTTTAAAAGTTCTCCAATTAAACCACTCTGTTTTCATGAAGTAGTTACAGAATAGTGAAGTATCTGGAAACCGAAACCCATGATGCTGGATGATGCTTTGAAGGAAATAAAGAGACCTTTACACTTCCAAGATGTTGTGAACGATACCAAACATAACGATTTTTGTCTCTAATCTCTGCCTGGCTAAAACATAAATTTGAACAGATGGAAATAAGAAAAGAAAGACTGTGGGAATAAGCATTGACGTTACCAGCTGGAACTGACAATAGCAAAAGCAGCCATTGATTCTTTGAGCTTTCATGTAGTATAGAGTATTTTCACACACTTTATTTCTTTTATTTTATATTTTTCACTGTGAGTTTTCATACACTGTAGAAACTGTTCAGACATAAGAGTAAGTCAAGTTAGCATGGCCCAGAAAGAACAATAGGTTTGATTCATGTTTGCTGTTTGTGGCACTACTGTGGCAGAAAGTCTGCCTGAGCTGGGGGAGGTCAGAGCCGTGCAAGGTTCAGAGCCCTCGCTGACTCCCTAAATGAGTACAGCTGATGTGGAAAAATGCTGTCGCCAGAGCAGAGAAGGGTGTTCTCATTCTCCTTAGCCCCTCAGCAGTTTCCAAATCACTAAGCAGGCATAGCAGTACCAGAATGTGATTTAAAACTCCCATCCGTGAGGCCAGTCATCTAATGAGGATCTTTCCCATTTTGGTTCAAGAGTGAACCAAGTCCATCGCATCTGTTGTCTAAAAAGTCATGGATAAATAGTCCAATAACAAACACTATGAAGTAATTTCCTGCACAAACTTACTGCACCCTGGTCTTTACCACAAGCTCAAATTTCTTGTGTGGGCTCAGATTTTAGCAAAGAGTTACGGTATATTGCTTTCCATGAGAAGAATTTCCCACTTAACGGATCTCAGGACTCTATTAGACCCTTGGCTAATGGAAAACCATAAACCATCCCAGAGCTTTCTAGAACTCCATGGAGAGCTGAAAGTGCAGATATTTAGCCTCTTCAAGGGCCAAGAACTGACAGAGAACTCCTTAAAGGAATGCCAAGCTAATAGAAGTTCCAAACAATTTCATTTCAAACAATTTCCAAAGGAAGAGATGACTATATTAACATGAATATGATTTAATGGCAGCATAAACTCTTATTCAGTGATGTTCCCTTCTGTTTATCTGCTTGGACATGCCTGCCACCAAACTTAGGGTTGTAAGCTGGGTTTTTTTTCTCTGGACATGGGTTTTTTATGCTGCCTCTGTGGCAAGGTCTGTTTGGCTGCAAACACCAACTGGCATGGCTGCAGGTTGCACATAGGCCTAAAAGTGTGCAAAGCAGCTGGACCCAAATGTGCTCTGGCCACCCCCTTTGTTGTCCTTGTCACACCCTTGATTCTATAAGCAAGCTAGAGCTTGGCTCAGACCTATCGGACTGTTTCTCTGCCACTTGGGAACTCTCCAGTGGCTGGCTCCACACACCTCTGCCCTGGCCCTGCGTCAGGGCAAACTCATATCATCTATTATCCTCTCTGTACCGTGTCCATAAGTAAATATATAGTGGAGAAATGGGTCCTGAAACCGCTACAACATCTCATCAGGCATATCCCATGTATTTCAAATCACCGTAGAGACTGCAGACTTACCCATCATTTTTCACTTTAGCATATATACACCACTTAATGTCAGAGAGGTCTTGACTATTGGTAACTGGTGCTTCTCTGAGTGGCTGCTTGTGAGTCTTTTTTATTTTAATATTTCTTAACTCGTCCTCTCCTAAAACAAACTCAGATTCATTCATTAAAATTAAGGCACTAAGATTCCACAGAGAGGAATCCCGGAGAGGACTGATAAATTACACAAATAGGCTGTATTTATAATACCTCTGATGACTCCAAATAGGCATTTTATAGAAGAGAAGCTCCAGCAAACTGATAAATCTGTTCTCTGATACTGCAGCTAAGCTGCATTTCAATACCTGAAACCATCTGCCTGATACAAGAATACACTTAGCATAATCTGAACAATTTAGCACACAGGTACCTTCTCATAGTGCATCCCTTCATTTTCTCATAACCAGCAATTATAGCCCAGGCAGAGAGGAGCGCGTGGTAAGCTGAGAAACAGGGAGGAGGAGAAACGTATAAAGAAGATGGATTTTTTCCTCCTTAATCTATGTGAGTCTGACAGAGCATATGAAGATCTGTAAGCCAGAGAGTGCCAGCGAGACAGAGACGGAGCGACAGACAAAATTATTTCCTTTGCTGGGTGTTGCAGTTTGGAGTAGTGGCTGCGTTATTCGCAGGACTTGTTTTCCCCAGACGCCCACCCAAGAACCATTCAGCTACATTTATTATTCTGTCAAATACAATGTGCAATAAAGAGCCAGTCTCCCCAAAGATGGGTACCTGTGTTCATAGCTCCATGGTGAAACACATAAATCACATGTGAAGGGCAATGCACATGTGCTTTTTGTTTCTTGTATCACCTTTCATTATCATAGGACTGAAAAGTTAATAACCCAGTGGGTAATCATGCCATTATCAGTTTACATTGTAGTAAAGCCCATTCAAATGATGATTACATATGTTAATGAGTGTCGTTATAATGCACTACACAGTACATTACCTTCAATAAATATAATTGTTTATGCACTTTAATGAGGGTATATAATGCCCCCCAAACTAATGGCATGGACTGAATTGTGATTTATTGCTAGAAAACTTTGTCATTAGGAAAGGAAATCTCACAAACCCTTTCATGTTTATCTAACTTCTTTCCTTCTTTAAAAGCTGCCACTCATTTCTCCCTCCTTCTGTTCGCAAGGGGAAAATAGCTGTGAGACACTTCAGCAGTGTTCCTTGTCAGTGCCTTCCTCCACCTGAAGAAGCAGGAGGTGGGTTCATTTAAAGGGTTTAATGAAGATCATTATATTTACCCCTTAGTAAGGCTTAATGCGTTATCTGGCAACAAAACTGATAACACGTCAGAATTCTGGCTGCAAATCAAGCCATGGGAAGTAAAAACATTGGTTGTTAAGCTACAGAAGAGGAATAGGAAATAAAGTTAAAGATGACATTTTGGCCAATGGTCCTTCATCTAGCTATAGAATAGTCAGAGAACAGTTTGCTCTGCAGAGCATTCAAAGCTCTCCAGCTGGGAATGAAGAAAACTAGAGGTGAAATGCCACCTGATCTCTTCAATCTCTAGGTGCTTTCTTTTCCAGAGAAGTGAGATAAAACCTTTCTTTGCAGGCTCAATAAGAAATGACAAAGAGGCAGGGAATGCTAAACCAGGCAGCACTGAGTAACTGGCTGAGGGTGCAGTAGGCTGAGGGAGATGAGCTATCCACAACTAAACTGCACAAGACTGGAGTTTCCTCTTTAATTTCCCTCCACTTGGTTTCCTTCCTGAATGGCACTGCTGTGACATTTCCATTACCGGTGAAAAGTAGTCTGCTCTGTACAGGAGTCTCTTCTCCTATTGAAGTTGGTGGCAAAAACTCCCATTGATTTCAGCAGCAGCAGCAGCAGCAGCAGTGAGTTAGCTGCGGGGGCATGGTGGCTTCTGCAGAGAATTTGCATGCAGTCTGTCCTGATTTTGCAACTCACATCAGTGTCGGCAATTTTTGTTTTAAGAAAAGTTACCTCAACTCTTTAAGAATAAGTAGCATACTGAAATTTAGAACAAACAATAACAGCAATTCCTCTAAATGCCATTAAAATTCAGGTGTGACAGCAGGGAACGTGAGAAACCTGTATGTGAAGAACCGGTACAAACTAAAGTAGTTTCTTTAGGTATATTCCCAAATATGTGTACACACAGTAATTATTTGAGAAACTTTCCAAGGATCACAGTCATGTTCCAACTAGTTTGAAAGTCAGTAGTGTAAAAAAAACTTTGACATTGAGATGCAATTTGTGGTAAGATCTAATTAATTTTTTTGCTCCTAAGAATAATTTATTATTTACACTTCTTATTATATATGTATTTTAGCTTCATTAGTCTGCAATGCTGGAAAAAATTATACCTTCAAGTCCTATTTATCAAATTAATGGTGCAATTTCATAGTGACACATTCCACATTCATTAAACCAAGTACAGTAAAAATGCATTTAAATTAGATTAGTGTGATGTAATAACGATTCCAGTGCACGAGGTAATATTCTAGCAGTAAAGAAACACCCAGATTGAGTTGAAAGCAACTTTGAGATAATTTTTCAAAATTGATTTTGGCACTGGTTTAAGTGGAAGAATAAGGACTAATGTCTCTCCCCTCTTTGCTCGGTCCTTGTGGGAGTACGAGGCCCTGGGCAGAATCACAGGAAATGAGTGGCAGCATCCTTCTGCCAGCTGCAGTGGAGAAAGCCACATGTGCTCCTCAGGAGGCAGCTTTCCCAGCCTCTGGAAACACCAGGGGGAATGTTCACCTGAGTTTGCCTTTTATCAGCACCACCCTTTCACGATGCCACAGAATTTGCTGACAGCCCCTTAAACTCCTGACTCTCCAAGCTGGTTTAGGCTGACAGAGGCTTGCACACCTGTACACACATCCAGACGCATGTGCAGGCACAGTTGCCTGGCTGTGCGACCTCTTGGAGGGACCTGCTATGCCCTTTTTGCCTCCTGGACTACTTTCTGGCAGCATGTGAGCACTTTGTGGCCCACAGGTGATCATCAACCTCATCCATCCCAGCAAACCCAACTGCAGAGTAAAACAGAACCTCTAGGTAGGTGCCAAAATTACTGACCACAAGGGTCCTATAAAATCTTAAGCCCTTCTGCCTCCCTGTACCACATACACTGCCTGCTTTAATGACCCCACTGGGAAACAGCCAGAAGCTCCCATCACATCACCACCATGTCCTTTAACACCAAGTTTTGTTTAGCACATTTCCTTTAGCTTAATTTTCCTGGCTCAGGCTGATGGATGAGTCCCAGGTTGATGGAGCTTGCTGGTCAAGGAGTGAAACACCAGGAATCCACATCCTGAACCTCTGATCGAATCAGTCTAGAGCTGCATGTCCCCTCTGTTGACATGCTGATGCTCCTCTTGCAGTCCTTGCAGCCCAGCAGATGAGTGGTTTGAGCTGGCTCAAGCTCAACCCCACACTGCTCCAATATCACATTAAAGAAGCAAATTAAATCAGAATAGCTCCTTAATAAAAAAAAATCTTTCTTCTGAGTATCCATAGGGAGTTGTATATTGTGTGTATCTGTCTTTCAGACTGTAAGCCTTCAGGGCAGTGACTATCTTTATTTCTGAAACACAAACATTATTGAAACACCATTGGCACTTAATAAATCAGCAAAACTACAATCGTTACATAGGCCTCGGTGAACCATCAGTTACCTTAACACATTAACAAAAGCACATCCTTTGCATTTGGGCATGTGGCTGGTGAGGGGTGTGTGGTGTGACAGCAGACTGAGTGCCCCAGATTTTGGAGGATGCTGCTTGCTCACCAGGGAAATCCTGGATCATTGCAGGCATCACTGTGGAAACCTCCTCAAGCACTTCTGGTCCTGAACCAGAGGTATGGTCCCACCAGTGGATACAAGGGTTTAGATTAGACAATTTTCAGAGGTCCCTTCCAACCCCTACCATTCTGTGATTCAGTGAAGTTCATTCTTCATCTGGTATCTCTCAGGCTGAGGTGCAAAGAAAGGTGGAAAAGATTGATGTAGGACTACTCAGACTTCTAGTTTAGAGGATTTTTTGTTAGTGGGAGTTATCAAATATTTGCACTGTGGTGACACAGGGTTGTGCCAGCCAGGGCTGGTACAGTCCTGACATAAAAGACAGTGCTCCGTGGTCACTTCTGAGAAGACTGAAATTGTAGACATTATAGAAAAGAGCTGCACTGGTTTTAAATCAACAAGGAGAGGAATGGCAATAGGGTAGGGTATTAAGAAACTTGTGGGTAGAGCTAGATGTACATTAATAGTATGTATGTACATTAATGCTGCATTTTCAAAGGACTACATCAGCCCTCTATAAACCCAAAAGCCATTTACAGGCTAAGAAAAAAAAAAAAGTTTCCTTTAAAGATCTACTAAAAAGGTGAGTTGAATCACTGTGCACAAATCAATGCATTAACATAAACAATTAAACGTGATTAAAAAGAAGTCAGTTTTGCCTTCAACGTGACTGAACTCAAATTTCTGAGGGTTTATTTTCCAGTCCTGAGAGCCCGAACTATGTGTCCTTCTTACTTCAGCTTCTCAGTCTGTCATTCCCAGGCATATCCTTTCCTCCATGCTTCCTTCTCCTCTTCTTCAGTGGATACAGGCTTATTTAAACAATTACAGCTGTGTGCACTACAGCCTTCTCCAAAAACCAAGGGGCAAGATACAACCAAGTCAGCCTGAGCACTCAGAGATAAGGACAGAAAATCAAACAAAATTATTAAAAAACAATAAAAAAATCAAATGCAAGCTGAAATCTGCATTTGCTCATCTATCTCAATTGAAATTTTCTGCTACCATGCACCATATGGTGCTTTGTGAGGCTATAAATATGCTGCTTTCTTAGACCCATTTCTAATGGCATTTCCCCTCAGTAAACAGGTGCTCCTGGCTTCTCCTGTGCCTCTGAGCTCAGAAAACTTGAGCAGGAACCTTTGTGCACCAGTTTTTCAGTGGGTTTATTTTTCTTGCATTGGAGAGAGGTTTTATTTTCAAGGCATATTCAAGACAGTGGAGCACACCTGCCCTATAGTAGACATCTGTGGCAGCTTTCTTCTTCCATACTTCTCCCTAACATCTTTGTGGCCATCATCAGGGCTTATTCGGCACCCAGAGGCTACTCCTAGGTGGATCCTTTGGCTTGGCCTTGCAGTGTTGAGTTTCACGAGACCTCTGTGGCAGGACTGAGTAAGTTCTTGCTCCTGCCTGCTCTTCTGTTACACTCTGTAGAGCTAAGGAAAAGGCAGCAGCCAATGAAACCCCATAAGGGAAGGGTGTTTCCTTGGGAAGAAGCTAAGAAATCAGTCAAAAAACATGAATGCCACCTGGAAAACCCCGAAAGGACCTTGCTTAACAAGGTTCCTGGGCTTTACCTGTTTCAATGGCAAATTTCTTTGTTATTCTCCTGTAGGAACTTAAGCACAGTGATGGAGCGCTATGCCAGGTTGCAGTCTGCTGCAGCTTAGGGCCTTCACCCCCTCTCTGCATTTATTTATTGGGCTAGAGTGTGGTTAGTGCTCCCTGCACACAGAGGAGAACAGGGAAATGCTGTGGTTAGTACCGGGGTGTATGTTATGAGGCTAATCTGAATATTGCCTTACAAAAACCTTATCAGCCCATTGGCTCAGACTAAGGACAAGAGCTCGGGCTATTCACATCAGGTGACCACGTTTTCAAGTCCATTGCAATGGTTCAAAAATATCCAAAAGGTCAATATATGGTTTATACCACATCAGTGATGCTAGGGGGAATAACAGCCTTCAGTAAATCCTATTATTTTCACAACTATACTAATAACATGAGAAACTATAGATATAATAAAAGTTTATATCTATAGTTGCTCTGCAGACACCTCCTCTGGTATGGTATAAATATAATATATGAGACTTGGCGGTGTAATACAGTTTTTATTTCAATTTTTTAGGGATGGCCATGCACATCCATAACTCATGAAAATAAAAAGTGTATTACATTGCCAACTGTTACATATTCCCTAGTAAAGCAAAAATGGCAAGATAAATTTTATTTTTCTCTTCTCCCCACCAACAAAGTGTTTGGCAGATATGGTGATGATGAAGTGTTAGAATAAATATTATTTATTCAAACACTTTCTATGCCATAACCATGTCTGTCTGTCAAATGGTAGATTCTTTTTTCCCTGCATGTTGGCTTTGGGTTTAATTTTATGGTGCTATACTTGCTTCTGTTCTCCTTAGGAATGAGGGAAGAGAGACTGCTTCTTCCCATGCCCTGCTCTTGAATTTTCTCAGACACACTTTCTTTGGGTCTAAGAGCTCTCACATCTGTGTGGGACATGAGTATTGGCTTGTTAGCATAGGCAGCACTTCTTAAAGATGTGCAAAATAGTGTAAATTAAGAAGTGTCCGAGCTGTGTGTTGTGCGTAAGTGGAACAAGAGGTGAAAAACCTTATGATTCTTAGGTAGGGATGGGGAAAGAACTAGAAACAAGCACAGCAGGCTAAGTCTCCTGTACTTAAAAGAAATGAAACAAACATGTCACTCCAATACTCTAAAAAGGCAAAAAGTGATAAAATCCTGTTTTATAAAAATGGTATTATATTCCAGTCAGCTCTTGAGTATCCACATAGCACTGAATCAGGTGGCAGATTAACTGCTGGGCTTGTGGAGATACCCAGTGTTGTGCTGCATGGAGTAAGAGCAGATCCAGGACCACTAGGGACTGGAACTGGGAGACCTCCCCACATGACAATGAGGCTGGACAGGATTCAGTGAAGCCAAGAGCTACCTACATGCTGTGCTGCTGTCACCAAAGCTGAGCTGCCTCCTGCAAAGCTTTCTCAAGTGGCTCTGCCTGCTGAAAACTTCAGTTTGGGGTGAGAGTGGCTTACTGAATTTTTGACAAGCCGGGTCTGCATTAAAGGACATGTAATATCTGACCAGCTTCTTCTTCATCCATGGGGCAGTCACGAACCTCTTCTCAAGGCTAGAACAAGAGAAAGAAACCTTAATCCCTGATAAAGTCCCCTCAATAGCACTGAGTAACACCACTGACATTGGTGCCAACCACCATTTTCTTTCAGAATGTCTAATTGATTAACATAATTAAATTAAACTTAGGCAAATGTTCCCAAAAGATATTTAATTTGAAGTTTGCTGCTTCTCTGTTGGATGTGAAGTAACATCACTTGCAGGCTTTTCCTAAGGATGTTCATAAAAGTTTGGTATAAAATTATTATGTCCTCTTAAAAATCTCACATCTTTGATTATATCTTCCTTTTTCTTTTCTTTTTCCCTTTCCTTCTTTCCTTTCTCTACCTCTCCCCACCCCCCATACTTCCATCCCTCCCTCTCTCCTTTCATATCTCTGTTTCTAGCCCCTCCTCTCCCTCCCCACCCCCTCAGTCCCATCTGATGTCTGTGTAAAGGAATAATAGCAGACCTTGGGTCAAAGACCAAGGCATGCTGTGTCAACTGCCACATGAAAGAAACAGGAATTTGAGCTTCCCTTCTCCACAGGCAGCGTGGTTCTCAGCCTGCATGAAAAACTGCTTGGAGTGTCAGTGCCTTGTGTCTCTCTCTCACACAAAACACATCCACTACCTCCCCACCTGGAATCCTAACCTGGAGTTGGGATGCAAAAAAGGTGTTTGTACTGTACAAAGGCAGAAAAACAATAACTCCTTTGCCATGTAGAGCTATTACACCCAAAAACCATCAAAAACCATCTAACTCCCTTCAAAACGTGTATAAGTTGCAAATGAACAGACCAGTGCCAAGGCAAGGAGAGGAGAGTGCACAAGAGGAGGACAATGCAGTCTGACACAGCCCAGCTGATGATAGTTTTCATTATAGCTCCAGCATACTAACACCAGACCACTGTGCAGGTGGAAGGGAAGTGCTTGAGGGCCAGTGAACACGAAATGTTATCAATGTGTCACAATTACAGAAACACCTGTGCTAAATAACTTTGAGCGTTGATCCACTGTGAAGAGTCAGTGCTCAGCAGCCCTCAAAATTTCTCATTTCTTACCTGCGGTGGGGTGGTCTTGTAGCTGAACAGTGGTTGTACAGAATTTCCTAAATGTTTTTCTTTCTTCTCCCTTAGGATGCCTTTCCACACAGATGCACAGTCCCTAAATTGCCACCTTCCTGTCTCTGTATTTTTCTTTTCATTTCTCTTCTTCTTGTGCAGTGAAACACATTAGGGATGGAGTAATAACAAGACATGATAAAACAGCATCACTGGGGAGATCTGTGCCTTGGAAACACAGGGACAAAGTCTGCACTCAAGAAAACTTGTCATTTATGACAGTGGGTTCTACTTCATGACAAAAGGCAAAGGAGTCCTTAAAACCGTACTTGCCTAATTAAGATTTTGGTTCAGCTAGAGTGCCTAATTTAAAACAGATGACTCGATGTTGATGGTGCTGCACTTTAAGTTGGGCACCTGCCTAAGTAGTTGGCTGAACTGAGGCCCAACCAATGTATCTTCAAATAAAACAGCAGTGGAATACAACAGCCATTCTAACCACTATATATAATTGACTAAAAAATCAAATCACGGAAAAAGGTGCTGCACTTAGTGAAAAATAATACATAGATGACTTACAGATTGCCAACATGACAGTCTGCAGCAGAGCAGAACTCAGAGAATTCAGCTCCCATTTGAATTAATGGGAAAGCAGGGACTTTTGAAACTGCTAAGTTAACTAAAAATATATATTGTTAAAGCCAGCAAATTTATTTTTCTGTTTGGAAGTCCCTGTTTTGCTATACAGAGGAATAGAATCTGAATTCTCTGACTCTTCAGCATCATAAAATCTGGAGTGCCTGCTTGGGGAGGTGTCAGAAAAATATTGGTTCCCATTCTAGGCTTATGTTATATTTACACTGTGGCTCACTGAAATACTAAAGCAGTAAGAGATATTATAATTAACCTCTTAGATTTTTCCCTTAAGAAGTATCTGGTTCAATGAACTGTCAATCAGCTCTCCCACTTCCTATCAGAATGGGAGCTAGTCTGCAGGACCAATAAATAAGTTTGCTGAAAGAGGAGAGGCAATACAGGGCTATGAATAGTACAGGGTGGTAAATATTAAGTAAGTTGTATTTACAAAATATTTTCTGTGTATGCTTTTCGGCTACATCAGTCCTCTCTGTACCCCTAGTTCTAAGGACAGACACAATTATTGGTGCAATTGAATGCCCAGTCCTGCTTAGGAGTCTCTGGAATTGTTTTGCAGACACGTAAACCTGACACTAAAAGGTACACAGGCATGTAGCTGTCGTTCCTGTCATTGGGTGTTAGGCACTTAAAAACAAGGTGGGTGACCAAATATTTTCACTGCATTCTGGAACAATCTGAATTGTGCAATAATACAAAGCGTCACAGTTTAGTGCTTGAAATGTTACCCTTTTATCTTAGAATTTCAGCTTTTATAAATGTAGGTCTATTCACAGTCCCCAGTGCTACAACTGACTGCATTATTTATTATTTATAATTATTAATTATCCCCATGTATTATTTATGCCATGCAATAGGTATGCACAGTATTTTGCCAAGAAACATCCCTCACTCTCACATTTATTAATTTCTAGAATATTGCTATGCTGTTTGAATTGGAAGTGAGTCAAAACACACCTAGATATTAAAATGAGTGACAGTGAAAAGCTTCAAAAGGTTTCCTGTTTCCATTTGTGAGAATCAGGTGGCAGTCTGGGGTCCTCTTTGACTTGTTGCTCTCCTTTCCAAACCTTGACCCTCCTCCACTAGAAAGAGCTGTCTAGCCTCTGGGCTCAGTCTTCTGCCCTAAGAGCATTTCCCTGCTCCTGCTGAAGCCACAACACAAAAACCAGTTTCTGGGCTGCAGTCACGAATGGAAATGTTGTGTCTGACTGTGGGCATCCACTTTCAGCTATTATGATTTCCCTTAGTTTAGTTGTTTGCTGAGTTGTGACCAGTGTTTCTCAACAAGAAGAGGTCCCACTACTATATTGATCTCTGTACATATATAGCAAAAGTAATGTGCCCAGAAGTTTGTACAATGTTTGTAAACACTGATACTGAAAGAAGTATAAACAAACAAAAAAGCCTTGAATAAGGCAGGATTTTCAAAACTGCCCTGATTCTGAGATATTCCTAAATTTCTAAAGCAGTTTTGGTAGTCTCATATTACAACTCAAATACTTGTTATCTATAACTTAATTTATGATTGACAAGACTTTGTCTTAGAATAATGGCAATGAGTGAGATCTCAGATAATTTAACATCATGAGCTGAACACAGGTTGAGAGGAAAAGTCCTGGAGGCCCAAGGCCTCTAAAGCTTGCTTAACTTATTGTTTGTTACTGTATCACAGCTGTGCTATTTAATGACTTATTTTTTAAGTAAGTGAAGCATAGTTGTAAATATAGAGAGCTGCTGTTCCAGGAAGCACACCACACACAAAGATGAAGCAGTCTGGTGAAAGAAGTGAGAGGAGCAGGTTAAGCACACTTACAAAACTGCACTGTGCTTTTTATGCATGCAAAAAAGCTATAATCAGCCATATTTTTATCACCATCAGAAATTAACATCACTATCAGAAATAAATGTACTGAAAAGGGGGGGGAAGGTTTTTAAATATGCTTATACGTATATTTGATAAACAGAATCCAAATAGGAAGGGTTGGGGTTTTTTTCTCCTTTTAACATTTAATAAAGGTTTATTGGCATAACCTTCCAGCTAAAACATCTTTTAGTTATATTAATGATAATCCGTGAGGCAATGGCAGAGCCTTCAGACTTTTGCAAACTGATTCATCCAAGCTCTACTCCAGGACACAAGACTAAAGATGAAATTTAAAATGACCCACCTCAAGACTGCAGCTTCTGCAACCCACCAGCAGTGCGGTGCACTGAGTGAGAAGGCTGCACCACTCCTCGAGGCTATGAAGGTCTGGAGATCTTCACCAGTGTGAGCTGCTGAGCAGCACATGTTGACCTCTTTGCTATGTGCCTGTACAGTCCAGCCCTGCACCTAGTCAGGAGCAAAGTAATTCCTCTTGGAGTGAGTGGAGAGGTACAAACTAGTGAGGACAGACAGAACACTTGATGTTGACAGCCGATGCCACGGGAAGGTTGTGGCCTCCAGTGCTGCCACAGCTTTGTGTCACTGCATTCTGAAAAAATAAAATCAGCACTAAAAGTTATTACTGGGCTTCAATTTCCATAAAAGCAGGGTGACAAAGTTCCCCTTCCTTTATGCTGGTGGAAATCAGGGTCGGCTCTGCTGAAATCAGCAGTGTTACAAAGATGTAAAACTAGTCAAAGTAAGAAACCAGCTCAGCAATAACAGTCTCTCCTCGAGCTTGACAGTTCATTCTCTAGCTCCAATAATGAAAACACAGAGATGTGCTAAAGCAGCAGGGGTTCTTAAACTTCTTTATCATCTGGGATCACATCTTAATAGAAGGGCTGACTGATGAACACCTCCCTTCCCATTCTCCCATCTAAAAAGATCACCTCCTCTTCCACTTCCTATCGTACATCCTCCCTGTGGCAAAGCAATAGCAATTACAGGAATATTAGGGAAGTAATTACTGTATTTTAGCCATCTTTTAATGAAATTCAGCAGCTGAAAAAAAGGGAGAAGAGCCAATAAAGTATAACCTGTTTTCACTACCACATGTCACAGTTTGGAAACTTGTGTATTGGAAGGCAGAAAAATATTTGCACCCATTTAATGCTGTTAGATTAGCCTGTCCCATATATTGCAGGCTGGGTAATACCACATAAAAGGTTCACTCTTTTAAAATGATGCTGGTTTTTGGTTAAGAGATCTAACAGGAGAGTTGGAGCAATTTCTGTTAACATTACAGCTGCCTGGACTTAAATTGATTTTCTGGAGCCTCCTTCAAATTCTTCTGTCTTGCAGCTCATTCTGTGCAGGTCCTGTTGGAAGTGCTCTGGGTCCACTTACCTGTCTGCAGAGGTCTTGCCTTACAACACCCTACCAAAAAGTGAACAAAAGTTGATCAGGTAGGTGAACAGCTAACCTCACTTTCCTACACTCAAGAGTGTGCCAGGGTAGGATTCTGGCTGCACCAGTGGCAACATTTTCACCTTTCAGAACTCAAACATTATTCTCAGCTGATGGTCATGGAAAGCCACTTCTTTCCAACTATGTATCTCAGTTTATCTCTGAGTGTCTACATCGTCCCAGGGCTGCTGATCTGTGATTTGCTAATCTTAGTGGTTGTACAGAAGTGTCTTTGTGGTGTTGCTGCTTACTTATGCAGAAGCTCAACTAGAGTCAATGGGATTCTGTATTCTCACATTTTCCAAGGGATTCATTTGGTGATCAAAGTTCATGTTGCCCCCAAGTTGCCAATGTCTGAGAAATATGTCCCTATCAGCTGCTAGAACTCTGGCTTGGGCCATGCCTCCTCTCTTAAGTGCATTTTGCTAAATTTTGGCTAAACCTATGCACGGCTCCACCAGTGACCCAGCAGTAGGTGACCTCCTTCCCCTCTCCCCCAGTCTATCATCTGAAAAGGTCAAGTAATAATGGCTCATGTCTATTCCTTTCTCTTCAAAAAAGGTGCCTTTCTCACTGGTGTCAAAATATCATACTTCTTCTGCCTAATATCATGACTCATCGGTGTAGCTGGAAATATCTTCCAGTTGTTATACCATCCAGCTAGGATCTAATTGGTCATCAGTCTAATAGCACAGCTGCAAATAGCTAGTTTCTTTCTTTTACCATGAGTCTCCAATTCTGTCAACAGCTTGTTGGTAGACAGCCTTCTGTCCACTGTGCAGTTCCATGTTCTTAGATTCTGCAAGCATTGCTATTTTCTTTCCCTTCTGAGAGGTGACACATTCAGACATTACACAATTATTTATCCCTTTACTGCGGTTCATAGGCTGAGGTTTTTTCCTGGTGTGAGTACTGCCTGTCACAAGGTTTATGCTGGACCACGAGTGCAATATTTGGTTTATATCTGCCCTCTCTTCCGGCATCTAGGAACATCAAGACCTGGCAACACTGAAGAAATTACCACTGTCATTCTGTCCAGCCTTTTTCAAGAGTAGACACCTACCACTGCAATCAACAGCTCACCCAGAAGGATTAACAGAACATCTGCTTCACTCAGGCAGAAAGAGATTTTTTACCACCTTGCAGCACATTATAGGTATAATAGCAAAAGGCCAACAACTATAACATGCCATAGAGAGAGGGAGAGTACAAGAGAACATGGATGTCATCAAAGTCTTTGAAATATCAGGTGAGTCATTAGAACAACACCAAGATAATTCGAGAGAGTGGATTGTGCTGCTCCTTTTCCAGGTTATTGTGTTTAGCAGTTAATCACATTTCCTTGTATCCTGTGGATCTCACTGGCATAATATTCTTGTACCATATGGATTCCATGTCAGTAGGAGTAAACCTCTTTATTAACATTATTGCTTACTGTACAGCCACATCTGTAGCATCCTCACAGAGGACATATAGGTCGTCATAATGGTTTCTCTTCCAAAAGTCTTCCCTCCCACAACCCACGTGTGTTTTTGCAAATTATAAAGAGGCTGGTTCATATATTGCTGGAGTGAGACTCCTCTGTTCAGCTTTAGGTATTCTCAGCCCCAACATCTAGATCTGAGCTAGATGTCTAGACCCGCTCTGTAAAAAGAAAAAAAAATCCAAATTGCGGTTCCGAAAGCAGATGTCAAAAACAGGGGCAATGAGATATATTGTTGAAATGCCTATTTCCTTCCTTTAATTCCAAAGGGTGCCTGCAATTATCAAGTGCACAAGCTAAGAAATGGGAGTATTTGAAGACACAGTATTTTAATTGCCACTGTTCGCATTAGTCCATCAAATGGTTGCTAAGTAGGAATGACACAGGTACATCATGCGTCAGTACCCTCACGGGGGGACAGATTTCCCTTGTCCTGCTCCAGGCTCCCACGGGTGCATTGTTGTGCTGTTCTCAGTCTTTGCCCTAACAGATCAGTTCTTTTCAAAAGAAAGGTTCATCCATTAGAGTCTGACCTTTATGGCTACCTGGCACTCTGAAAATGTTAAACAGAAACTTCTAGGTGAATGTTCTGCTCCTTATATTAGTTCTCTGCAGTTTACCTGCCTCACCCTCTCTAAAGCCTCCCTCCGAGACTAGAACTGCAGTGTGAGCTCTTTAATACAGGCCTCATAATACAGAGTTCACATCCAGCTGGTATGGGCAAGAAAAAAATTTCACCTGTGCTCCAGTGTGAGAGCAAATTGCCTTATCTGCATGGGAGCTCAGAAAGGAACTCCAGGAGGAAATGATACATCCCTGTTTTCCTGTTCATGGGGTTGAATTAAGCTTTTTAATGAGGTAGTGATTATTTTTCCAGCCTTAAATCTGGGCATAGTTGCAATCGGTGCATAGGCTGCCCGTAGTTCAACCTTCTTAGCTTCATTCATGTTCAAATACAAACTAAGTCAACTGTAAAGTTATAAGATTTCTCCTAAGGGTCTCCACAAAGACGTATTTTCAGTGAACAGCTCCCAAAAAACAGAACACATATTTTTAAGTGGTTGAAAGGCTGTTATCAGAGACACTCACCACATTGTAGACAATTAGCGTAGAGCTGAAACAGGAATGAAAGTGTTATAATTTTTTGTGATTCAAAGTTATCCTTTATGTCTTCTAGTATAAAAGACCACCAATGACTTAAAACTCTGTATGCAAGGCCATGTAAACATCAATAACTCTGCTTGAATTAACACTTATGGTAGCAACAAAACCTGAGGTATCTATGATGACAAGTGCATTAATACCCAGCACACATGGCTATCATTGCAGCCCTATCAATCCAAACATCTGCCTCCTAAAACTTCAAGCAACTCTCAGGGACTGGGGGAAGGAATACAGAATGCGCTGTTAAGGCTGATCCAGTCCAAGGACAGACACGGCCATCCTCTCTCCTTTTGTGCTCTTTGTCCCCACTGCACAGGTTGGGGCTGCAGCCTGCACTCTGGTACCCTAGAGAATATGGAGGCAGCACTCGTATTTTACCATCACAAGCTGCTGACTACCAGGACTGCCTGCTTTAAATGTGTAACAATGCTGCTCCTGCTGTAAATCATACTTTCTTGGTGAGCTACAAGGAAAACAAAACACATTTCTGATGTACACTTTTTTCACACTGGATCACTGAGTTATTTATAGGGACAAGCTGTGTACTGAGTTATAAAACAGGAGACCCAGTTAATGAAAGGGACGTTGAATATGAAGCCAATATAATTTCCCTATTTTTTTAATGTATTTTGTTGTTTTAAAGAGCAGTAATAATGCTACCTTATCATGCTTGGAGTGCAGCCAGACCAGCTCAGGCCATTATAATCATCCCACTCTACCTGAAGAACCACATGTGCTTTGGGAAGCTGGTCAGTTATTCAGAATACAAGAGCAGTAGGTTGGCATAAAAACTGATAACTCTTTAGAAAAAGGTCCCAGGGAAGGCATGCCTCCTTGGGAACAAAGCCAAAGATCCAGCAGGACCAACTCTTCCACCCACAAACAACTCGAGGTCAGAGAAGTGCCCTAGAAAATCCATCTTTGGGGGAGAAAAGAGCAGCAGGGGCTCTTCATAACCAGCCACCACCCACAGAAAGTACTGGGATGACAGGAAAGTCTGAGAGCAGCAGCAGAGCCCAGAGGCAGGAGCTGCCTGAGAGACAGCCGTGAAGCCAGACAGAGGGGTGGGAAGGAGAGGCCAGTGGAATGGGGTGACTGATCACCTCTGAGAAAGCACCCAGCACGGCCCCAGCTCCAGGGCTCCAGCAAGAGTGTGAGGAAACCACTATAGTGTCACAGGAGGAAGAGAAGGAGTTAAAGATAGAGGGACCCATTCTCTTCTCCAGGCATAGATAAATACCAGGCAGTGACTGAGCAAGCATGGAGAGAGCCCCATGAGGCAGCTGGTGATGAGAATTACAAGGGCAGCTGTGGTGGTAAAGCTCTTTCCATTCCACACCCACAGAAGAAGGAGCAGAAGCATATTCCACCCCTCCAATTTAGCTTTTCATTACGTTCCTGGAAGATGCCCTAGCAGAGAATCCTTTTTCCCATCCTCTCAGGGACTCAGATCTTCCATTTGCAGGGACTGTGAGGTCTAGAGACCAGTCTCACCTTGAGCCATCTCTGAAAGGCTGATACCCGGTGCAAGTCCTTTACTTGTAATACAGTCCTCACATCCAGCTGTTACAAACCAGCAGAAAACCCATAGTCACTGAGCTTGTAGCTAGCATGTAGAAGGAAGAGGAATTAGGCAAATGAGTAATGCATGAATGTTTGGGAGACAAGTGTAGAGCAGATTATTTCTCAGGAGTGTATGCAAGGAGTTTTGTAATAGGCCCAATTGCATATATACTGAATATTTTTTTATACTTTTCCTGCCTGTTTCCCTGACTTGCTATTGCTTAATTTTTACAAAAGTGAAGTGCAGATTTATCTTAGGGAGAAGTTTGAAGGAAATGGTAGAAACTTTGTAAATCAGTCAGAAAGATGTCTGAAGTGTAAGAGACAGTATGAAAGAGAACCTGAATATTGCTGGTGTCATGCAGCATTACATACTTAACATGAAACTCAGCAAAGTTTGTCTGTGTAGAAGTTCTTAATGTGAACTCCTTCAGACCCAGAGTGATTTGAATCAAAACTTAGAAGTGTAATTCCAAACTTTCTCAAACATCAGCCCTGAAGTCTGATTTGGTTAGGATTCTGATCAGCACTCCTCTTAAATATAAAGTGCCATGTCACTCCATCTCCAAATGCCTCTTTAAATACCTTTGGACAGTTTCTCATTACTTTATCTCATGCTCATCCCTCTGTCAGACTAAGCCTCTCCATGCATCTGCTAACAATAAGATAGAAATGTCAATGATTGGCTCCCAGTGTCTTGACTTCCAAGTAGTTCCAGAAAGGACCCTTCACATCCCATGATTTTAGAACTTTCTGATGTTTCAGCTGCTCTGCTTATCTCTTTCTCAAGAAATAGCCTCACAGAAGAAGAGCAAACTTTTTCTTTAGAGATCTAGCTGCTTTCCCAGATACACTCATTTCCTCTGGATATACTCCTTTAGAGCCACTATAGAGTTGGCCATAAAGATAAGCAGATGCTGCTCAGCCCTGACCACTCAGTCTGGCTCTGCATTGCTCTTGCAGGGGTGGAGAGGAAGAAGGATTCCTTCCTAATCTGATGGCCCCTGATTTCTCCTGGCAGCCTAAGTATAAATCAGTGGCATCATTCATTTCCTGTGGGGAAGTGCACCCATCCTCCAATGACAGAAGACTGCTTTACTCTCTCAGTGGACAGTGTTTTGTACGAACCTGAGAATCAAAGGACCAGGTCTTTATTTCTTTCCCTTTGCATAATTTATGAGGAATCGATAAAATGAGCTTAAAACAGAAAGGATGCTAGAGAGAGATTAGAAACCTTGCTTTTGTTTTTGTAAATATCTCTCTGGTTGTTTATGGTAAACCTTGTGTCTAGTATTTCTCAGTTTAGATGGACACCTTTCTACTGCCTTATAGTACTTCAGTGGTTGAGAGCCCTGGTTCCTCTGTGTATCATAAAGATACTAGAAAGAGTATTATGACTTTTCTGGGTAATACAGAAAGAAACCTGTTGCCTTTCAGAGATACACTGCAACCTGCTGGTTATAGCAGACACTTGTCCTAGGGGCAGCATTCATGTGTGGGGTGGCTTTCAGGAGCCTATGTTCATCACTGAAAGCTCCATCTGTCTGTGCTAGCCCTGGCATTCCTCTTTTTGGGTAGGCTCTTGCAAAACATCTTTTCCCATGAAAGACTTGACCCTGAGAATTTTTTATCACCAGTATTTAACCTTCAGTTTCCTTTGCTGAAAGGTCAGTCCCACCAGTGTGGGACTCTGCAATGCAGTGTGCCAGCTGGGGAAGAGATAGGCCTCTCTCATACACTGGTCCCTCCTGGGCACAGCTATTCTCCTGAAGTGTCACCACTTCAGAGTCTGAGGGAAAAAGAGACAGCACAGCACTTTTAAGCTGTCATGAGGGAAGAAAGGCTCCTTTCATTTTATGTTTTGTTATAGAGTAGAAAAAATTCTGTCACTTTGCAGGATGCTTGCAACAAACAGCTTTAAAAACTGATTAAATGGTTCAGCTTTACTTAGCTTTTAATCACTCAGCAGCTGTTTACTCCACAATTTGCAGGTATATTTATGTTCCCCTTTAGTTGAAGTTGTCAGTTATCTTCCTTTCTATCCCCTGATCCCCAGCTGAGTAGAAGGGTATGTTCCTTGGTGAAACAGATCCAGGGATGGAAATAAGATTGGTTACAAATGCATCGCCCCTTCTTTCCAGGGCAAGTAACCCAGAAATAGCAACAGATGACTGGGTTATTGGTTCAACATCTAACCCCTTCTGATGTGAAAAATGGTCAGGTAGGAATCTGGACATACCTTTTTTATTCTGACAGTGTAGTGCCTCAGTTTAGCTCAAGAGTAAGCTGCTATTTCACTGTCTGGTGAAAGTCTGGGACTTGTATGGGTTCACAGTTTGCAGGAACTGCAAGGTGCAATGAATCTCTGCAGAGACCTTCTTTCAGTACCAAGGCTGTCTTTCCTGCAGAAGCCTGAGGCTCCTGTGGTTCACGCTTTCATCTGTAATGCATCTCTTAAAACAAGATTCACAAATGTGTTCCAGTAATGAGTAATGTAACTCTATCCATGGGCTGTGTCCTATTTCATCATGTGGGAGAACAAACCAATGATCCCCCATAGCCAATGGTATTTCTACCTTTCCCTCATTTTCTGAGTAATGACTTGGCCCTAAAATACACCAGAACTCTCAAAGGGAAGGAAATCCCAAGAGCTGATCATTTTGAAGAATGAAAAGCATCCAAATGGGTGATAACATTTCACAAGGGAAGCTTTCAAATGAATGAAATACATTTTGGATATTAATAGTGAAGTCTATGATTATTACTGTGAAGATCTACTTTGCCAATATTTTAAATGGAGAATGAAAGCATGTGCAGATTTTAGGGATTTTTTTTCCTTTTTCTTGAAAAAACACACTGCACATGCAAATTAAAGCTGCATTCACCATACAAGACTATAACATTTTTGGCACACGTACTCAGCATGCATAAATGTTGGCTGTATTTAAGTTCTCCTAGACATATATAATTAATGAAATACATTTGTGTTTAGCCTCATTTTGTGAGCAGCCTAAATTTAGACTGCCTATCTGTTTGCAATGTAAATCTTCATTTTGGTTAGTATATTAAATGTTAATGCTTGTGCTAATTTTTAGTCTCTAACCTTAAGGCAGGTCACACATTGCTTTATTAAAATAAAGAAGATTAATTTAGCCACTGGAGTCAACAATTAAAAGTACATGGGAGTTTGGACAAAAAAGTAAGGAAATGATAACTTAATGGCAAAAGGCATGTCCTCCAACAGCTAGGCACCATGGTGTGATCCTTATTTACTTTTATAGTGCACCCCATTGTGCCTATGTGTTGGAAGACATATGTCATGTTTCATCCTCAAGGGCCTAAGTGTGAATTTCCTGTTATTTTTTTCACAACTTTAAAAGTTGTTTCAATGAAGTTTTTGTTGGAAGAACTTTAGTAAAATGTGTTTTATATACTGTCTGTGGCTAACCGGGAAAAACTGCAGCCCCAGAGGAAAATAATGAAGAAAGGCTGCAGCCCAAAGGAAAGGAAGGAGAGGTCTGGGAGTGGAATGGAGCTGTTAGCTGGGCTGGGAGCAGGGATGGAGGTCCTCACTCCCCAACAGCTCCACACACCACCTCAGAGGCAGGAACCTGCAGCCCCCAGCAGCCCCACAGAGCTGTGCACCCTTTCCTGCTGTCCTAGAAGGAGGGATTCTTTAAAAATCCATGGTCATGCTCACATGTGGATTGTTTTGTTGCCCTTTCTGCCTGTGAGATCAGTGGACTGGATGAGCCCACAGTGGCCATGGGTACGTGGGCTTCCCCAGAGAAAGCTACAGGAAGTCCCTCATGGGTGGACTCCTCCAATCCCCCTGGAGGAGAGGCCCACCTGGAAATGTCTAGGTCTATTACAAACAGGAAACAGGGAGACTCCGTAAAATTCTGCTGTTTTTCCAACACTAACAGCTAATTAGTACCCTGATTTAGTGTAAAAGCAAATGCTAATGTTTATGTTACCAGATTTATTTATTTTTTCCTAGGGTTTTCACTGGAAATTTCTTAATTTTCAACAAATGTTTTCCACACCGTTTCTAAGGTCTCCGAAATCCCCATCTGGTGCCTTAAAACAGAATCTCTGATATACAATTTTTCCTCTAGTTATGCCAAATATAGCCAGGAAATACATGGAAGTGGAGCATACTCAAATTTGAGACCTTTGCTTTGCAAAAATTACCTAGCTAACTTCACTGAACAAAACTTCACCAACAAAGCTTTTCAGCACCAAAATTCTGTACAAATGCCTTTTAAATGGTTCAAATTTTCTAGAATTAGGCTGTCACTTTTGCAAATCTTCTGTGAAATTCTAGCTGCAATTACTACTAAGCAAAACGCTTCAAAGAGAAGAATTCTTAAAAAAAAAAAAAAAAAAAAAGAGGAAAGATCAAAAGAAATAATCTCGTAACACTAGGCTGGGAGTCAAAACTCCATTCAAGTGGAAATTAAGTTTGATCCTGTGTACGAGAACACTGGGACTCCCTGGGGGGTCCCTGGGGGGTCCCCATGGGGTCTGACCTATGAGGCTCTGGAAAGCCCATTGACTTCATTGCTTCCTGAGCCCTTTCCCATCTCTTGTGTCAGGGACAGTCCTTGTGTGGATGGGCTGCTTGCTGGGTCAAAACTCTCTCTCTCCATGTTTTAATAGGGTTTTTTTTCATAGTATGACATCTCTCATTGGGGGTTTCTGGTCATCACTGTGTTCATAGGAATGAATGAATCCAAACATACCCAATGGTGAAAGTGGAAATGGGATATCCAGTAAATCTAATGTCAGACCTGCGTGTCCCCCATTCTACAACACAGAAACCATTGATCAGCACTGATCATCTCCTCCACTTTAGGGTTCCTATTTCCAAAGGAGATCATGTCCCAGGAACACCCAGCTCCTAAATAACCCACACATTCAGCCTTAACACAAATACAAGTAAATAATATCCACCTCTGCACCAAACCTGCTCATTCCATGGCTAACTGAAAGCTTTCTAAACAAATGTTTGCTTCTGCTGTCTCCAAAACACCAGTGGCCTCTATGGCTTTGAATTGGTGGCATAAATAATAAAGAGTAGCAGCAGACACAGGGAAAATAAAAATATTATATACTAAAGAATTGAAGAAGGAGTCCAGCATCTTCCTTGTGAAGTGCCAGCTCCAATCTGTATAGAGCCAGTGGTAAATTACCCACCTGTTTTCACTTACTTAACATTAAAAAACACTTATACATCATTACACTTTTGTATCATATTAGTGAAAATGAATGCTAGAGCAATATGAGGTAAACATTGCTAATGTGGGAGAAGGTTGTTTATACCTTCACATGATAGGATTAGCTATGGCAGTGGTAGGTACACCAGGCTCCTTTGAACCCCAGCTCACCACCAAAAAAGCCACGTGGCAGTACAAAGAGACCTTTTAGGCCAAAGCAGGCTTTTCTCCTGCTTTTTTTTTGAAACCGTTGCAACAAAGCACGTTTGCTGACTTAAAATTGCTTGTCAGTACCCTGAGTGGTGTCCTGGGGATCCAGGGAGCTGTGTGTGTTTGATTGACTTTAATATTGTTTTCTGTCACTTATCCATCTTTTCCTCTTTAGTACAATTTACAAGTAAGATAAAGAAGTGGCTTGGAAGTATTTTGTTGGTGGAGTTTTTTACAGCAGTCCATATGAACTTAGTTAAGTTTTCCAGCACTTCCACCTCTGAAGTATGAGCATTTCGGTGTTTGACTTAGAACAGAGCATGGGGGGCCTGACCCAAAGCCCACTGGTGTCAGCAGAAAGGCTCCAAATGAATGCAGGAGGTGTTTTATTGGCCCCAACTGCCCATAAAACATAGAGCAGCCCAGAGAGCAGCCATGAAGTGGGTGGCATCTGGGAAGTGGCACCTCTAGGAATTGCTGTGCCACGACAAACCAGTGGATAACATTGCATGAGCTCTTCTGACAGCACTTCCTTAGTGGATGTGCATGCGTGCCTTTTGCCTGCACTGCTTTTTGAGGCAGACCTTTTAGCATGCTGTGTGGGGAGACCTCATAGCAGCCTTCCAGCACCTGAAGGGGCCTACAGGAAAGCTGGGGAGGGACTTTTTACAAGGGCATGGAGTAATAGCATGAGGGGGAACATTTTCAAACTGAAAGAAGTTAGATTTATATTAGATATTAAGAAGAAATTCCTTTCTGTGAGGGTGGTGAGACACTGGCACAGGTTGCCCAGGGAAGTTGTAGATGCTCCCTCTCTGGAAGTGTTCAAGGCCAGGTTGGATGGGGCTTTGAGCAACCTGGTCTACTGGGAGGTGACCCTGCCTGTGGCAGGGAATTGGTACTAGATGACCTTTAAGGTTCCTTCCAACCCAAACGATCCTATGATTCTGTAACTCTGTGTTCCTGTCCCAAGGGCAGGATTGCTTTCATATTTTTTTTTTTCTTTCCAAGGTATGTAAACAAAATTACACCAGGAAGCATTTAGTATTCCATGAAACTATGTGTGCTCAGTACTGGTTTTCCACTGCTGAGCACTGCAGAGAAGGTCTTCTCACGTGCCTGCTTCCTAGTCCTGTAAAAAGGGGCAGGAGAGCAGCAGAGTCTGAATATAATTAAATTAATGAATACCGCCCATTTCTGCCCATTAAACCCCAGCAAATTCCTCTTCTGCAGGTTGTTCACGATGCTTCTCCACCTCCGTGTCCTTGTAGGGTTCCCCAACCCTGCCCAGCCTCTGGAAAGATCCAAGGGGCCAGAAGGGATGTGAAAGCTGAGGGATGGCTGATGCTGCTCCCCACTTGGAGAGGCAGCACACCTCTGCGGGGCACCATGGGGCCCCTCACCACAAGAGCCCTGGGAGGTTCAGGCTGATCTTCAAGGGGGAAAAAAAAAGCCTATCTGAAAAATGGATAAGAGATAATAATACTTGTGGCTGTACAAGTGAAGATAACAGCAAAAATAATCAAATCTCATGCTCCTGGGAGGAAACTAATTGCACACAGAGGTCAGGAAGACATTTTCATCCACTGTAGCGTATTGCACAGTTGGCTGCTGCCTTATTATGAGAGAGGGAAGTGGAAGGAGGAAGGGGGAGTTTGCCTGGCATTTTATTTTTCCTGAAGAGATGGAGGGAAAGGCAAGAGTGGCTCTTGCTTGCCCTTAGGCACCAAGAGCTGGTGTCAGAGGCATAATTCTGGGCTGGGTGGATACAGTATGGCAACAGTGATGTGTCCAATGGATTGGGAAAGTGGGATGCATCTCTCCATGCACACACATCTGCTATCCCTCACTTGTGAATGTTACTCCAGATGGTAATCAAGAAGGTGGTTTTATAACCCACATTAAGAGGACTGTCTGCTGACAAGTTATGTGTTTTCTTCCCTCGAGTACATGCTGTTAAGATGGATAAGTGCAAATGGTTGAAATTTGGTTGTTAACTCTGAATAATAATAATACTTTGCATTTCTATTGCATTTTCCATCCTAGGATCTCAAAGCACTTTGAAAACACTAATTAACTGAATCTTACTGAATCTTACTGCACTGCTGTGAAGCAGGTAATTATTATTACCATTTTTTACAGAAAAAGAAGCTTTGTCATAGCGAAAGAGAGTTTCTCTGGGTCACCAAAGAACCAAAAATAGTCAAGAAATGATGATGCCTTCTCAAAGTAAATTAGAAAGATTGCATTAATTTCCTGGAAATTAATTTGGTTTCATTTTGTTTTGTTTTGTTGGGTTTTTTTCCCCAATGAACAAATTAAGCCAAGCTTCACACATTTCTAACTTTCACAAACCTCTTTTTGTGACTAAAACACTAAAAAGAGACCTTTCACTTTTCACTTTCTTTCTGAACAACCAGAAAAATATCAATCAAGAATGAAAATGGGCTGTGGAAAGCTGAGTTAGCTGAAAAAATAGTTTGATGATTGCAACTAATTAATAACAAGAATATGGTGCAAACCCATGTCAGCTCCAGTGCCAATTCCCTTTCATTTCAACCTCGTCAGATAGTTCATTACTTCTATTACTCTCCTTCCTCCCCCCCCTGGAAAATAAAGCAAACTGTAAGGACTACCAGGCTGGTTTTTGTACTACTTTTCTATTATTTTTTTCTTCCTGTCATCTGTTTGAAAACATCCTCTAAATGTACTGCTGATGGCTGAGACTTCATAGACAATAGGCTCATAAGCTTGCATAAATGAGAAAAAGAGAGCAAGACCAAGCTTCAGTGTTGATTTTTGCCCGTTGCATAATATTAGTTATTTGATTTTCAGACCCAGAATCCATCCTTAAATTAGAGGAAGATGTTGTGGTTCCAGCAAAGAATCAAAGACAAATTCTGCTAATCCTTCTGAGAGGTGAGACAATGGTAATGGGGGGTAAGGAATGACATCTGGGTGGGCAATATTGCCTGCTCATTTCCTTGGCTTAGCTGCTGATTGTCACTCTTGTGCCTTTGAGATGCCCATAAGCTTCCAGGGAGACTACACAAAGGTAGAGCAGCTTAATTATATAGGCTGCTATTTACTAGGTTTCAGCTGAATCCATCAAACTAACTTTGCTTTGACCTGAGCCAGATTTGATTGTGAAGCCAATTTATTGACTAGTTTCCCTTTTGACAGTGCATCCTTTGATTTAGGGGTAGATACTTACCTACTTGAAAAGTAGTGGTGTTATGACACAATTTATATTTTTAAAAGCAATATTGCACAGAACATATTCTTTAAAAACAAACAAACAAACAAGCAAACAACAACAACAAAAAGCCCTTTGAATCTAGAATAATGGCTACCTGTAAGGCAGTAGCTCACTTGAGAGATTTAGCTCAAGTAACTTATAACTATCAGCAGAACCCCCCAGGGAATTACTGCTGTTTTTGCAGAAGCTGTTTGCAGTGGAATAAACAGACAAGTGCTCTATATATCATTTTAAGTAAGACAAATAAAGTTCTGCTTCCTCCTTACAACGATGTCATTGTCACTTATATAAGAATAATTCTGTGTGACTTCTTATGAATCTTTCCCCTGTGCAGAAGTACAATGGCCTAATTTCCTACGCTGCGTATTATAAATAAACGTCCTCCTTCAGTAAACTATAGCCAAACTGAAATGGTCTCACCATGAACAGAGCAGTCTAGAAATATGAAGGTGCATTTGAGCATTAGTGATGGCTGGAGGGAAACCCCACCACTACACAAAAGGGTGTGTCCATACCGGCTCCTTCCCTGTGAGGGTTTATTACAGCCCAGGAATAGCTGATGGGAAGCCTTGGAGAAGCATCTCCTTTTGTGATGGATTCCCCTTAAAGCTCATGGCATAGCTGGGAGATAGTTTAATTTATTTTGGATTCCCAGAGATCAAATGTGTGCTACTTGTGAGCATGGAGAAGAAAAGAGCACAACACCCTGTTTCCCATATAGCCACCCACTACTGTTGCTACAAAGAAACTCTCAGATGGTAAAAACACATCAAAAAAATTAATAAAAAAGCTAGAAAGTGTTATTCAAAATGTAATTTTAACACACTGTGAAGGGCTTTTAAGGGGAAATCTGTGTGGGGAGGGTTCTTATCTCTATAAGGTTCCAGCTAATGTAGCTGGCTGCCCAGAGGAGTGCCAGAGGGGGAGAAAATGGGAGAAATGATAAAAAAATGGTGGGAATATGATTTTGTAACTTAAAAAAAAAAAATATTTGTTTTCCCCAGAGTCTTTCAGGTTGGTTTGCTCTTCTGGCTATGTTTGATCTGCCAACAGCAAAGCCCATCTCTGCAGTGATTGTGAAGTTCTGTCTGATATTCCCTGCATGCCGTGAGCATGGGGATTTCATTTCATACATAATTTCCAATGAATACCCTCAGTACAAAGCATAGAATAAATTTCCTCCTTACATACATGCACACAGTCACATCTGTGTGTGCACACATATATGTGCTTGTGTCCACATGAATCAAATCACACTTGGCAGAAAGCTACCCTCTAGCTCTGGTTAAATTCATGTGATAAATTGTACTTAACCTGTGTGTCTCAGTGCCTCACCTGCACTATCCTACCTGATAATCTCTCTGACCAGATTTGTTCTAATGTTTTGAACCTCTGAGCATAGGTTTGGAAAGTTTGCCATTAAAACAATAATAACAATAACAAAAGTAATAATAATAATAATTGTAATGATAAAAATAGTAATAATAGTACTAATAAGTAACTAGCAAATTAACATTACTTTTTCTCCTTAAGTGGAAGCTGCCTTATTTCTCCTCACCTCCTCCAAAAAAATAGAAGCAACTCAAATCACAGGACTAGCAGAAGACACAGAAAAACCCATTTAAGGTCCAGTATTTTACAACCCAGCAGGGTTAGAATGGGCTGCTGAAAGGTGTAACTGGAAGTGGAAGATTTCTAATGAGGCACAGTTGAGCTTTTACGACTGAGGGATCAGTTCTTAATATGAGACAGTTTTGTACTTTCTAAAGGTTTCTACAACACCAGTTTTCTTTCTTCAGCCTTTTGAGTTCTGTTTAACTAGATCTGTGAAAACTGAAGGGAAACTGTCTTGCTAAGGGAATAGACATTAATATAAGGACACTAAAAAAATCTACACAAGCCCTTCAGAATTTGTAATTAGGGAACCAAAACTGGTGCACAGCAGCAGCGAAAACCTGCGTATCTTCTTGAGATTATTTATATGTTTTTTCTTTACATGGAACTAATCTGACCATCCTCAGCTCACAGTGAAGATGCCTTCAAAATCAGTCTCTCAAGACTTTATTATGCTATTTTAAGGCACTTTGAAATCCCTATATGAGAAATTTCAATATAGGTGCCACATGCAAGTCTCCATTTTGCTGGGTTTTTTAATCCATTTCTGCTGGTCTTTTCTTGCTTTATTGCATCACAGAGTGAATTAATAGTAATATAACTTTAGTCTTTATATACTAAGTAAGATTCATAATTTATAGACCACAGTGAACCAGGGACAAAGGACTGGCAGACAACTCCTGAGTCATCTAAATTCTCAGAAATGTGTGGCTGTGCCTCAGCTGACCAGTATGGAGGCTGTAGGAGCTGCTGGTGACCCAGCATCACCTCTCCTGTGAGCAGCTGGCAGAGCTTCCTCAAGCTGGGGGTGGCCTAGGTGTGCAGCACGTGTGCCACTGCTCTCCGTTACTTTCAGAGGTGGCTTATTGGTTTAGGACAGCTGGCAGGGCTCAAACTCATGCCTCCACCTTGTGTGGCTGTGCCACCCCTGCCATGTTAAGTTTTATCTACTCTCGCTCATATCTTAAGGAAACAGCCTCTCGCTGCGCAGCCCATTTTAATACTCAGCTTGTCTGTTTTAAGGAAAAAATCATGATGTCTAACCTAAACTTTTTCTTCCTTTGTTTGAGGCTGCTGCTTCTTGTTCTACCTTCTTGTACTAATGTGAAGAATTCCCTTAATTCATTAAACACACTTCTACATAATGGTAATGTCTCCAGTGAGTGATCTCTGTATAAATTCAGTTCCTCTGATATTTTCCTGTATGTTTTATCTCTGTATCACTTTGGTGGTTAGTCTCTGTATGTTTGCCAGCATGGTACCTACTTGTTTGGAGGAGCATAAGGTGTCCTAGATGACATTGTCCTAGATGTACGTAGTTGCCATATCACTTTTCTACATTTATATGAGACTTCTTTTCAATTGCATACCAGAATACTGCTGTTGTAATTTACTTGAGTTACAGCACAAGTGTAAGTTTCATAGAGTTTCCAGAATAATAGTCTCAAGCCCTATCACTTACTGATTTCTAGATAGCTCCATTTCAGCTGTATCTCTGTCTTTTATTGACACTGCCAGAGTATTATATTTGTTGAAATCCCCATTCAAAGTTCCTATGGCCATAATTTTGCAATACTTTCTGAGTTATCTCTTTTTTTGATGATTGGACTTGTACATGCAACATTTCTGAGATGCTGTGGAATATAAAACTACAAAACAAGAACATGGTTATAAGACGAGTGACCCTGATGGAAAGGGCAGCTGTGAAAACTGATTACACAGCAAATTGTCCATCTGCACAGACTTGAAATAAGAACATTTCAAAGCTCATTTGTGGGCTGATGTTGCTGTTTAATACAGTTTCCAACAAATCATTCATAAAATTAATGGCCACAACTAATGCTTGTTTCTCTCAAGCTCTTCTGTGAAAACTAGTTCTTCCATTGATTCAAGGATGTATGTACAGGAAAGGGTGTTATTTGAAGAAAATTGAGTGAAACAAAGTTCACACAACCACAGGTACTTGGGCTACTAGTAACATGCCAGGTTAATGTAAAATTTTACACTTTACAATCCACCTGTCAGTATTTCTGTTATTAATGCAGCTTTGTTCTGTAGCTTTCAAAAATGTTCCTAAAGGAACCTGCCACTTGTTTCCCTGCTAAATGTCCCTGACACTGACTCACTGGCCCCATGGATGGCAGTTTGAGGAGAGATAGCCTTGGCTCTTTTTTCAACTTACCTGATGCACAATATCTTTTCATATTATCTCAAAATTTAGGACTTCACAGTGCTACATCACAGAAGCAGAATTGCCACTTCTAATTTCCTACCCCCCAGTATCTCCTTTTCCAGAACTCCAGTTTTGTGAGGATTCTGGATTTGAAGTCAACCACTTTGGTTGATAGTAGAATGGCACAGACACTTTGCAAAAGGTTTCAAAACCCGACTACTATTTACTCCGACTAACACAAGAAGTGTTCAATTCTAATGAAACAAATGACAATTATGCTTTATTTCCTGATCCCTCCATCTTACCAGCTTAGGCTAGATGTCATTTAAGACTGGTATCTTTCCTTTTCTTTTGGATGGATACCCTTCTAAGTCGTTGAAATCTAGAAATTAATGTTTTTCAAGCATTGGAGGAAACATCCTTTATGTGCCGCTATCTTGAAAGTCACAACCTTTTCACAGACAGACATGCAGGCCTAACCCTGTCTCCTTAGCATGAAAAAGTGAAACTATATACCATGTAGGATAGCTGTAGTACACCCAGATCCACACAGTATATAAACCAAACTGAATTTAAGAAGAAATTTACAGCAAGGGAGATGTGCAGCAACATGGAGAATTGGTTTTGCAGAAAACTTTCTTGTTACAAACATTTCAGTACTAATTTGGAACGTAACTTAATTAAAGTCTCCCCATCTGATTATGATCCCAGACTAATTTTACACTGGTGTAATTCCCTGACATTCCATGCAATTGTTGTAAGTGTAATTCAGAGAAGAGTCAGATCCTGAGCGCCCTGGATCACTGGATCATTGCACAACTGCCTATAGATATCATGTTGCATATTGCACTTGTATTAGAACATCAAAAATTTCCTGTGTGAAATGGCTTTACACAGGGATCCTCATTGTAGAGTAATATACTCAGCTGCATACTAAACTCCTAAAGATGATATGCAATGACTCTATTTCTCTTTATTTTTGCTTTCCTTTTTAATGGGTCAGTCCTTCTTTCCAAAATTTCTTCCCTAGGTAAAAGGGAAACTTCTTTCAGGACTCCAGATAACCCTGAAACCTTAACTGCCTTCCTGAGTCAGTGGACAGCCTGAGACAGTGGTCCTGAGGACATGGACTCCCTCAAACCACCTCAAGTTCATCACTGAAGCCTCATTATAAGTTGCCTGTGAGTATCATGACCTATTGTGTTACTGTCTACACGAGAAGGAAGAGCATGGACACAGCCAAGGGAATCTGAATATGTGGTAAGAGCTGGGACTCCCTTTGGTGTCATGAGAGGGTGTGCTTAGCATGCCAGCAGATCCAATGGGAATATTTTTGCTGTGGCTTCACCTACAGAAGCAACAAGCAAAGGAAAGGCACCAAGTTTGATTGAGCACACAAAAAAAGGTGCCAAAGTCCCAGAGATACATGCTAGAGTAATGCCAACAAACCTAGCCCAGTTGACATACACATTATGGTGAAGCCCTGTGTAGTCCAGTTAGTTCAGCAAAATACTGAGATTATTCCATGTCTTTTCAGGGAAAATCCCAGGCAAGGAATTCAGAGAAACTCTGGGCAGCTTGGAATGGTTTCCAAAACACATGCTCAAGGAACATTTCTTCTCTCAAGGACAGAAGAAAACCATATCTGGTTATTTTTAGGAGACTGTATATGCAAAACATGCATGCTTGCTACAAGGAAGCTGTTGCCATGACATTATGTTCTTGTGTCTCAGTGTGATTTGAAGACACCCTATTTTTCCTCAGTTCTCCCCTTACTAATTCAGCTCCTCCACAGCCAAGTTTGAGTTCAAAGATCACTAAATTAATAAAAGGAAATTCCCCTAACCGATCAAGATAATTTAATATAAGATAAACTTTCATAAGGCTTTATTCCACAAGAAAAGGTCTCTGGGCTAACTACCAGGAAAGAGCCATCCGAGGTGAATTCAAGTAGATAGTTTTAAACATCACTGTATGGGCAACAATTTAAAGCTGGGCCAAGCTGCCTATGAAAAGACAAGACTCCCTGAGCAACAATATCTTCTCCAACATACTTCTCCAGTGGCTGCAAAAAGCATGATTCTGGTTTTCTGTATGGTAAATATTCCATTAAGATGCTTCTCCTTTCTTACTATCTCCCCCAGAGCTTTTTTGTGCAGGCTCTGATAAATTAACATTGAGTTGGTCAGATTGCTACTTTTGGGGTGGGAAGACCAATATTACCTTGTCAGTGCTGCTCCCTAAGTGTCAGCAAATCTTTGGTTTATCACACCGCCGTTCAAACAGGGAGGCTCTATAACAACTCACAGCACATATTT
This sequence comes from Apus apus, assembly GCF_020740795.1. NCBI lineage: Eukaryota > Metazoa > Chordata > Aves > Apodiformes > Apodidae > Apus > Apus apus. The sequence continues at coordinate 109,356,740 of NC_067283.1, read as the reverse complement.
TGCAATTTACTTCCCTGCTAGTTCAATTTATTTCCTTTTCTTTTTTGTTTGGAAAGGCACTCTTCACATAATCTCCACCCTGACCTGGCAGGGAGCTGTAACCACCTTTGAAGTCCTCTGCAGTTCTCTTTCAGAAAAGCAAATGTGAGGTCATGGAATTTTCAATGCACATCATTAGTATGTCTTATACTTACATATTTATGTTGCCTGATAGTGCCATCCCTTATATCATGAAAAATTCCCATCTAATCTCAGAAGGCAACCAGCTTTCTGTAATGTCACTTCACACTGTGATTTCTTCATCAGTGCAAAACTGTGTTTTTATAGAAAGACTTCTTGGTTGAGGAAAAAACAGCTTTGGGTAACAGAAGGGCCAAGCTTCCTGATTATCCATACACTTACTGACCTTACAGCATGAGACAACATACTCTGAGTGGAAGCACAGGTTGGATAATTTTCAGCACAGTGCAGCAGCTATTTGTGCAAACACAGCAAGTGTCTGGTTTACCACTCTCTGATGAAAGTATTCAGAGTGGTGGTACACTAGAGAGAGAGGAAATTAATTTAGATTTTGAATAGAAGTAGATATCAATTATGCGTGCTTTTTAAAAAGATTGTTCAAACCTTATGCTTGGAAGTCAAAGTGCAACAATTCCTGTTTTTTTGGTTGTTTGTTTTTCTTCTTCTTTTTTTTTTTTTTTTGCAAACTAACATCTTACATGACAATTAAGGGTTTAAAGATTTAAATTCACCTGACCTATCTCTGCATAATCTAGTAGGCTATAAACAAGACTATTAAAAATAACTTCCTAGATTCAGTTTTGTCGTATTTTCTTTGGTAGATTGAGGGTTGTTTGATTGTATTGAACTGGTTTCAGTTTTGAGGAGAGGCTGGCTGCAATCATGCATTCACTGAGGATGCATGGATACTACTGAGAGCACAATTTAATTCCCAGGGCTAATTTCTCTGTGGAGTTCCCATGGGATCAAATATTGCTCATGGTCTCTATCTGTTGTGTCCCTGTTGTTAGTGCATACAGGAGAGCTCTCTAAGTACTCTATGCTGGGAAGAGAAATGGGCCAATAATGCCAGCTCCCCAGTCATCAAGAGCTTACAGAGATATAAGCTATGGGTAAATAATGGCTTGTACACCAGGCGTTGTAAACATAGACACGGCACAACATATTAGAGGTGACTTTTAGAACTACATGTAACATAGTAATACTAGAAACTGCAATGAAGAGAAAAGAGTTATTTTTTAGGTAAAAGCTTTCTGTGCACCCCTGCACACAAAAGTGCTTCCAATGACATCAGGTGCACCAAACCAAAGTGCACGTGCCATGGCAATTTTTTTAGCCAAGGGTACAGTAAGATTTACTGTATTCTGTAAAAATCTGTATTTTTGCCATCATTTTATATTTCTACAGTGACCAAAGTGTACTGTGATAAGATTGGCACAGTGACAGGCTCATTACAGAAACATAAAGCACAGGGAGGCATATTCAAATGTCACAATCATGAAGCCCAAAACAATCTCAGGTGTGTACAAAGTTGCTGAAGTTCAAAGGAGTGAAAAGCACTTTGGGCCAACCAAACCTTGTCTAGCTCTCTTTAGGGAGAGTAAATAGATGGTCCCAGTTGTTTTTTCATTTTTAAAATTCAGGGACCACATGCCTTTTCTGCAACACGCATGCAAACTAATGTAAGATGACACATAACAATACGGTAGCAAACAGCAGTAAGGAACAGGTGGGTGAGAAAACAGAGGAAGCATTTTTGCTTCCAGACACAGCACTCCTTCCAGAAGAGCAAAGAGTTCAGTCAGGCCTGTGAGCTAGGAACTACCTCCTTTTCTAGGGATCTTAGAGTTGATGAGAAAAGCTATTCTGCAATGATGTTTGGCAAACCTATTTCAAGCAAAACACAGCATGAGATGATAAAAATTTAACTAGCATTTTGATTTATGTTGGGGCAGGACACAATATAGAGTTCTAGCAACAATGTGAATGTTTGGTTCAGTCTTCCTCAATGAAGCCCTTTTCATTAAAAAATGCATTGTGTTACTCATCTGCAGTTATTATTCCAATAACCTTCATTTTTATTTGTCTTTTTGAAATCTAATCATGTTCATTTGAAATGCAACTTTGAAACTTGAAGGCTGTTCAAAGATGTAGCAAGATGAAATATCAACAATTTAGAATCTTCAGAAAAAAAAATTTCTACTCTTTTCATAGTCCCTTCCTCTTTTCTTCCAATAAAACACGTTTGCCTTTTATAACATAAAACCACTTAAACACACAACGATTTCTTAAAAAAATCACCACCAAACAAGCATAAAAAAAAACCCCAAACAAATAAAATAACAATGTCTGTTAAAACAAAATTCCTCATTTATGGTTCTGTTTTTAAGAAGTGGGGAGAGACTGAATCATGTTTGACAGATATTGCTCACTTTGTTTACTGCACTACTGGGAGGTGCTGTATTGACATATTCGGGTGATGAAGGCAGAACAAGAAAGTTAGTAAAGAAAGTAGCAGGGAAAGGAGGAAACTGTATGAACAAGAGCAAGAGGTAGCTTGGAGACCAAAGGGATGTTAATAGAAGGATAACATACCTTGAATTATGGCCAATGAGTTCTTAGTTGTAGTTCCAGGGAAATATTAGAGAAAATGTTTGTGGATATCCAGATGACCAAACCTAAGGAGATGTGAATAGTATGAATATGAGATGCCTAAACCATGTGTAAGCAATACAACCTCCCTGAGGCCATGCTGGGGACAGGGTTTGGCAGAATTATATGTCTAGGTATGAGGGTTCTGCAAATCACTTTTCTCTCTGGCTGCCAGGACCATAGTGGCAGCACAAGTTCTTTGGTGTCTTGCAACTACACTGCCATCTAAGGATGAGCCCCAGCCCCTGCCCCACAATGGCTCTGAAATGGGACAGGACAACGTACACAAAGGCCTGTGCTCTGCCCTTCATCAGATCAGAGCCTGTTTTATGCACAGTGACTGCACTGACATTTTGCTGGCAGTGTAACAGCACTGTAGGTGTACCTGTGGTATACTTGGGCAAGCTTCAGAGGCCAATTTTTTTGATGTGTGCAGAGAAATGTTCAGGTGTAGAGCACTGAATGAAACCTTCACCTTGGTATCATTTTTGCAGCCACCTAAAGAGTCAGCCCAATCTGCACAACAACTTTCCTGAAATTACCAGGGCAAAGACCTCCTCAAATAAGTCCCCTGCCAGCTGTTCTGGTTCAGTACAGAAAACCAAAATACTCCTGCTCCCAGACCTAAATGTACAAAATCAGAGGAATATCGGAATGAACATACACCATATAGACCATGCACACATTTTTTCATGCCTGTTTTATATTGTCCACAGGGCAAGACCATTTGTTCCACATTACAGAGGCAGTAACAGTGCTTTTGAAAAAACACATCATCCCATATCCCACATCCAATTAAAAATATGTGCTGTACAGGCCTCTTTGCCATTGACAACTTCTTACAGCTGGCTGAGACAGGGTTAGTGTCTCAATTATGAAGAGCTGAAGAGGAGCGTAAAATTTTCTATCTGATTTGTGAGGATTTTAAAGTGAAAAAATATAAGCCTTTAACAGACTCACTGGTCAGGCTACATGGCCCGTGTCTGACCACCAAACCTTGTTTTGATATTTTGTGATGAGACCTGTTAGATAACTATCTACAGTGTGCAAGACAGAGTAAAAGAAGTAGTGGTGGGGAGGAAAGGCTTAAGCTCAGAAGAGATGGTGAAGCACAAAGAGAAGGATTTTCTTCTTAACAAACTGGAGAGCTGCAAGGATGAAGGACTGACCTGGCAATGGCCCTAAAGTTGAGGAGTTCCCATTTCAGGAATGTATTGTTGTCATGCCCAGCCTTTTACTCCACATGGTTGCTGTAGCTTAGGGGCATGTCACACACTTGTGAGAATTTTGCCAGAGTGTTGATGTGATATTGTGTCAGAAACCAAGTGATTTATTTTTCCTCTGGACATTGATTGAAGAAATCCTTATTACATTTTATAGCTTGTTTGGCCTTGGTATGAGAGTCAAGACATAAATTGGACCATAAATTGGCCTATGTCAGAATCTACATTGAAATGACATCAAATACATGTCATCATGCTGGTGTCTCAGCTAACAGCAAGAGCCTGACACTCCCTGTCAACTTGATCAAATGCTAGACCTCCTCACATCTTTGCCACGTGGCACACTAACGTTTATAGTGAAGGCTGTGGAGGTATCTCCTGTGATGATACTGGAGAATGTTGCAGTAGGAAAATAAATTTTGTTTGTAGGCCAAATTGATTTGCTTCGACTTATTGAGAAGTAACAATCTCCACAGTGAGTGTTGCAGGTGTGTGCATATAAATAAAAATTGACATGGAAAAATATATAGATACACTGAGAGGAGAAGAAAGCATACATAACTGAGATATATTTATCCCACAAGCAAAGTAAGACTTGATAATTCATGAGTGGCAAAGATGCAGTTGAGTTATGGAGATCTTTCCTCTGGAGTGAAATAAATACAGCATCTCCATTCAGCCCATTATATAGCATGATTAATAGAAGCGAAAGCTTTCAATAGGTTGAGTTTATTTTGAAACTTTTAGAGGCTATATTGTGTTCTTCATTTACAAACTAATGGAAATTCTAGTGGTGATTTGGATTTAGAAAGCTACATTTTGGTAATAGCAATTTTTGGGGGAGGAGAAATTTCTATTTAAGACTGCGAAGACAAAACAAGCTTATTTTAGTTCTAACTCTAGTTTCTAAAACTAAAGTTTACCTAAGTGTAAGTTAGTGGCTCAGTCTTTGTCAGAAAGCTATAGCATAGCTTGGTGTAAGATAAAATCTGCAGCACTCTGTGAGACACCTTTTTGGCGAGGTGATTTTTAGATAAGCAGCAACATCACCTAAAGGGTAAGTCAATGTTTGTCCTTCTCCGTCACTGTGAGGACTTGCCACCCATTTCACTCTGCATCCAGCAGTATCTTATGACCTAAACTCGTCAACCATCTGTTGCTAAACATTATGAACACGGCAGGCAGGACTGTGGCACCATCACAGCTGGAGCATTTCACAACATGATGTTATCACAACAGGCTTCTCCCTGATGGCTTACACAGACTTCGTGTGCTGTTGTCTGTAGAGACAAACAGTGGCCAGAAGTGCAGTACCAAGACATGGAAGGTGGTCTGGTGTTATTTTATGACTCTCTAAGTCAGTATCTCTTTCTAGATTTGGTTTCAGCTATTATATATACCATGGAAATGTCAGCACTATTAGCTACTTACTTATAACTGTAATAGAAAACTCTCTGTAATGTATCTGTTCAACAGACCTAAATCATAAGGTCTTCCTGCAGGCCAAAACCCAGCTACCTCACAAAACTGCCAAAACCTTAGTTTTTCCATTGCCAACACCAACAATGCCCCAAGGTTCTCTTAGTATAAAATTGGTAACATTCATAAAACTGAAAATGTTGAGACAGCATTGAGGAGTAACTCTATTAACTCAAGAGAGTTGTATGACTGTCAAAAAGAGAAAAGAGCCAGACCTGAAGAAATCCATATGGAAATAAAAAAACAGAGGGGTAATGGCATGTTCTGCAGAACTGGCTTCTATTCACTTAGTTCATTAGAAAAACTCATTTTTAATTAAGTCCTGTCAGAACGTGGAAGAACATCCCAGAACTTTCCTCAGCAGAGAACTGGACCTTATCAACAGCTCTGAGAAAGGTGCGGTGAATGATATGCCAAATACATGGCTGAAATATGCTACACAGTAAACTGCTGAAAGGGGAAATGCAACTGGATATTTATGCTCCTCAAAGTCGTGTGTGACACCTCAGGAGTGAGGGACTTGTTTGTCATCTCTTTGATGAGTCAGAAGGAATTCCAGAGCAGAGAAGCACCTTGCATCCACTGTAAATCCTCTGCATTGTTATCATTCAGTGGTCTGCAGGGTTGCAACTGAAGAGATGCTATCTTTGTTTTACTGTTTGCACAGCTGTAGGAATTATATCTGTGCCCACAAACTGACTCTATTTAAGGGTCTTCAGGGCTGCTATTCTGAAACCAAGCTCAGGGCAGAAACATCAAAAACCAAAATGTTTCCAGGAAAAAAGTTGAAGTGACTCCTGTTTCTTGCAGAAATCTGCTCCTTGTGCCTCAATGATAACAGATCAAAAATCTTTGCTCTGACATGGACATTTTGAAAAATAACTCCAGGTTTGTGTGCCTAGCTTCCCTGCTATGTTACCCTCCCCTCTCTTACTAAGCCTATTTAAAATTATTTTTTTATATGTATGTTGCTTTACAGGGCTGATCTTTTGCTGTTTGAACAGAAATAGGATCATGTAGATAGAACTATCCAGCTGTTCACATCACCTCCTATTATTCTTTTGCACCTGTGACAGAGAAATATATTGAAAACCTGTAATTCTGACAACTTTTTACTGAAAATTGGAAAAAGAGACAGACAAAATGTTGGCAGATTATTTTTTTTTTTCAAACTTACAAGGGCCACTGTCCAAACCACCAAACAAAAAATTGCCTATACTTAATGTTTCCTTAAATTAACTATGACTTAGAAATTAGTAACCCTGGACAGAGTTTCATCACAAGATTCATTGCAAGAAAGCCTCTGATTTTTATTCAGTACACTGAGACTTCAGTGCTTGCAGAAAACTGAATACAGGATTGAGTATATTCCTTCACTAAGATTTTGAAACTTACTGTGTCTGTTTCTCTAATGAAAATTTGTTCCAGCCATGAAGCCTGGACAAACAAAGGATAAAGCAGTTTTTCTAGACACATGGTGTCCACAGCAAAGAGAAGAGTTCTCAGTAAGCTGAATCTGGCTCCCTGGTTCTGATCCACGCTGCTTCAAACCACCTTAGAGCTGCCAGGAACCATGAACATCACTATCTGCCCAATTAAACCTTAATCTGGAGGACTTTCCCATGCTCCATGTCTCCCACAATACCAGCTGATAGGAAATATTGCAAGCAGTAAATACTGCAAGTTTGACTCACTGGGAGCAATTCTCCAAGGATCTTGGCTAATTTAGGTGATATCACTCAGCTAAAATCTGAATAAATGGGCTTTGTGATATGATCTGACTGTCACCATCATAGCAAAGGCTTCCATATCAAAAGGTTGGCATGAAGATCTATAAGGCTTTGCAATGATTCTGATTATTTCTCTTTAGGAAACACGTTTCTATTAAGAACTACTAAAACTATAAGGCTGGTAAATGGCCAACACTTCACTTAGCAAAATTCCATGTTGAGTTCTCTGTAAACACGTTGTGCTTTAACACTGTAGACCAAAGATTTCCATGGAAGCTGCCCACTTCAAATGAACTATTAAGGGTAACTTTAATCTAGAAGAAATGAACCATTTTCTAAAATGCACTTAAGCAAAACGCATGTTTCAGTTGATGGGAATTTCTTTTAGTTTGAATATAGTGTCCCCATACTGTGGGGAGAAGACCTAAAATTTGCCAGGAGGGTTGTATTAAGGAGAGAACTAGTGGGGGAAAAAAATTGCCTGGCCAGGTAATTAAAAACTGTATCATATGCAAACACCCACCTCTGGTAATGGAAATAAAGTTGGGCAGTCTCACATAACCAAATTATTTAACCTTTGTACAAGTTCAGTAACGTAATACAATATTTGGCATAAAGTATCTCTTCACTGGTCTTGGTGGTTGTTCAAAGGGAGAGTCAGAGTGCAGAGAACTTCCCATTTGCTTTCCTTTACCAAAATCCCATTGCATAGATTTACCTTGTTGGAAAGCATAAGTCTTGCCAGGGATATTTATATGCTCAAAGGGTGAAGCAATGTGATATCACGACGATGACAGCAGTCAGCAATCTCCGTGACAGCTCCCATTTGAGAACAACTTCTCCTAGACTGGACCTAGTGGGATCCTTCAGAAACTGAAATGCAGAATCATAGATGAATAGAATCATAGAATGGTTTGGGTTGGAAGAGATCTTAAAGATCACCTAGTTCCAATCCCCCTGCCATAGACAGGGACATCTCCCATTTGACCAGGTTGCTCAAAGCCCCATCCAGCCTGGCCTTGAATACTTCTGGGGAGAGGTCATACACAACTTCCCTGGACAACCTGTGTCCGTGTCTCACCACCCTCAGAGTGAAGAATTTCTTCCTTACATCTAACCTAAATCTACCCTCTTCCAGTCATTAACCCTCAACCACTACAAGCCCTTGTAAAAATCCTTCCCCAGCTTTCCCATAGGCCCCCTTCAGTTACTGGAAGGCCACTATAAGGTTTCCCCAGAGCCTTGTCTTCTCCAGGCTGAACAACCCCAACTCTCTCAACCTGTCTTCATAGGAGAGGTGCTTCAGCTCTCTGATCATCTTCATGGCACTCCTCTGGACTTGGTCCAACAGCTCCATGTTCTGCCTGTGTTGGTCGCTCCAGAACTGGACACAGAACTCCAGGTGGGGTCTCACGAGAGCAGAGTAGAGGTGGAGAATCACCTCCTTTTACCTACTGGCCACATTTCTTTTGATGCAGCCCAGGATGCTGTTGGCTTTCTGGGCTGCAAGAATATAATACACTCACTAGGATATGCATTCTGGTGAATTTTACAACAGTTCTGTGGAATATAGCAAGGAATTCTACCAGTTAGGATTAAAATGCAGAGACGAGATTAGCATTCACTTTTAAATCCCACCTAACATTTTCAAGGACTTCTCCACCAGAACTGCTGTTCTGGCAGACTAGGACCTGTGTCACAGCTGCTCCTTCTCTGTGTATGATCCCAAGGGCATCTGCTACCAGAGCCTCTGCAGGGAAGAGACTTCGAGCAAATGGCATTTGGGCATTGATTTCCACAGCTTCTTTTCCAGAGTGTTTGCTAACGTGACCACAATATAGCTTACAGAGACTCAGGCATATTTTTCTCAAGGTACACCACAATTCCATTAGTTCAGGACAACACAAACTAATTAATGGTTCCTATGAATGTTTATTCCAAGTAAGAGATGTGATGCTTTCCTTTTTTCTTTAATCTGCCTATTTAAGCCCTTCACACACAGACATGCAACACTCAGGACATACAGACGTGATATCCTTGGCAATCCATATTGGATGAACCAAAGAACTTGAGTGAAACTCACAGAAGCAAAGGCATTTGGACCAAAGGATGCAATTAAGTACATAGCACCTAATTTTGCCCATGGGGACCTCAGAGCTGCAGTCAGACTTATTTACCATGCATTCTGTAATTTTGGGACATAATGCAGGGACTTAAGGTTGGTATTGGGGCCTTTACTGTGAGTATCCTCACTTTTGTTTGTTTAAAGCTGGAACCATTGCATTAGCTTTGTGTGTGTGTGTGTTTAACACACATTTAATACAGCTCCTGGGAAAGCTAATGGAGTTGCCTTGGGGAGCTGAGCAACCTCCCAGTGCGCTCAGCATAAATCTTCTTTAGCTGTAGGTGAACAAAAAGTTATGTTAAGTGCAAAAGTGAAGGTAACAGCTGCTGAATCCCTTTTGCTGGCCTACGGAGAATTGGTACTGATGTTACCAGCTGATTGGTGATTTCTTAACCTCATCTAACCTGTAAAAATAAGAGGAAAAATTAAAGCTTTGGGGGAAGAATTTCACTCCTAGTAGAATTTTCTCTTACTCACCAAGGACAGTAGGTTAAAAAAATAATTTGGAAAGAAATTCAGCTAGAAAATGGCCAGGACACCACAACTGCAGCTTTATAAGACACTTTCTTCTTCCTTTACTTTTTTTTTTTTTTTTCCTTTTCTTGAAGAAGATAACTCGGTTTTATACTTTACTGTCTTATTAACAGAAGGCATTTTGGAAGTCTGCCACTGTTAACAGTATCAAAAGGATTTAGGGCTGCTGAAATACACTTGAAGATTTAATTCTGCTGACTTCAGCTCTGATCTGAAGTAAAAACTGTAACCATAGATTAAATGTTTAGCGCCAGATATTGCAATTGCTGCTTCTTGTCGTAAATCCTTGTGTCTATTGCTGTTTCAGACAGCTCTCTGCGGGCCTTTGGCAGTGCATGCAGCACAGTGCTCATGTTGTATAAGGTTCTTCACCAGGGGCCAATTCCTGAAGTCCTCTCTCCATCCTTCCTCATAAAACACCCAGTTGCCTGAGTGAGAACCTTGAGACATAACAGTGCAAGGCTGCCCCGTGGCCATAATTCCCAGGCAGTGTTGTGACAACCAGGATGACCACCTGCTTTTTGTAATGCCTGATCTCTGCTTTTCCAAAAGAGTATTTGAAGGGTGAGGGGAAAGGGCCTTTTCAGACTTTATTAATCTCCTAGGAGGACCAACTAATAAAAGCAAATAATCAATACAAAATTAGATTGTCATGATGAAAATTAACTAATGTGGTCATTCATACACTAGAATATCTGGTTAAAAGTTTAAGGGCTACCTCCCGCTCTTAGTTATAATTTTATAGGTCTCTGTAGACTCCTTTTTTGGACTTCAGCAGCCATTGACATTTTAATCTTTTTAATGCGGTCATCTGATTTACACATGGGGTTTGCTTTTTCATAGTGAGTAGTTCTCCACTCATTGCTTATTGCACTCAAATAAAGTTATACTAAGAATACATCTCAATAGTCCCTGGTCCAAAACCGGTGCCTGTCTTCCCTGACCTTGGGTAGAATTATTGCATTGTAAATCTCAGCACACAAGCTTCAATTTTTTTTCTCTACTAACATTTTAATGTCAAGAGTATAACCCCAAATATTTTCAAGGCATCTCATAGTGCCAATCTCAATACTAACATGTGAGAAGATGCTGGCATCCTTATTCTTTTACTGAAAAAAAGAACCCCACAACAAACCCCAACCAAACCAACAAAACCAAACAAAACAACAAAAAAACCCAATAAACAAAGCAAAAAGCAAAAACAAAAACTAAGGCTAAGAAAATGTCACACACTAGAAGAAAAAAAGCCCCTCTTATATACCCACACCAGCACCAAGGCCACACGGAAGACTGGGATGAGAGGCATTGAGATATAAGCCTTTGTTTGCATTCCTAGGTGGTGGCATTGAAATTTTTATGCCTTCAGAAAAAGGAAAAACAAAACAAAACAAAACAAAACAAAACAAAAAAGGAAGAAAAAATTCAGGTCAAAATTCTGAGTGGAAGGTCAGCAGCCCCACCCTAGCCCAGCTAACCCATAAATTAAGTAAAAACTATTCACTCAACTAGATGGATATCCATATTTCACTTACAATCTCTGGGACTGGAATATCTGGCTTATGCCTTATCCTGGTAGATGGAAAGGGGCAACTCAGAATCCGACAAATTCAGTTTAAACAAATTTTAATTTTAGTGTGAGCTCTTGGAGTTTTAGCATGATGGTATGTGGATAACCTGCTGCTGGATTGCACATCCTTCTCATACACACGCATGCTCATTTAGGTTTTTTAGCAGTTTCTTGTAGCCTTCTCATACTAAATCTGACTCTTTTTTTTTAGTATTATGTAAGACCTGTATAGAATAAAAAGATCAGACTTGTTCTGTATGGCCATGCTAGTCCTAAAGTATGTAGATAAAAGAAACTGCTCAGTGATGCGCTCAGCACAGCTCCAGTGCAGAAGGCAATCGTCGTCTTTGTTCCTTTCCCATGTGAACAAACTAGTCTTTTATTGATTCTCTACCCTATCCCCATTTAGTCTTATAGAGAGTGCCAGGGAGAAGCTGGGAATATAATGCTTTCCTCCCTTTTTGCTACAGGTCATATAAAATGGATATTGCATTCAGTGCAGATGGGGCAACATTGTCATTCATCAGTTCCCCAAATTGGCTGCTTGGCAGAGAGAATTATTTAAGTAAAACTGAAGTAATTTTCAAAATTGAAACTTAAGCTGTTTAGTGACATAAGCCAAGAGCAGTTTTTCTTGGACCCCCAACACTTCCTTGGCTCACATTCGCAGTTCAGCTATTTTCATTCTCATCAATTAGTTCAATCTCCATGGATGTGAGGAAGGGCTGGAGCAGCGCAGCTTCTTTGATGCAATTTCATGTACACATATGGAGCATCTGTTACTCCAGGAGTCTTGCCGTCACTTCCATTATATGGAGAGTATTGATAGTGATAGGAACGCAGGACCTGATGGGCCATTTTCTTCTGAGCTCCACACAGAAGTGCCTTGGCAGAAAGCCGTGTGTGAGGGAATACCCCTCCAAACTAAGGAAACACGATGTGGCAAAACCTTGCAAAGGGACCCAGGGAAAATAAGACATGTAGGAGAGCGTTCCTTTCCTCCCCTGCTCGATTCCTCCTGAGCACTGGCTGTTGGACACCTTCAAGGTGAATGCAGATAACACTGGCACAGGGTTTCTTGCCAACAAGCTTGGCCCACTCAGGGTGGTCCACTCGAAAACAAAAGGATTGAGGAAGACACTTTGCCTTTAACATCCTCTGGCTATCAGACCACTCTTTTTCTGGGGGTAGGGGGATCTATAAAAGGGGTTTGTTCAGTATTTCATTCAAGACAGCATGTATTTCACTTGTATCGATGTGCCAGAGGCTATCATTACCAACAACTCAGGTAAATATCTTCAGCCAATTATTAACCGGTGATAGAAAGATAACATTTTCTTTCCCTTCTTGGTACCTATTATTTATTTGTAATACTTTCCAGGGAAATATCTGAGAGCTCTTGTTTTTCATCTTATAATTTGGTCAGGAGGATAGGTTAAGAGTCTAGGATTGCTGCCCCAAATCCCAGCTCTTGGTTAAGTGTGATTTAAGTGGCAATTAAAACGTTATGCTAGGCTTCAGTACAGGATGAGCTTCTGTCTCTTATTTAGCACGCCCACCCATTGCCTAATCTCAGAAAGGGCCTGATTGATGGTTTCAAGGACCTTTCAAGAAATATTTGACAGGTACCTGCTCTCTATCATAGATTGCTGCTGGTTTCATAACCAGTACATTTCCAGCTTGTTTAGATGCTTTAGTGTCTAAGCAACATTTTTTGTGGGTAAACACAGACTGTACTACTAGGTGGATAAGCTACCTGTAATCTTCAGGAAATGCCACCAGTGTGAACAGAAAACCCAAGCTTGCTGCCAGGGAGCCTCCATAACCCAGGGCTTACCATCTTCAGGGAGAAATTGTTGTTTCTGCTTCTGCACACAACGAAAACGAGAAGATCTAACGTTTCTTGTGAAACAATGTTTCACAAATTGACTTAACTGTGTCATTCTGATTTGAGCTATTTTGTAAGAGAAAATTTTCAAATGAAGGAAAAAGTGCCTGGACCAAAGAAAAAAAAAAAAAAAAAAAAAAAAGTAACATACCATTCCAAAAAAGTTTAATGGAATATTTCAGTTATTCTTTCCAAACAACATTTCAGTGAAATCAACACACTTCTGCAAAAGTGCTTGCGTTTTATCAACTGACATCTTTCCTTCTAAAAATTTCCAGCCAAAAAGTTTTCTATTAATGTATCAGAATTGCAGTAGGAATATTTGTAACTGTGGTTTGAATTAATGTGAGATGCTTTTAGTCTGACTCTTCAGCCCACTTAGATCGAGGCAGACTCTGTGTAATGTGAAACATTCCACAGTGTTTATCTCTGGGTTGTTGAAATGCATTAGACGGACAGTTTTAAATTATTACTTCAAGAGTTACATTGCTCCTATAAATTCCTGTACTTTCTCAAAATAGGCTAATTGTTTCTTGTCACCTCCCAGATAATATTAAATTATATGAAGTTAGTTACGTATGAAAAAAAAGTGGAATTTGCGTTTTCCTTGGAGTTTTAAACTGCAGAGCATACTGAAGATTGTAGCTTTTACCAATGCCAGTTTTCTCAGCAGGCTTCCTAACGTTGGACTCTGCTTATGGAGTTACAATAGCAAAGCTAGCAATAAGAATATGAACTGAATATGGAGAGAGAAGCTAAAAGGCAAAGAGAGCCTGGCATTGCTGCTGTATCATACAAATAATATGAGACCTGCTTTTCATAGTATAAGAGTATGTTTTCTACTCTTGTATGCCAGTTATAATTTAATGAATCAGGTGATTTGGAACCTGCTGTGCTCTCTGGAGACTCTAGACCCAAAGATAATTCTAACCCATCATTACTGCACTTTTGAAGTTCCAGAGTAGGGCTTGTATCTGCCCCAGTATGTTTAAGCACGAGCTTCATGTAAAGTTGCCAGATATAAGCATTCCATGGACCAACATGTGGAAACAGTCTTGCAGTGGCTTTTACTTCTCTTAAATTATATGTGTCTGTTCCTGATACATTTTGAGTGCTTACGATTTTTAATCATTACCTGAGAATGATAATAATGAAGATTTGTATGTAATTGCATTTTGTTCTTTGATTTTATTGCAATTTATCATTGTTTCTTTTCTTTTAATGTTTGTGTCTCCCTGGGATTGTCCATGAGCAAAGTTATATGGGAAACAACCTTGTCATGTGGTTATGAAGAACCAATAAACCTGAACAGCATTTTTTTTTTGTCTACACTGAATAGCCTTTGCTATGTATTAGCCCAGTGCCATTACAAATTCAAACCCTATATATATATTGTTCATGGCCCTTTGTGTCATCAGGAAATTAAAGTTTGCAGCTGGCCTCTTCATCTTAGTTAATCATGCGAACATGAAATCCTTAAAGGTCCACGCAATAGTCCCTGCGGGGGCCCCACTCAGCACTTCTCTGCAGCGTGACATTGTTTTTCAGCTGTGTTTTTATCTTCTCCCTTCTTCTGTTCTGAGCTCCTGCTGCTTTTAGCTTCAGTAGCAGACTGTCACGTGGCACTTTATCATGGGCTGTCCAGAGCACTGCAGTAGCCATGCCCCTTCACCATGCAGCACAACCTGTTCGAAAGTTTAGGAGGTTAGAGATGAAGCCTCTTCTGCTCTCACTACGCTGTTTTCCTGCTTTCAGCCCTGTCTTGGTGACTAATGGAAAAAAACTCTGAATATATCTTGCATTGTGTCTTACACAAGGTGGCAGGGTGATGGTTTAAGGGTGTAGTTTCTCCCCCTTGAATTTGATGCTGTGGTTGCTTGTTTTCTAAGAACTCACTTAAATTATGACAATAAATCAAAGTTTTCCTTCCAGATGTCTTTTAACATCTAGCAGCCTTTTCTCCAAGTCCTGAATATGTCCTAGATTTTAGTTTCCTTACTTAATTTCCTTCACTGGCCTTAGTGACCCTGACACAGGCTGACCTGTGCCTCCCTTTTCAAGATTTGGTTTGAAAAACTCAGTCAATACTTCATTTAAAAGGGGATAGGGGGGGTGCGGGGAGGAGGGGGGAGAGAAGGAAAGCCTTCACTGGCTTCTTCGTTTTAATTTCCTGTGCCATTGTACTCTAACTTTCTCCCTGACTGATTGTCACTGTCTTGCAGGTGACGAGAAAAATCTCTGTGTATTTGTTTTCTTTCTTTTTTTTTCTTTGCTATAGCTCGTTTAAAATTTTTCATGATCTTTTCCTTAGCTCTTCATACAGAAGATACCTGTGAAAAACTTAAAGGGCTTTTTTTTTTTTTTTAACCGTCAGATTTCTCCAGAGTTGTTAATATTTTTCTCTTTACCATTGAGAAAGCCATTTTGTCATTTCAAAGTTCACAGCTACTTTTATAGAGCTTTAATCTTTTGGGCCATAATCCAACAAGTCTTTTAAGCATGTGCTTAACTTCAGATACATGAGAGGTTGCATTGAACTCCATGGTGCTTAAAGTTATACAGATGATTACATGCTTTGTTTGACTGGCCTTGCAGAGCACGGTTCTCCAGGAGCCCCTTCACCAACTACCTGGGCAGAGCTACCAAGGTGTCTGGTGTTCTTGCTGCACTTGAGGAGGCAGGCACTGCAGTAGAGCAGGGAGGATCCCACAGCACATGATCCTCCCAAACGTCTTAGAATACCTTTATTTTCAGTGACGGATTTTAATATAACCCGTCCCTTAGTGCATGGTGCCTTCTGACCTCAAGGTGTCTGTGATCTAAGTGATACAGACATGGGCCAAGGAGGAGAGGAACCAAAACAGATGAAACAAGAAAGATGATATAAAGACAACCTCACAGGTCTGATTTCACAAGGATGTGCAGCTTGTTGCACTTCTTCCCCTATTCCAGAGAGATCCTTGAGTGCTCAGTCTTTCCCTAGAAGTATTCAGCACCTTGCAGGACCACACCCTGGTCTTATTTATTTATTTATTCATTTATCTAACTCACCTCTTTCAGCTGCCGATATTATTTGCTTTGCTGCTCAGAGGTTGGACGATGACTCATGTCCCCAGCTAGCCCATCTTCCCGGGCTGTTGGCACGTCATTGCCCTCCTTAGTGTCTACCCACTACATCCAGCATAAAAAGGCACTCTTCCAACTGCTTGGCACTAAGGACACAAAACAGAAGGCAAATTCCCTTTGTCTTCAGGCAGAGGAAGTACACTGGTATAGCAGCATTATGCTATACCAGTTTTCTTCTGGCTGTTTCCAGCTGCCTGCGAACTGAGCTGTTGCTGCAGCTGCTTTGTGGCACCAAAGGACTCCCTTTACTTACCAGGGAGTTAGGGTGTCAGTAGAAGTTTGGGTGCTCAGAAGTTAGTCTGAACAAGGGACTGCATTCAAGCACCTGGGAAAGGCTTTTCTGGGTAGATATGAAATTCTATTATTGCTTTGTAAAATTGCACAAGGTAGACTCCTGTATCAGCTAATCAATCCGCCTCTAGTCATGATGATTTGGAGATGGTGAATGAGCTGCCTGGCAGTTCTGCATGCTCTGTCAATTCAGTTAGTCCTTGGGACATTGTTTTCTCTGAGGCCTGGCCAGATGAAGAAATCATCTTCACTACATAAATGGGATAGGCCTGAAATAAACTATGAAATGTTCCCCTTGATAAGACATTTTGGTGTTCCTCACAGACACGGGCTTGAAAGTTCTTTACACGAAGGCTGCCTCATGCCAGTCAGCTCTCTAGAGGTTTCTCTGTTTGCTTGAGACTGTACACAGAAAATTTAAGCTTAGGGAGGAATTCCTTCAGCTGGCAGCAGTCATAAGATCCCTTATTCATACTGGGGTAGCAGCCAGGAGGCTCCATCAGAGACCAAGACCCAGTTGTACTGGTGTTGTACCAACATTTCCCTTCAACTGTGGAAGGAAAAGCTGTTAACAGTTTCTGTCTTCTTCTGGATGTTGGCTGCTAGGAAGGGGTCTTTAAAATAATTTCTACTGATCTTGGACTTGAGAAGCCACTAAAGTAGGAATGGGAACAGAATGGGGCCCATGACAACAGCAGAAATTTCAGCATATTTCAGGAAAGTTAGCATGTCACTCTTCTGCATTGGTAGGCTGGCATGTCTTCTTGTCGCATGACCCTAATTAATTTATATAGTGTGCATCATGGGGGGAAACAAGATCCAGACTGAAGCCATTGTAATGGGAATTTACCCTGTGCCAGACAGAAGTAATAACCTGTATCTAACTTTTTCAGTTTTGGTTGCTCTTCCCTAAAAGATTTATATTAGGAAGGTGAAATCACACACAGTCACACCTTGTCTGTACAAGTTTTTCTTATCTCCTCTGACAGAACTAAATGCCATACTTTGTATCTAGCAAACAGTAATAACCCTATGACTAGCATCAAACTAAAAGTCAGTCTGAGCACACCTGTTCTTTATGACATAATCATCACTCTGATTGTTAGAAAGCCTCTGCCATCCCATATTCGTTTTCATTTCTTCTTTCCTTGCTTGCTTTAATTTCTACAGGTATATCCTATAGAGTGTATGGCAGGTAGGGAGCGTATTTATGTATAGGATACATGCACAAGCAGTGTGCCAAGCTCATCAGAAAAGAACAGGAATGAAGAGAGAGAACACAAGTGCTCTTCTAAACTAATGAAAGGAGAGTACATCTTCACAAAAGCCTAACAGTGTTGTGAAAATATTTGTTGTAAAAATCCACCAGAATTAAACACAAAATAAATTAAAATGATTGGATTTTTAGTGTCTACGTTCTTCCTTTGACGGTTAGCAAACAGACTTTTTCTGCCTGTGGAAGACTCTGGGCTGTGGCTGATGGGTGTCAGGAGATAGTTGAAGGACAATTCTTTCTTTTGTCCAGGTGTCAGCTGTGCTGGCCAAAGAGAATATCATCCAGGACCTTGTCACCAACTCTTTGGAGACAGATTTTGTTCCTCTCCCCTCCAGACCCTCCAGCTCAACATGATTGCTCCCTAGCTCCTCTTCATGTATCCATCAAGACCAGTAACAAGCCACTATTAAAGCTTATGTGTTTCAAGACCATACCAAGAGCAGTTGCATGAAGAGTTCAGTTGGCCGGGCTGGGACAGGAGACACCAGGCAGCTGGGGATGGGCTGTGGGAAGGCAGCACTGTGGTCGGCATGGCTCTTTGCTGGGGAAGGCATTGGGGCATGCTCCCCGAGGAGGTGGTGGTCCAGCAACAGCATCTTCCGGAGCAATGGGTACTGCGGGAGGCACTAGGAGGGCAGAGCTGCATCACAGAAAAGTCTCTGCACCCCTGGGAGCTGCATCCAGCCCTGCTGCAGGCACTGCTCCTGATAACAGCACTAAGAGCCTTGCCTGCCATTCCCTAAGTGCAAAATGTGCAGGAAATTTATCCTATTATACCAAAATCATGGTCATTCTCCACACCCCTGGCACCTATATTTTGTTTCTAATGACTAGTTTGTCCTCTCTCTAGCTGGAATACACTCCACAAAAACCCTCTCACAGGCACCACTTCTCTCTATTCTGCCTGACTTCTGACTGTCTCTAATGATCCTGCATCAGAAATAAAGCCTACTCTACTAATTTTGGACCACCCCACAATCACTAATATATTATACCTCTTAGAAACCTATAGCCATTCATTTATCCTACACATCCATGACAAGGTCTTACTGCAGCATTCCAGGATACCCCTATCTCACTTAAGCCTTATATGTCTTAACTTTTGTCCTTGGCATCCAGACAAGTCTTCTATTCTCAGGATGCTTTCTGCTGAACTTCCTGTCTATAAAAATGCGCTCAGGGAGTCTATCACTCTTCCAGCCTATTCCTTCCCCTTCCCAGAGCTTCCCCTTCTCTTACCATACCAAGCAATTATTCTTATTAATTATTCCAGCTAACAGTAATTATCAGCAGCATGCACCCCCAGCCACATTAATAACAGCAATGTCTAGGACACTGAGGAATTGGCTGAAAAGATTCACTTTGCTACTTGGATTGCACACGAAGAAAAATTCCCTTTCTTCCCTGCTTGTCTATTTTGAAGGAGAGGGTGGTCTTACCTCCTAATTTTTTAAGATGGGCAAAAAGAGGGCAGAAGAAGAAGAGAGGACTTACTTTATGGGCATTGCCTAAGAAGTGTTGAAGAACAGAGATTGAAGGTTTAGTCTGTGGATTTTGTACACAGTTTCTAAGCAGTGGCTTTAATTGATTTATTTTTTTTTTTAGTTTCTGATATTTATGAGCCAAATACTGAAAATTCTGCTTGGGCTTCAATAACCTGGGGTCTGCCTCAGGGTTGGAACTTCGAATTGTTTTCTTCCATTCCACTGGCACAACTACCATTCAGTAGCAAATGGAATAAAATTTGGCCATGTTTCATCATCTGTAATTTGTCAATATTTTTCATCTCACTGCTGAAAAGCACTGAAGTTTTCAAAAATGATGTTTCCTTGGTGCAAAAGAAGAACAAAGGAAAAAGCAAAAATATTTTAAAGGGAAATAAATTTAAAAAGAAAACTTTCCTGCAAAAAGAGAGAGTTAAAAATATTTTCCTCCAAATTGCTTACCATTTGCCTAAGCTGCAAAGTTTTTAATGACATTCTAGTGAAAATAGAGTGCTCTGGCTAAATTCCTTCAAACCCAATAAAGCAGATGACTGGGAACCATAATGGAATTGATGCTGTCAAGTGCATTTGCTTTTTTAATGCTAACATGTTTTTGGTTATTAAGAAACAAAAAAAACAAGTGGTATATGATCAACACAGCTTCTGACAGGGGCATTGGAACCCATCTGGCTTATGGATCCCCCACTTTTTTTATTAGCCTGAGATTATAAAGTTGTATCGCTGTAGTTTAGCTTCTGGCTTCTGCAATTGTAAATTGGCAAAGGGCTAACTATAAGGTGTGAGTTTCTGAAAACTAAAATACGATACTGACCCAGCACATACCACACAGGCCTGCAGCAGATGTACTGGATGAAGGAAATACAGTAGCACTGTTGAAATGTTACTGATTGGTTCCAACTGAATAGCTCTAGATATAAACCAGCTTTCAAAAGCAACAGATGAGATAAAAATGTCAGAAAGAATCATTAAAACATGATGCCCTATATTACTTAGTGAAGCCACACACAGCAAAAACACTACCAAGCGTCCTCCAGTAGTAATGGGGTTACTCCATGACTGTTAGCCCCAGAGTTGTCATTATCTGTGAAGAAAAAAAACCTCTCAATTTTCACAGATTTATTTAATTTAAGTAAGCCTTTTAAGGTAGAGAGGATTTGTTCTCTCAGTGTGCTTCATTAGTGTAGCTTACCAACACAAAACCTGGTTGTATTGAGAAAGATTGCCCCATTATCAAATAATTAGGACTGCCTTAGCAGGTGCATACACTTACCTTTGTAATTAAATCCGTGTTAAAACACCAAAATCCAGCAAATTTAAATGGTTACCTGGTCCCAGAGGAGGTAGCCCAGAAAGTTATTCTATAAGGTAGACCTCATCTGGGAGCAACAGTACTGAGCAGAGAACGTTTTCCCCATGGGATGTTGATGAAGCACATCTGCACACATCATGTGCTATAATAAAAATTGCAATGACAATGCTAGACAAACACCTACTGCACAAGAAGCCAGAGAAACCAGGCATAAGCCTGCACAGAATCATATGCTATGAAATGGACCTCTCACAGCTCTGCTAATTTTAGAGTTACAAGCAAAATTAAAGATTATAATCCAAATTTTTAATAATTCTTTGAAATATTTACCTGGTTTATATACTACAATGAGTCCAGGAGGCTTTTTCATGAACTTAGCTTCTGAAATCTTATCACAGTAGAACAACAATGGTTACAAGGCTACATACACATAAAGCTGTTTTAGAAGAGCTGAGAGTCCTAATAAAATCTGAGAGAAAATAATTAAAGTGGCAGTAAATGCACATGGTCAAAAAAATCACATTTCTAATATATTACAGAAAATTCTGTATATTTCTCATTTCTAATATGCTATAGAAACTTCTGTATATTTCTGTGTTGTATGTCCTACACATTTTCAGACCTGTGAATGTCTATATTAATAAAATATGCCAGCAGACAGATTAGACAGTCTGTTACCAAGAATTACCTCTCTTCAGTTGGCACTCTCATTGTCCTCACCAGAACCAATCAACCAGATGTCGCATAATTAGCTACTCACCTAGAGGTGTAGCAGTGCTTTTACAATAAAGGACACTGAGCAAGCTCTCAGTCCGTTGGCTACTTGCAGTCATCCTCCAAGTTTGGATCAGAAAAAACAACCAACCTCTAGTTTTCAAAAGTCAGAGAGAAAACCATATTATTTGAATAGATTTGTTTTCCAGCTCTCTGAAAAATTCTTTTGACCAAAACAGTTGGGCCCCACATGAAAAACAGTTTACAAGATTTGCACATTCTCATCGTCTTCAACCTGTGATCAGAGTTGTAGATTGTAGATTCAATGCCGACTAAAGTACCCTCATATTTTAGATGTTAAATATCTATAGAACAGCTATTTTCTGGAATGATGTTCTTAGATAAATGGGGTTAGTCCTCAAAATCAATTTAGACAAAGCTGCAGCAGTGCTGGTATTGGAATTCACCAACTTGCTACATAATTTGAATAAATGGGAAAAGAGATGACTCCTGAGAGTAGCACTGGCAGCCAAAAGAATTATACTGATGGACTGGAAAAGCAAAGCCATGCCATGTATTGATTTATGGACTATTGCCCTTCTGGATATAGCTAAATGTGAAAGAACTCCCTTTATTCATAGTAATAAAATGGACATCAATGCTCTCAGACAAAAACTGCTGTTGGAGTTGTATTGTGAATAGCTGGCTGGTGGGATGGTCTTCTTTGGTGAAATCTAGAAAATAACAGGAACTTTTTCTAGGGTTGCTTCATTTGTTTGGGGTTTTTTCCACCCAGAATTATTTCCCTTACCTTTTTGTGGGGGATTTTATGTGTGTTTGGTTGGTTGGTTAGTTTGTTTGTTTGTTTTTCCCTTATTCTAGAATATCTTGGTGTAAGTCAGAACTTAAGTACATCATCACTTAATAGATGTGATTCTGTGATGGTCAATTTTCAGCATTTTTGGAGACAAGTGCCCCTTTTTCTGGCTTAAAAAGTCTAGGCAGTGTTAAAGGAGCATGAGAACAGCACAAAACTAATTCCAGCCACTTTGTGACACCCTTACAGCTTGATCTCCCTGTCCTACTCACCAAAACTGGGTTAAAGTGTGCCATGGTCAATATGAGAAGGCCCATGCAAACCAGCTCTCGCTCCCTCAACCAAGCTGGAGCAGTTCTTCAGGCCTTGTTTACATTCAGAGGACCCTCTGAAGATTTCCTGCTCTTGCAAGTTCATCTCCATCAATATAAGCAATACGGGGAGTCCTACTGTAGCCTGGCTGCTGCCAGAATTTTTAATGCTATATTGATTAAACTGCTATGAGTGGGATGAAATTATGTGGCATTAGTTGTGCTGGCAACTGGTTTACCTCTGGGATCCTCATGTTGCTAGTGCTGGTGGAGCTAAGCCAGAACTAGGAACAGTGGGAAATTTAAATAAATAAATAAATATTATAAATACTATAAATAAATAAATAAATAAATAAATAGATAAATTTAAAGCCTTACATAGACATGACCTTGGTTGTTGAAGCTTAATGTCACACAATGAATAGATCTTTTGGAGTCTGGGATGCTGTTGTGTTCAGTGACAGGCCCTGTCCATCTTCCCAGCAGAAAGGAGGGAGCCCTAGGTAGGAAGCTCTGTCAGAGCTGGCACCAAGCAGAGCTGCAAGTCAAGAAGACAACCGAGCTGTTTGCTGCAGCTTTTGAGGGGCTAATGAGAGACAATGAGATAAAGAGGTCAGTTGTAGGATATGCAGGTAAGTGTTGGTGTAGCCTTGTCCCATTGTTATGCCTTTTCCCACAACATTCCCCCAGCTGCTGTCAGGGACGATGGCCCCTTGTCCACCCCTCTCCCTCTGCAGCCTGACTCATCCTGCACCCAGGGGACTGACTGCCAGAGAAGTCAACCCACTCCTGCAGGCTGCCTCTGGACCTGGCAGAAGGACTGCTGAGCAGCTCCATGCTGAGACAGAGAATACAGTCCCTGGAAGAAGGGAGATGAACACACTGGTTTTGCTGTGACCATGGTGACTAGGCCACCTGTGAAGTGCTTAAATATTACTGAGGTGCCTGTAAAGCTCTGTGTAAAGTCCACAAATGGTTACCCATTTGCTTACTCCTGAAATGTTTTAATGTTCTTTTTACACACAGAAGTTTATCAGTTATCCTGATGAACATGAAAAACAATTGCTACCACAATGGTGGACTTAGTAGTGATACAAAAACACATGACCATCAAGGATTGCTGGACAAGATGGCCTTCCACTCTCCTTGAGATATAATGGGTACAGCCTGCTTCAGACACTGACCCCAGCGCTTACAAGAGAAGCACATTGTCTGAGCAAGGTCTCCCCAGGGCTCTGTGCAGAATGCAGGTGACAATTATCATTGTATTGCAGACTAATTAGTGTCACTAATGATATGACTTACAACGTGACTACTTCTGAGGCTACACTACTTGACCTGTGTGCAGGCAGAAAGGTTAAGGACATTGTAAGTTTGTTAAAATTAAACTGAGCACAGATTAGCAACACAGTCTGTAAATATTGAACAAATTTTAAGCTTCAGTCAAGCTGAAGAGAGAAAGGCTTTGCACTAAGGCTTTATAAGTGGAAAAGAAAATTGAGAGAATCAGATGTTACCAAATGCTTCCAGCATTATTGCTTATTCTAATGCAATATAATTTCAAAATTTCAAGAAAAGTGCATCAGCTGTGCCTTACAGATCAAAGAGAGAGAAAAAGTCCAACATTTTAAATTTATTTTATGACAAAAACAGCTCCAAAATATCTGGGGCTAGATGGTTCCAGAACTTAGTGTGATACTGCAAAACCTGTCACATGCAAGTCATTGGCTGAAGTTGAGCCTGAATGGCTAATGAAATTACTGAAAATTATTGTCAGCTGAGAGGTCTTCAGTGGCCTGTGATGATTGCAGTCTGTGATATAGAACAGTGGCTGCCATTTTAGGTATACAGACACTCCGCACTCAGAATAGAACACAAAAAAAAAAAAAAAAGCAAAGCATTAAAAATTCATTGAGGCTGTAGGAGGGATGGACGGGAGCAGAAGAAAGATGGAGGTGGGGTCAGGGCATTGGAGTTAACATCTTCTTTTCATCTTATGTGCCAAAACATTGTGACAAACACCTCAAGAAATCAGAGGAAAAATAAGCTTAGCAGAATTATTACCCTGATTGTTGCAAAGAGTTTTTACTTCCTGAATCTTGCAGTGTTTTGGGTCTTTCTTAGTTGTTTCCCAGGTAAGGGCTGGCCCACCCCAGTCCTGATAGTTTGCTAATAATCTGAACTGGTGAAACTACATCTTCAGGGGGAATAGTTTCAGTGAAGGTGATTGCAGAATATTTCCATCTATCAGTTTTGAAGCTTAACTAAGGAAAAGATATACTGTCATTTTGCTTCCTATTCATATATTGGAGGTAAATACAGGAACTTATCCTCAACATGTCTGAATATGTCTTATTTTCATGACACTGTGCCTATGCAGGACTTAACAATGATGGAGCAGAATCATTACAGTGTCATCGATTCCTTACAGCATAAGAGCTTTTGGAAGTTAGATTCTCTTCAGAGCTATAAACTCAGGGCAATCATCTCTGCCACATCCTGCATCAGAACAGTGTTGCAGAATGTTCTTTTTAAAAACACTTTACCTTCAAGCCTTGTGCAAACAAAACCCTGTTTTCTCCTCCTGTTTGGGGATGGTGGACAACCTGACCCCACTACTGCCTTGTGCTGGTCACACAGAGAAAATACTCCTGAAGAGCAAAGCTGCAAACCCAGAGGGAATCCTCTTCCCTGGGCTACTCATCTCCTTCGATAAAACCTTTGCTGAGCTCTTATTCAGCAGATGGTGTAGGAGAGATAGCCTCCAAAACCACAGAGACAAATATTTGGTTTGGATGAGTACATTAAAGATTACTCACTTCTCCCCTTAAATTATCTGTGTTTTGCAGAGAGTACAAAGGGCAAGGTTTGGATCATCCTCTTTCTAATAAAAGTGGCTTCCAGCTGTTGGCGCCGAGTGCCTTCTGCAGGCCAAGCTCACTGGTATCTGATACTTTGTTCGTGGTTAGGTGAGGAAAGGACATTGGCCTTGACACCTTCCCGGGAAGTCTCTGAAGCAAAATGAACTTTCATGAAAATAACCCTCCTTCAACAGCTATCCAAAAGACAGGACCATTAGGCTGACACAGACTGAGGCAGTAAGTTGTGCTCCAATTTGCACATTTCTGACTCAAGCAAAGCAGCAAACATGTTCTTCTATCCTTAAACCACTGGTAAAGGTCACAAAAGCAGAGATGAAATGTGAACAGTAGTCCGGGTGAAAAAGCACTGGTCTACCTTTGCCCTTTCTCCTCTCTTCTCCTATTTAGACTGAATCTTTTCCAACTCCTTGATTTCCTTCTCATCTTCACCTGCATTAATTGCTCAAGTTTAAGGATAAACTATTAAGCTGGTAGAGCCAAAACTCAGGGAGTGCCCCACAGGGAGGCAAGAGGTAACCAGTCAGTCAACTGTGGTTTGCCGAGACAGAGAAGAAATGGGAGCTGGCGCTGCTAGTGGAGCAGTTCATCAGTTCTACCC
Organism: Apus apus; assembly: GCF_020740795.1. Taxonomy (NCBI): domain Eukaryota; kingdom Metazoa; phylum Chordata; class Aves; order Apodiformes; family Apodidae; genus Apus; species Apus apus. The sequence goes on along the minus strand of NC_067283.1, from coordinate 109,330,692 downwards.
TTCCTCTCTGGGCAGCATTGACTCTTGCTCAATTCCTTCATGTATCCACACTGCAACTTAAGAAAGCATGGGGATGTGGGGCTGACCATCTGGGGAAAAGTGCCCCTCACCTACTCCAGGCACTCTGTGCATGTGCATACACATCTGTGTGGCTTCAGACTGGCCTTTCTTTAAGGTTTATCTCAGTGCTGATGGCTCACAAATTTACTTGTCCGTTTTTCCCATGGGTCTTTGTATGTGTCTTTCTGGTAGATTATTGTCATTAGATTAAACACATTACTAAAAGCAAATGTTTTTAAGTTTCCTTCCTGCCACTGTTCTCCTCTCTTTCTGTTGACTGCTACCACTGTCCAAACCATAACAAGACCATTTTCAAAACTTCTCTTTCATTTCTCCCAGACTTCCATCTTCTCTAAAATATGTTCTGCCATTGTCTTCAGAAATTAAGTTACTTTCTTTTTATTTCAATAACTACATCCCTGCTGTCTGCAACATCTTCCCTCTAGCCCTCTCTGCTGCACCTATCTAGTTCACCCCATTCAAAATCTACTTGTCAATACTATCTTGTTAAACACTCTTTTAAACCATGTTACCTTCCTCCATAATATCTTCGAGCACAGCAAATTCCAGTTTCTCATGCCTTCCTTCATGAGTCATGTGAGCACTCACAGCTCCTTGCGGGTCTATACTCTGCATTTTCTTTCTTAGTGCTTCCCTCAGTGTAGTCTGTAACCCTGCAAGGTCATTTCTGCATTCATACACATCTTCTCATGCTCTGGTCTATGTAAAGGTTGTATGTTCCAAGTGCAAACTATGAACCTGTCTCCTTGTGTCAGCTCTTTTTTTAAAGTCCACAGAAGTTAACTCATACTAACCCACACTCTATTTCAACATCATAAAGGAAGAAGTGAAATAAAATTTTATAATAGTCTTTCCTGTGACTTCTCCAAACTTGCGTGCTGTTATTGGTCTTTCAGATTACTTGGGAGAGAAGCTACCTTTATTTTTGCCATCTAGTGTTCCAAGAAAGTTGCCAGCCCTTAAACTAGCAGGGTAAGTAATAGATGGAAAAAACCCATGATATTTATCTTTCCGTTTCACTAACAATGTTCATATCTCTTGCATATGCAGGACTGAATATAACAGGCAAGCACTACTAGTCTGCATTTAACATAAAGGAACGCTCTGCTCCCAAATGTAGGACTCATGAGCATTAAGCTGCAAGTGCAACTGCTAATAAACTGACTGTGAATATTAATCCAGTATTCCCTCTGTAATCAGGAGGTTTCAGCACTGCCCCTTTTGCTTTACAATCATGACAAATAGTGAATATATTCAAGGCAATAAACAATAAAACAGCGCTTTTTTTTTTTTTTTTTTCCAGTGTACATTTTATCACTACTTCATTGATTTTTCAGTGTTTTAGCCGATGCAGCAAAACTGGATTAAGTAGGTAAGGAACCTTTCACTCCTATGTCATCAGTTCATGTCTGAGCCAGGTTGGTACTGACCAAAGGTCACTTTAGCATTATAATTTGAATACAGACCAAGACAGAGACGGGCCTTCAACAGGCATGAAACAATGCTTTAACTTTCTTAAGCTGCCCACAGCATACACAACTAGACAAACTTTGTTGCCTGCCAAAGTCAAACTGATAGAGAGTTAGACCATCATCTAGTTGCCAGATGTCTGGCTGTGTAACTTTCTGGCACTAAGCATTATATAGAGACAGATCTATGGATTGAATCAATTAGCATTACACTTACCATCTGACAACTGTTTGGTCGCCTTCGCCCAGTTCCTAGAGGACAGGTGTTCGCATCACAGAAATCACCATCACAATTGGTACGACTAATTGATACAGTTGTTGGCAGTCACAGCAGAGAGGACAAGAACCGAATTAGCACCGAGGCCAAAGCACTCTTTCACCCCTAGGGATGCTCTCTTCAGCTCAGGATGTCCAGGACGTTTGGAGGATGCCTTTCTACCATTGCTTGTGTTGTGCTGAGCAGAATCTGCTCTGGTTTTGGATCCAGTATATTACCCAACACTGAATTCAATGAGGTTTCCTGGGGAACAAGGGAGTGAAGGGGGACGGTGAGTCTCTTTTCTTTCATTTTTGGTTAGATGCCTTAAGATAGATACCTTCTCTGATTTTTGCTATTTCCTCAGTATTTTCTGAGGTTTATTTAGTATGGGGGACAAAAAGATAAAGTGATTGTAGAGATCCTAACAGTATGAGTTTGCCATGCACCATTTCAAGGGAAAAAAGAAAAAGTACGCTTGCAGAAATACTCAAGCATTTACAGTAACTCTAGTGCTACCTAATTTCTTCTGTTTTATACTCCAGACAGTCATGCAAAGAGCTTCATGGGTATATTCTCTTGTGGAGCTTGTGGGTATACTTGGTGATTAGACAAATGGGGTTCTGCTTTGGCAAATGTCCATTGCTTTCCCCAGCTGACCTAGAGAATATGCTATAAAATGCAAAGGAAGGCAATAAACCTCCCATCTGCAGCTGAGATTTCCACTTTGCCAAAGACCCTTTTGCTATCAGCACCTTTAACTATGACTTTCAAAGAAGAGAGAGGTGTAATTTTTTCTGCAACAGATATTTTACTACATACACCAGCAGTATCATCCCAACCTTATGTGAATTGATTTTGAATATTAATCTAAGAATGGAAAAGCCAATAATCATGTAAAATATAAATAGATCTTTGGATCATTATTCTATCTGGAAGAGAAGGCAAGAATTTCAGCTGCTTTCCTATTCTCTTTGCACTCCAGAACAATACTACTTTTTAATGGTCTGTATGTCAACTGCAAGTGATTGATTTTTAATACTTTTAGCAGATACAGCATAATTACAGCCAATAATGCAAATACTGCAAGTGAGAAATGCAATTAGAAGACAGCTAACACTTTGCAAGCCGGGTCAGGAAAAAATAAAATATTAAATATTTTGTTTCAGTGCTGGGATTTCCTGGTCTTGGCTTTGTATTCTTCAGAGCTTAACAAAAACAAGAGGAATTCTGCCCTCTGCTAAATTCTCATTTCCAATAGCAAAGGATTAAGGAGGAGCAGATATGAATCAAAGGCATTTGCCTGAAAAAGCCCTTACATAGCAAACAGTTTCTACAACACAGGATGTGCATTGACTCTTGCCTTAATTTGAAAGGTATCATTATCATTAATTCTGACAAGTAGCCTCTCCTCAGGGAATCCAAGCCTGAGCCAGGCAGGCTTTTCCTTCAGCTCAGGTAAGTAATCCCTACCCATGTGAAGAGCCTAACTGTGTTTCCCTTCACCTTCTCATCACAAGGATCAAAACAGCTGCTTTCAGGCTGATGACTGACTACAGAAAACAAGGAAGACAAGAACAAATAAGATATAAATCTTGGCAAAATCAAAGAGAGACCAAGTGCCCGGGGTGTCTGTCACCAGGAAAGTGACTCACCCCACTGCTTCCCATCAAGTGGGTCAGGGCACTCCCGCTTCCCACCACACGACACCTACAGACCTGAACTGGGGCATCGCCTCCCTGGCTCAGTGACTACACATGTTACTCATAGGAAGGGTCCCGGGAGGCTTAGTCAGGTACAAAAGCCAGATTCTGAGCTTTCTTTCTTCTCCTGTCTGTCAGGAGTCTTACCATCTCATGTCAAGAGTCAAGTTAATTCAGACTCAACAGTGCAAAGTCTCTTGTTGCATAGTTCCCTGTTGTAGACATTTTCAGTTCTGGCAGCAGAGTGTTCTCTTCCCCTTTCCAATTCAATTCACTGGATTAATTATTCCAAGAAAGAGACCTCCATATTCCATTTTATCTTAATCAAGTGGATGAAACTAAATGAGATGCTCTCATTCTGTTTTAGGGAGATAATCACTAAGTTGCTCTGCAAAACACACAGGAAATTTATTTCTGGTCATTTTTTTCCTGAAGAAAAAAAAAATCCAGCTAAACTGTGAGTTGTGAATCTACCTGTTTCCAAAATACGGTATTTGTATTATAATGCACACTGTAGTTTATATATTTTTTCCCCAGATAATTTATTCAGATTAGGAGAGAGGATTTGTGACAACCTATGATTGCCATGTCCCCACAGCCAAGCAAGTTTGCCCCCAAGTCTTTCCTTTCTCTAAATTCAATACTAAGAATCGGTTGTAACTGCCAGGTACTGCTCAGCTGTGGATGCAAGATAAAAAGAAATAGTTCATTTTCTAATTGCTGGAACTGGACCAGACCCAGCAAAAGCCTGTCCCCAGGTCCCACTTTGAAAACTGAACTCCAAGATACTGATGGCCAAACATGTCCCAGGCCCCTGGGTCTGCCCCCAGAGCACTTGCTGTGAGAGCTGTGCTGCTGCCTGGGCTCTGTCCTTCCCTTGACTGATTTCCATCCCTCAGCCCACAGCCAGAGAGGTGGGGGGAAGCATCCAGCTATGCATCTCTCTTCTGTACTGCAAGTGGGTGGTGTGAGGGCTTTCTCCAGCTCCTCCTTGGTCTGAAAGATTGAATGTTGCCCCCATGATGATTTCCTGCCTGACAATCCCAGAACTGCTGGACAAGAATACAACTGGGAATCCTAGAGGAAACAAGAATGGTCTTTTTCCTATAGACACTTATGGGGAGAAATTTCTTGCCCCTCAGGCGAAGTACTGGTAAGTGCTCTCCCCCAGCCTCTGCTGGGATTTCTCTTTTGTCCTTGTCCTTCCAGAGCAGTGCCTTCTTCCTTTCTAACATATAATGTATTTACAGAAAAAAATACTTGTTCCTTGTCAGCATCTCCTCAAGCAATCAATTATTTAACCCCAAACTTTTTTTTTCCTCTATTTGCTGTTGCATTTTATATGATGATAAGATACCTGTTGTCTGTGACAGCTTTTTACTGTGAGAAAAGAAAATGGAGTTGAATGAGAGACAGACCAGACTCAGGAAAACAGAACTCTCTGCTTTTGGAGAGAAAGAAAATATCTCAATTGTTTGCTATATCCCTTTTCCTCAGGTGATACAACCCTTCATCCAACATTCTTGGTTCTTGAGGAATCTCTAGCTTTACCATGACCAAAGGTACAAATCTTATACTCAGGACACCACTTGAAATTCATATAAAAGAGGTCTATACTCCATTTCGCTTGGCATTTCAAGCTGCTGTGCTACCTTTCCATTGAGCTATTTTATTTTGACTGACTTCTCCGTGTGCCTCAGATTTACGAAACACCGTGGAGTGTTTGTTCCTCTCCTTCTTTTGAAAAACCTCCTTCCTGGTGATGTGAGGCATAGAAAACCAAAGTTTAACTAGGTCAACAACTTGCAAATGTATGCAGTGATGCTAACAAAGAGACAATGACAAATTACATGAGTAAGTTCTGACTAATTTCCAATCAAATCAATGTTGAATGTATCAGAAGAACACAGTACCATTTATATCACTCATTTTTTGCTTAAAAATTTTGGAGAGTTGACAAAGGTACCATGTGTTTAGGTCAGGTACCCCTCCCAAACTGTGAGTGGTTTTCTGTGTGAGTCAGACTGTGACAGGAAGCTGCAGGGTCCTGTCTTCCCAGCCTGCTCCTGAGCCTGAAGGTGTCTGCTTAGTGCAAAAAGGGTAGGATACATATGCAGGCCAGAAGGTTTGGTATGTCTCATGTGATTCTCATCCAGAAATAATCAGTTATCCACCCAAAAGTAAACACCCATTGTACAAAGTCCCCTCCATGCCTTGGCTGTATTCTGGAGCTGCACTGCCAGGACTAAGAAAGAACCATGGGGAGTATGAGTAGCGCAGAGATGCTGGGTTTCTAGGCAGAAACGCCTGACCTCTGGCAGATCCCTTGAGATATCCTGGTTCCCAGATCTGAACTGCTTTGCCTGTTCCAAAAGGAACAGGGGGAGGCAAGAGATAAATATACACTTAATGCATTCCTGATGGAACCGTCTGCAGAAAATTCCTCGAGGGAGTTTCCTGTCCTTTTTTGCTAGTTGTTCTGAGCAGGGAATGAACTGACCCATCATCAGAGTTATTAGAAACTTTGTGCATTCAGAAAACTTAAATGAATGCTGTCAAGTTATTTACCAGCTGACTCACTGTCTTAAAATAATATTGCAAATAAAAAAAGTTATTAAAATAACAATGAACCAGAAGGAGAATGAAATTGAGCTAGCAGCATTGGATATGAACAGCAATGTGTCTCAGAAAAGGCTGAAACTTGCTTCTCGTGGTGCAGCAGATAGAAAGTATTAGTCTGACTCTGTTTATGGCTTTTTCCAATACCAAGGGAAAACATCCCAAGCGTTCTCCTGACACATCTGAGTCCAGCATATGCCCCAATGTAATGACTGGCCTGTGCAGTGTTAACCTGTAGCAGAGCTGTAACTATTGTATTCTTGTAACAGGAATTGTGCCTTGCTCCCCCACCACAGATGCAAACACATCAGATATTAAACCTGAGAGGATAGTGCTGATGCCCTGCATTACAGGCTTCCTTTGATGGCTCTAGGGGATATAAAGGTATTTTGCCATTTCCTCTCCAGAGGCATCTGGTTTAGTCAGGTGGTTCACAGTGCACATGGTCACATTTATTGTTTGGTTCATTCTCCATTGTGCTTCTTCCCCCGCCCTAGTATTTTATCTGTCCTGGCCTTTCCCAAGGACTTTTATACAGAACTGAAATATTTGTTTATTTCTGGCATTTCCATCTGGTGTTAAGAGGATGAGAAACAGGCTCATGTCACTGACACTCACTGACCATCAGAAAGACTGTTACAACATCCCACAGATCTGGGGTTTTATGTGTCTCCCCACCTCTAACGCCTTCTCAAGCCAAAGTGCTACAAGATCCTGTTTGAGTCCTGGTAAATATTCTCTTGCAAAGCCATCATTCTTTTATGCAGGTCCACCATTTTACAAATCTCATGCATCCATTGTCACAACAGCCGTGTTCTGCAGACCAAGAATGCTATAAACAAAAAAATAAAACAAGGATAAAATCTAAAAGATGGTTAATATCCTTAGCAAAAACCTATATCTCAACTGGCTGAGCAGAACAGAGCTGCAGATCATTTATACTTTTAGGTTGCCTGAACTTTTTTTTTCTTTTATCCTTCTATCTAATGTTGTTCCTGTAACTTGCTTTAGATTCATTTCTATTTCATATCCTATTCAAAATAATCCTAAGTATTTCTACCACTCTGTTTTTCACTTTCAGTAATGGCAGGTTATGCTTAAAATACCTTAATGGTCCTCAGTTTTAGATTACACTCCAGCTTCATTCAAGCCTGTGATTCCAATTATATGTCCTCTGTGCTGCCCCCAAGAAACTACATCCCCAACAAACACCCCAGATCCTACAGAAGATGGCCTAGAAGGTCCAGCACACCCTGAAATTCTGAGACTGTTTATAGTTAATACAGAAACATTAAATGCTCTTTTGTCTGAAGCCAGGCTGAGGAAGAGAATGTGGGTTGTTGATAAGCATGCAAGAATATTAGTCCTTGTGGCAAATCACTTCTACCATGAGTCACCACAGCTGGGGCTTGTTCCTTCCTGGGGGCATGTCCTTTCTACCCTTTCTCAGCCAAATCTGAAGTGAATTTAAGCTTCACTACTTACAGCATTTTCTTCCTTTTGCTCAGAAGGTACTTTATCCATAAACTTTCCAGGCAGCAAAAGAATTCTTTAGAATAGCAGAGGGAAATGTAACAGAAAAAATGGGCAGGGATACAGGCAAGGTTACATCAGCTCTTAAATTCTTTCGAAATTGAATTCACACAAACAATAGTGAGTGAGTTGCCAAGCCCAGGTTCAGAATGGCTGTAAATAAAAGGGATTCTATGCTGAAAAGAGATATGTTGGGGATACGGGGAATTTTTTTGGTTGAAATAATGGAGTACTGCATGGTAGCAATAGACAATAATTACATTTACCCTTTATCTTTACATTTCCTTTTACTAACAGAATACAGCATATACAAATTTTTGTTGGAGAAAGTACAAAGTGACATCTCTCTTCTGTTGAGAAAATCCTGATTAAGTGAAACAGATCACAGTTTGATCACCAATTTAATCATATAAGAGTAGACCTTTTTATGTGAAGATGATTGTATAGAAAGTAAAGAAAAATGTCATTGGCTTGAGGCTACGGAATAAGTAGAACCACTAGTTGCATTATTAAAAGAAGTTGTGCCTCTAATTTTTTCCTGCGGCAGGTAAAACCAAAAGATAAGTCTCAAATGTCAAAACGCCAGTGTTAGTGAACATAGTGCAGGAGACAAAATTCCCAGTGCTGCTACAGGTAAAACAAATTTTAAGGAGGATTCGAGCACTTTTGTAATGATGGAATACAACCTTAGGCAATATAAATTCATAATCTCTCAGGAAGAACGGCCTTTAAAAATGCAACAGATTACCCAATTCGCCACTGAAACAGGATTTGCTCTGGCAGCCTTACAATGCCTATAACACATCCTACAGAACTTCCCATTAACATGATACTTGCATTGTCTTTGAATTTTTCATCCCAACCTGATAGACTGTCAATAAAATAATTATTATAATAACACTTGTATTAGTCTGGGTGTCTGAGTCCCTGTCATTCCTTCTCTCTTCTCTTTTCCTGATTGCCTCTCCACATAGCAGGTTTGTGCAAGGCAAGCAAAGAAGCAGCCAGGGAGCTGCCTTGCTCAGGTGCACAGGGAATCATGGAATAACAGTATTGTCACAGTTGGAAGGGACCTCTAGAGACCATCTAGTCCAACTCCCCTGCTAAAGCAGGAATGCCTAGAATGCACTACACAGGACTGCATACAGGCAGGTTTTGAATATCTCCAGAGAAGGGGACTCCACAACCTCCCTGGGCAGCCTGTCCCAGTGCTCTGTCACCCTCATGAAAAAGAAGTTTTTCCTCATATTTAAATGGAACTTCCTACGTTCCAGCTTGTGCCCATTGCCTCTCATTCTGTCACTGGGAACTACTGAAAAGAGTCTGGCTCCATCCTCCGTGCACTCACACTTTAGATACTTGTGGGCATGAATAAGGTCTCCCCTCAGCCTTCTCTTCTCCAGGCTAAAGAGTCCCAGCTCTCTCAGCCTTTCCTCATAAGAGAGATACTCCCATCCCCCAGTTATCTTTGTTGCCCTCCACTGGACTCCCTCTAGTAGTTCCCTGTCTCCACTGTTCTTCAGCTGGGCACAAAGCAGCATAGCTGGGTTTGCACCCTCATCCCTCTGGCGCCTGTTCTCACTCCTGAGGGTGTTGATGATGACAGTATGGAAGTGGGGAGGGCATAGCTGATGCATGGGTCAGAAATCCCAGCAACTTGCACAGCAGCGGTGGGAGGATGCTTTGGAGGATGCAGCTGCAGGATGGGGAGGGGTGTGGAAGGAGGGAAAGAAGCTGAGGGGGTGGGGTGAATGTTTCTGCTGTGGGTTTTCACGCTGCTCTCCAACTGAGTTGGTCTTACCTCTCTGCATTTCTTTGCTCTGTCCTCAGCTGTAACAGTGCTCAAAAATGAAATGAAATATTTCTCGTACTTTAATGTATTTTAGAAAGCAAAGGGTATTTTTATTTTTTTTATTTTTTTAAGTAAAACAAATTGCAAAACTTAAAGTAGCCTGCTTAATTGTGGCTAAAAAGCATTGCCACTGGATGGATGGTTGACAGCCTGTGTGAAAGAAGTTTAATGGTTCTGTTTCAGTTAGAAAAGACAAATGTTCACCTCACACCACCACTTGAGCCCACAGCACAAATTAGCATTATCTTTGCAAATATCACCATTACTTTTCATTATTGAATTTACATTTTTTCTGTCCCTTCCAAAAGTGAGAAAGATGGCATGAAACCCAAATCTGTGTTATTTTTTTAACTGTGTCTTTTACTAAAAGCACAATTTACCCAAATTAAACCTTATTGCATCTGGTCTAAGAATGCTTATGCCAAAAAGCTGATGAGACTTATATAACAGCCATGATGTTAAGACTTCAAAAAACAGTCATAAAGGAACAGATTCTTAATTGAAAGCAGGCTGCTAATAACAGTGCACTTTCAAATAAATGTTTGCTATCAAACTAAGTGGTAAAATAATGATCTTTCTATGCATGTAGATTATAAATGTGATAGGTTTACTCATTTCACGGTGTTTCTGTAGATTCAGTAATGAATTCATATTTGAATTAATATTTCACCCTGTAGCATTCTGTAAGAGATGTGGTCCCTGCACACTGGTTTGAAAGAGTTAAGGTTAAATCATGCAGAAGATAAAGCAGTTTAACTTGTACTCAGCCTACAAAGAGCAATATGAAATAAAACCCTAATATGCTCCTCTATATTTTTCCTTCACTCTTCTGCCTGGAACAATTTAACCAGACGCTCTGCTGATTACCTTTACCACTATGTAATGAATTTTACTCCGCTCGACATTGTGGACATTCAAGACTTACTAAATCTTCAGAGAAAAGTCCAGGTCAAAGTCTGTGCAGTGCAGATTTAAGGTCCTTTAGCTGGAGTTCTGATTAGCTATCCTCAGATGCTCATTCACTTCTCTGAGGTTTGGACTTTAATGCCATAACTGTAAAGCAGAGCTAAGCTTGCTTGTGCAGAGCCAGCCATCTCCTGAGGTTTCTCTCACAGCTGCTGGAAACCAATTTGCCTCAGTCCCTCCAGCTCAGCAGCTCAAGCTGGCAAACTGACTGGTTCACAACACAGGTTGGCTTTTTGTTTTGGTTTGGTTTGTTTTTTAATATAACTTGTTCACGAGAATAAAGTATTAAGTGCCCTAGGCCCACTTTGTGTATGTGTGTGAATGGGTAGGTGTGTTTTGGGGTTTTTTTTATTTTATTTATGTACTTCTATAACGTGCAGGAAATAACAAATTCTGCCTTTGACCAGCAAAGTCATGCAAACTCAGAGAACTTCAAAACCTTCCCCTGCAATGCACCTCAGAAAGGAGCAAGCCAAAGTCATTTAGGAAAAATCACACATGGGAAGAGGCCTAGAATTTTTTAACAGCTTTCTCCAGTTATCTTTTCCCAGTCATGCTTTCTCTATTCCCTGATCACTGATTAGCACGCAACTGCTGTGTAAAAGCCAGCCTTGGTGACTGTGTACATAGTAAAACCCTCTGGGCTGAATTTGCTGTCCTTGTATTTAAATGTCCACCAATCAGCCTGTGCTAAAACCACATATTTGTACATTTTTTTTTCATTTGTTTTTGGCTAGAGATAGTGTCAGCACAGAAAGGTTAAAATTTCAGCATATCTCTACCCACCTGGTTTCTTTGTGCAAGTTCTAGCTTGACATTGGCTCATTTCAACAATGTGTGGGGACAGAATCTGAATCAGCCTGAACTGGGGTAGACAATTTGGGGAGGAAAGATTGGTACAGATATAGCAAAAGTCAGAATATGATAATTCAAAATGACAAAAATGGGCATGAAGTTGCAGTGCTCCAACTTTGAAACATTTGACACGAATGTTAAAAGGAGATATTTCCATGGCATCTGCATTTCGGAGAGTTATCTCCATGAATATTTCCACCCTTACTTAGTATATTTTTCATAGTAGAATGACATTATTCCCCTTGGGCCCTCAGTTTTTAATGCTGCATTGAAAGTAGAAATAAAAGACTAAGAAACCCCTTAACACAAGTAACTTTGCATGGAGATGGCAGGAAACAAACCATCACCAAACAAGCGTGTAGGTAAAACTGGATAAATTTTTAACAATTTTTTTTCTTTTCATTAATGCAATGTATTTTTAAAAGAATTTCTGAATTGAGTCTGTCAAACAGTTTTAGCTAGAAAAATAAAATCTGCAACCTGGGAAAATCAAACCATTCATAGGAGCAGAGAATCAGAAAAGACATCTTTGGTCACTAAGTCTTATCCCCTGCTATAACCTGATCAGGTTCCCTATTCAAAAAATATTCAGATAAATATTCACGTCTTCAGGAAAATGGCTGTTTTATAAGCTCTTTAACTGTTAGAATTTATTTCTAATATTTTATATGCTTTTAGGTTTTTACTCTTAGAAGCTGCTTTTAATATTCAACTTGGATTTATTCCATTTGTATACATATATTCATAGTTGTGCCAACATTGTCCTTCAGGTGAAATAGCCATTTTTCTTGCCTGGCCTTTACCCTCTTGATGTTTTTCAAGAGAACAATTAGCTTCCCTTTCAGCCTGTATTTTACTATACTGCAGAGGTGATGTTTTCATGTGGCCCAAAAGTCAGAGGGGTTCTTATTTCCCCTTGTGCCCTTTAGCCTTCCCATGCCTCTCTTCCAGGTGCTGGCCATCCCTCCTGAATGCAGGGACTGCTTGCTGAACTTAGAGGAGGGTCTCTTGGTAGTGCTGCTGACACTCCTGTGCCTCCATGGAAACTACCATCCATGTGGGGATTACCACTACCATTACCATCAGTCTGCCAATTTAGAGCCAGGGTGTCATCAAGAATTTCATGATCTTCCCTCTTCCCAATGCCAATTCTAGCTGATGACCAAAATTATCTCCAAGTGCGAAACTCTGCACTTTGGGTGTGTTTCTCTTTTTTTAGCTCTTTCTGCATTTATGATATTTCCTAGATTTTTGTGACCAGTAATTTTATTACTTTTGTTTTAGCACAGTCCTACTTTTTGCACCACAGTTTCAAAATGAAGCTCACAAATAAAGGCTAGGTCCTAGTAACCTTGTAAGTCCACATCCTTGCAAAAGGTAACCTCATTCCAGGACTCAATCTCCCTCTTCAACATAAGCAGTTGGCATCTCCCTTCAGTTAGTTTCTTATCCACGTTATACTTTTTGAACTAATTCCCATCTTCTTCAGCTTAACTAATAATTTCCCATGTGGCACCTTATTACCTACTTTTCAGAAGTCCATAGAGACGAGACCTACTGCATTTCTTTAGTCAAGAAAATCTGTTCTCTCAGGGAAGAAAGCTATCCAGATACTCTGCCACAATCAGCCTTTGGCAAACGTACATTGCAGTCTGTCCCATCTTTCATTCACTTCAGTGCCTTTGTCCTAGAGGATTGCATACTGTTGAGACTATATTAAAATAGGGCACGTAGCTGCGGCAAGCACTTTCTCCCCTTTCTTAAAGTGGGTGTTATGGGTTCTATATTTGCCTTTCTTCCATTATAAGGCATGTGAGGGGTGTAAGGTAACACTTTGACAGATGGTGTGGGCAAGGAGCACACAGGCAGCTACCCCCTCTCAGCTGATGGACAGTAAGCTCTTAGCAGGAACTAGTTAACCTATTGCAGTTTTTCTTAAAGTAGTCCTGGGAAGTCCCTTAAAACATGAGACTTGTGTAAACACCCACTGGATGTACATGCTGAGAGCAAATTCAGGGAATTCCTTCTGGAAACTCTAGAAAGAGAGCTTTGGCTGAAGTTTGTGTTTTGTTATTTATTATTTGGGCTACTAATAAAGGCAAGCCCTCAGAAGGGGTAAGTTTGACCTTATAGTGTCACGTTGAATATATTTGAGGCGGTGTAGAAACACCACCTGCTCACAAAAAGAAATTCAAAGCCAGTCTGTCCTAAATCATGCCACTGTGTTCAGTTATTGCATATACATCCCCCAGCACAGCATGATCTTATGTATTATATATATTGCAATTAGACAAAATGGTGTGACTTAGGAATGAAGTGGCAGACTTAATTGCTATTTTCATTTGTTACAAAGTTGTAACTTGAACAGTGAGGGTAACTTTAACTCTGACAAGCCAGTTCAGGCAGAAAGGAGAATAAGTGCAAGGAAACAAGTACCTCCTTACTCAGGCATGGTGGATTTCAGTACTCGCTGTGGAAAGGGTGCTGATGGAGAAAGTCCAACCTCCCCAGAGTCTGTCAGTGGGACCTGCATCCCCATGCTCATCCTCATGCTAACTAGCTAGATGGAGAGCTTACTGTAAGCAAAACCAAAACAAGTACAAGACTTGGTGTCCCCAAGCCTCATCGGTGGAAGGCACCAAGTGGTGATGAACATGCTTTGAACCCAAAGTTTTTGTGACACTTACTTCCATTAAGAAAAAAAAAAAAAAAAAAGCAAATTTGTGCACGTTTAAGGCAATGGCGTGAAGGAGCCCAAGAAAAGAGATGCACCGGGAGGCAAAGGAGAGGTTTTGCTAGGTGTGGAGATGGAACAGAAAACAGAAAAGCCTCCCTGTGGGTCAAGTATAGACTCAAACAGGTTTGTGGCTGCTGTGTTTGGCTTTTTATCTTGGCTCTGGAGCAACACAGCTATGCAGGATTTTCTTTCTTAAGGGTCTGCAGCTAAGTGACTGTCAAAGTCTTTTGGCTTGTCTCAGTCCTTAACCTGACTGAAGTTTGCTTGTCTAAAGACAGAGTTGAGGCCCCAGGATATGGCCTTCTGTTAATATGGTGACTGATACTGAAACTCGGTTTTCCCACAGAGTGCCTCACAGTGAGCATGTTTCTAAAAGCTCTGCATAAAATGTAAACAAGGTAGAGAAGTCTAGTCTGTAATGAGCATTCTCTCTGCAGAAATGATGCTCACATGGTGATGAAACTCTTCATTCATTTGAGCTCATCTTGCTTTGTGACATCTATTTTTTCTTATGGTGCAGCTTCTATAAATCCACAGCAGTGTCACAGCACAGGCACATTAGACATTAGCTGCAATTGAATCTCAATGTTGTCATTTAACAAAGAGGAGAATAAGCTTCAGATGAAAAAAATTATTTAATGGGATTAGAAAGAACTACAGATATTCTTTGTGATTTTTATGGTTTCACGCAGTGTCAAGAGTTTGGTAATATATTAAACTTCTTGATAGAAATATAGGAATATACCAGTCAAAGTAATAATTAATTCCCTTGAGAAAATGCTCATTAAAAAAAATCTGTTACAAAAATGAAAATTCTAAGAAGCTAGGAGTTCACAATGTAAGCTAGCTGCCAATTAAGCCTTCATGGGGTAGAGAGAGGAAAGTGAAGGCAGCAATATAGCTTTCTGACTGGGGATTTGATCTTCAAGATAACCTCCAAATTGCAATGTTTCGCTTACTCAAAGCTCTGCTGAAATACAGCCTAGCTGATTGTGCCATAATACTGTACATTTATCCTCACATGTAAGGAATTTAAGTAATTATTCTATTACTCATAAATGCAGTTAGCTATGAATGGCAGACAACAGCAGTGTTTTCAGACGCTAGTCTGCAAGGAAATACAGGAAAATATTTATTTAGTTATTTATTTTTGTATCATATATCCCCAAAACATAATTTTGCAGTAAATACAGGTTTACCTTTTCTGCACTGGGATATCATCTCTGATATTTTGACTATGTACCATTAAACATTTGTAAGACAGTTGAGGAGGGTGCAATATAGGAAAACATTGCAGAACCTATGCTGGGCAGAGCACAACTACAATCAAAGATTAAATTGACTAATAAATATACCTAGTTCAATGAGGTATTCAAAAGCATTCCCTAATAGCCAGTCACTCGGTCTGTAGAGAGCAGAGGTCTCCATGACATGGCCCAGAAGATGCCTGTGTCCCCTGTGGTATGCAGGTCACTTCTGGCACCTGTGTCTGCCACTGCAGTTCGTGCTGTTGCAAAGTACAGGGAAACTTCCACAAAACACAGGAACTTGTACTCAAAAGGGTGCATTCCAAGAACTGCTATGGGCTCCAGGTTGTTCAAATTTTCTGTGTATTTGCAAAAAATGAAATAAAATATAATTTTTTTCTTACAGAATGTGGAATTTTTCACAGGTGCATACCAGACATAGGCTAATATAACTGAAAAGACTTGCTACAATAGAATCCAATTTTGCAACCTTCCCTCACATTTAATAACAACTTTTCACAGAAGATGTTCCCCTGATGTCTAATGGCTGTGACTCATGAGCCCTGGTGAATCACAGGAGGGAGAGGTGGGAGGTTACCCCTAGACCCCCTGCCCCTCTTCCCACCTGGAGGGTACCTCGGAAGTGGTGAAATGGTTGTGCTCACCTTTCCGCAGCTGTCACACCTCATCACTGAATTCACTCATTTAAACTGCAGTTGATTGAAATTTACCTTAATCTGCTGGGATGGGACTTGTGACTTAGCAGAGACGGGTGCAGGGCTGACTAGGTGGCAGAGCCATGCTTCTGCTGTCACTTACTCCAGAGCAAAAGAAAGTCAAGAGAGACAGAACAATGTGGAATTGGCCTGGGCACAGCAAGAACCAGTGACCCTTGGCTATTAAATACGTGTGTATGAAAATGCACATAATCAAGCACTGCAAATATCCTGCCAGCAGCACTGACAGTTTCATATCACAGGGAAAAACCCCACAGGTTATGTTGGCCAACTGTAGGGGAAAGCTATTTTCTACATATCTGTTTTTAACTTTGCTGCCTATCTTTGGAAGCAAAATAGGTCTCACCAATGGAATCATCTGGATACTGTTCTAGATTTTAAGGTCACCACACCACCTTCCCCAGCAGTCCCTAAGCCTGCAGAAGCCCCTAAACCACAATCTGGCCCTACTACCTCATGCACAAGTGAGACAGGGGGATGATCCCAGGTGTGCTGACTTTGGGCACATCAAAGTTGGTGGAAAGACTCTAATTACTAAGTGTCAGAATCTGATGTTTTAATTACGTATGGGATGACTTTGCCATTTTTTGGTAACCACATAGGAATTGGCAACATTTTGTTCTTCGTATTTATTTATCTTTTATGTGGAATTATTTTCCCCCTTCAAAAGTAGAGCACAATTTATGACAATGAGATTTGAGTATGTTACACAGTAATAAAGGTAAGCACTAACAGAATAAAGCTGTCTAAGGGGTGCTATAAATGTATCTCATTAATTTGTATGCAAAATATATTTTGGACTCTGCTCAGTGCATTGCAGGTGAAGGCTGCGTGGGAGCCAGAAATGATGCTGTGCTTCCTGGGTCCCTGATGCAGCCTTGGCCTGATTCTGGACTCAGTCTGAGACTAAGCATCGTTATAACCATTGGAGAGCACAGTGGCTCCATTTTATACTGCAGATGGCAGGTGGTTCAGAAGAAACATCACTGGCTTGAAGCAAAAGAGGAGAGAATTACAGGTTCCAGTCACTTTGCCACATCTCAGCAGCATAAATAGGCTGCCTCTTAGTAGATGATCAAGCCTTTAATTTCTTGCTTGCTTGCTCAACACTCTGTTGTTGCAGGCACTCCTGCAAGAGACAGCACACCTGAGTACTGGGGATGCAAGAGGAAGCAGACCTTTTGTTAGTTCCTAGGATTAAGGCCACTGATGCAGTGCTACAATTAATATCCAACAGTACTTAGATGTATAGCAGTATTAAAAACACCACATTACATTAAACTTCCCTGAGATGACCAAAATATTGAGAAGTCACATTTATCCTCTGTGGACCTTTGAGGCTGACTCAGAGTCCATAACATTAATGAATACTTCGGAATAACTCAGTTACACCACTTAGAAATACACTCTCAACAGCAATGCTTACATTTTACTCAACACTCTATGTGTGAGCACTGTGCAGAGGTGAAGATGGCAGATAGAGGATCCTTCTACTGCGGTTCTCTTTTTTTCCCAAAACAAATCAAGCTGGCTTTTACCTAAGGGGGGGGAAAAAAAACAACAAACAACAAACAAACAAAACAAACAAACAAACAAACAAAACAAACCACAACTTGAAATGCTAATCCCTGTTTATGTTATGGAAACTGCAAATTTTGCTGTGAATTTAAACTACGCGCACACACACACGTGCACCCCCACATCCACGTTTTAGTCTCAATCCCACAGAGGAGCTATGGCTAAGCAGTTACACAGAGTCATTCAAAAGCCAGCTGAAAGTACCCATTGAGTTTGCTGAGGATTCCCCAGAGGACACCTTAGCAGTTCTGCTCTTACAGCTCAAGGAGAATTGGTTGTTCCACAGCTACAGTGTCGTTCCCCCTTCTCCCCAGACGAGGATGCCTAAGGGTGACTTATGATTCCTGCTTCCTAACTGGAGCAATAGCATTTTTCTCACCCTTAGCTCATGTGTCAACAGGCTCACAAACCCAGGCACGATATTCTGGGCCAGGTTTTCTGACACATGCACACATACATATATACATCAAGACTGGCACATTGTAGGAACTTCTGTATTCACACCGAGGGGAAAGATCACTGTGCACATTCATGTACACAGCACAGGGAACTACAGTGCTCGCTGGAAGCCATGTCACTTCTTTGCTGAAGTCTTTGAATCCAATTCACTAGCGCTAAGATGCTGGCTTGAAAACAGGTTGCAATGTTTAATGCTCTGTAGCATATTGAGGAGTTCAAACATGTCCCTAACTTGGAAATGGTAAATCACAGCCAAACATGTGCCATGTGAGAAATTTTCACCCTGCAGAGAGGTATAACTTGGTTCTTTTCTTCGCCAACATAGACATCTGAAAAAACTCCAAGAAATGCATTAAAATGCATGTTGTTATATTTTGAAAATATGTTAGTTTCTTATTCTAATTATACCCAGATGCTTTCATGAATATTTGAGAATTAAATCCCTAGATGATAAAAATTTACTATTAAAAAAACCATTCAGATTTGCCATTGAGGCACTAGACTATGAACCAAACTGCTCCAAAAGAAAAGACACAGCTCCAATGACTTCTTCCTGCTGAGTCCTGCCATTCTGCCGGAAGACGTTCACGTATTTTCATTGTTCCTACAGAATAAGTCAGACTCACATACTGTTGTTACTGACAAACTCAGGGACAGGCAAGTAGGCTGATTTTAATTTGTGAATTGTAGTCACATTGGGAGTTTAAGGAGTATTATGGTAAATATGGCAATGTTTTCATATTGTCAATGCATTATAATATTTGAAATTTTCTTCATTCAAAAGAAAAGATATAGCTGAAGGGTTAAAAAAAATAATGGATGAGCAGCATCCTGACAAACCCGAGCAAAAGGAGAGGAAAAGAGCAGAAATGGCATTCATCTGTAGGTGTTTCTTCTGGGGAATTATCTCTAGTCATCGCCTAGTCATGAGACAAGTTTTTGCCATAATTACAAACACAGGCCACCGTGGCTGGGCATATTCCAGGGAGAAGGGCACTGGAAACAGTGGTTTAAAATTATGAAAAAAAAAAAAAGTGCTGAAAGACAAAAATAAGGAGATTAGTTCGTGAAAAATATTGGGGAAGCAGCTCCTGCAGAATCAGGAAAAACAGCTCTGGAAACACAAATTATGTGCCAGTTCCTATGTTATCAGGATCAGAGTGCCTAAAATGTTGTTTTATTACAGGAAAATCTGACTAAACACACAGACCCTGACAGAATTCCCCAGTGTGAAATCCCTAACGTTTGGTTTCTGGCAGGGAAGCTATTTGGAGCCCTGGCTGGGAACCCAGCCTGTGCAGAGCCAAAGGTTTTCCTTCTCTCTGCCAGCTGGGGTGAAAGCCCCCTCTTTCATAGTCCCCACTGTCTCCTGCAAAGACATCACCTTCCAGGTTATCCAAGCATCTGTCTTCTTATGTGCTTATAAGAGAGAAGTGTCAGGTTCTCCAGAGATCAGTACTCGGGTGCAACAAGCATTACTCACCTCACAGGGTACGCAGACACGGAGACCCCAGCCTCTGGCTGTGACCTCCACCCACAGCTCAAAGCTACCTCAGGCACCCGTGATGCAGGAAGGAGACAATAAGACATGGCTCCTGGGGACCTCTCTGGTTGCTTGAGGAAAAGTGCTATGCTGCTTTGTTGTCCATCACTAGCTCACAGGAACCAGCGAGCTGCAGCAAGCTGAGAGGGAGCATCTCTCCTGCAGCACTTGTACATTTTTTTCCCCATTGATCACTACCTTCATCATCTCTACTTCACCTAATCAACCCTGTGTCCTCTGGTGTTATCTCCCAACTCCCAGGCTCCATTACTATAAACCATACCCTTGCACTCATGTCTTCACCCGGCCCACCTCCCCCTAACCACCAAGGACCTAGGACCCCACTCAGCAGAGACTTCAGTGAATCTGCAGCATTCCTGTCCTGGTGCTCATTCATGGCAGCTTAGAGCTACCTGCTGCTCCAGGTCCCACTTCATTCATCCAGCTGCCTAATTTCCCTCTTACTCCTGGGGTCAACCCACCAGGCTCAGTTTGTTCCTACAAGCATCTACAGGATATAGAACAACATTCACGGAAACACTAAAGACCTGGCAGCTTGGAGTAAAAGGAATGTCAATCCCCACTTCTTAAATATTTGAACAAGGAAGGAGAAAGAGAAGAAAAAAACAACCAAACCAAACTCCAGTGAAACGGTTGTGCCCCATTCCTAATGGTTATCAGGCAGCTTGTATTAGCTGCCAGGGCACACTTTCTGGGTGGTTTGGGATGTTTTCCATTTCCAAGAAACCCAACCTCCTGTCCCAGCCATCAGCACAGCATGGGAAGCAGAATGAGCTTAGCTGGGATGAAATAGGGACTGGCAGCAGTTGCATCAAACCACACACTGCTGCACTGGAATGAGTAAATAATATGTGTAGATTGACAGACTGGTGAATTGGCTGAGTTAGATGATGCCAAGGTCATTCAACCTAGATGCAAAAGAGTCCCAGGTTTTCACCCTGTAAGAATTCCCTTGTGATGGACTGCCTTCCTTCCATGCCCTCCTCACCCACTCGTTTCAGGTGCTGAATCTGTTAAATGGTTGTCACAAAGTGGTCTTTGTTCTGTATCAGATTATGACCAGATATGTCACAGCAAAGGTCAGCAATCATGGAGAACATCCACAAACTCTGTGTAGAGTCTTTCCCAGTAATAACAATTCCTGGGCAGATCAGTCCAAGAGATGCTGCAACAATACATGAGATTAATTTCTTAGAACAGATCTGCTGCATCATTAGCAATAAGTCAGCTGACACTCCAACACATATCTTACCTCCTTTTTACTGTGCATGGGACTAAGTGGACCTTCATCACAGTGATGGAGCACTGACAGCAGAGCAGCAAGTGTCACAGATTCAAAGACAAACAGGAGGCTCATACTGCCTGAATGCTACAAGGTTTAGAGTGACCAGCTGAGACAGTGTACAAGGCTGAAATGTATGAAATAGAGATGGGTCTGGCAGATCATCAGAGTCATTTATTCATGTACTTCTTGGGGCAGAATATGCCACCTCATTTGCACTATGTATTAGCTAGTACGTAAAAGCAGGGTACTTCTACCCATCTGGGTTATCTGTGAACTGATCTCCAGGTTTCCTGGGTTTCCACTACAGCTAATAATGCTAACACACCAATTACATGGGGAAGGTATGAACACTGCTTTTGTGACACTAGTTACATGGAACTTGGACTGTACCCCCTAATATTAATGGTTTTGCAGTGCACAGACATAAAGCAGAGTGCCACAATAATAAAGAGCCTCTGATCTTTGCTCGAGACTGTACAGCTAGTCCATTGCTCTATGTGAGCCTCAATGGTTGCTGCTGGCTGGTATTTATTCTTTCTGGCTCCAACCCTGTCAAGGTGGAAGAACAAAAGAGCCTCAGCTTGTTTGCTGTTTTCCTTCCATCTGTTTATTTCTTTGCCAAGATGGGAATAATTATTTGGAGACATGGAGCCAGGCCTCTTTCCCTTTTCCTTTTCTGCTCCTTTACTCATGTCTTACCTCTCAAGTATATTGCATTCTATAAATGGTCACATTGGCATCAACTACACATACTCTTCTGAACAGTCAGGGGGAAGTAAGTGCAGTTGCTGGTCTAGTGGCTCTCTCACCCAGCCAGCTCTAGCCAAAAGCTTGGGGTTTTGCCTTTCCTTTCACAAAATGGCTTGCAAAGCATGAAGAAACATTCTTTCCTCAATATTTCTCTTTTCTTTTAAGTTTCTCTCGCTGAGCATGATGGCTCCACTAATGTCAGTGGCACAAAATAGTCACTAATCCTTTGCAGTCAATTCCAAAACTGACAAACTTAACCTTTGCAGAATCTCGAATCTGAGAGAAAACCTCAGTCGATGAGCTACAAGCTCAGCACCTGAAGTAAGAAATTTTGTTTTATCCCTTGGCATAAATTATCTTGAGAGACACGTGGCTTGAAGTGTAATGAAACAAATGGGGAACTGATCTGAAAATACATTTTCAAACCTGATCTTGCTAGCTAAAAGGTATTCCTTGATTATTTTTTTTTCACTGATTTATTTAGTGTTTGGCATACCTGGAGTTAGGATTAGCCACACTTGGATTAGTTTCTGACTGGTTCTTACTTCTGAGGTAATTTAACAAAAAAAAACAAAAACAAAAACAAAAACAAGTGTATAATTTGTCCTTCAGGTACAGAGCAAAGGAAAGAAAAGTGTATTTGTATTCTCTTTCTTACACATCTCCATATTAACCATCTTATACAAGAAGGATAGGGACTGCCAGCCATTGCGATTGTGGTTGCTGATATATTTTAGGGAAAACTCCTGTTTTCAGTTGTAATTTCCAACCTAAGCAACTCCAGATAAATACGGGGCTAAAATCATATTGAATTAATTTTGGAAAACTTCTGATGACATTGCAAACCTATAGCTGCTGCTGAGGCTAGAAAATGTATGTATCTTTGCATATATGCACATATTTGTGCATGTTTTCTGATTATCCCTTGTCTTTTTCTGAAGCTCTGGGGTCCCTCTCTTGTTGAGCTATGCTAGGATTTTGGTAGAGGAAGGTGTCTCAGTGTTAGGAATGTGCTTTTTCCTGTTTTTATAGGAACTGGGGTTAATGGCTATAGATGAAGGGAGGGAAGCTGAACCTTGTTTTGAGTCAGGGCCTGGCCGAGCAAGGAAACTAGAACTATGAGTCAGATGGGAGGAGACTGAAGCTGGCTGGACTCAGAAACTGGGTTAGGAACTGTTGAAGAGAGAAGGAGAGATCACAGGGGATGAGAGGCTGTATGGCACATCTGCCTTGTCAGAACTGGGAAGGGTTTGAGTTGTCCATGACATGGACCCAAGCACACTGGGGTTAGTGTATGGCAGAGTTACCTTCTTGTACCATACACCTTGATGTGGTCTTTAACCACATTATTTCCTACTGTTTTCTTCATCAAGTCCCTGCCTCATTTACTGCACAGAGTGGATGTTATTCATCTGCTTCATTCTCATTATTCAGTGTAATGGCCCTACATCCTATTTACTGCTCACTATTCAAACCCTGTTCCAAAGATAGAATAATTAATTTCCTCATGGGCTGTTCCTCATGGGCACTCATCATTACAGTACTTCATAAATAGTAATTCATTCATTTTCACAACACTCATGTGAGAGGTAAGTTGATGTTATTCCCATTTTTCAAAAGGGGAACTGAGGCAATCAGACTTTTAACTAAGGCCAGTATTCACCCTAATTACAGCTGGCCAAGCTAAGTCACTGCACCCGAGCTTGTCTGCACTTGCTATTGCACTGCCACATTTATTGTCAGTGCACAGCTCAGATGTAGTCATGAGCAACTGGCACCTGGGATGACAGACTGCTGAAGTGTCAAGTCAAATGCTCTCAAAAAGTAGTAAGTGACCATATAGGAACAGCCCACTCTTGGTGTTCCTGCAGCATGGCAGATGAGGACAGCCGCAGACAGAGGCCCCTCTGTGTAGAACAACATTCACATACATCAACTAGAAAGCCCTCCTTTCTCTTCCTGCATACTTCTTCCTAATCCTCTAGCCATGTAACACATCATGTACTATTTTTTCTCTTCCACTTTTCCTAACTGGTCCTCAGACAAGTCATCCACATCATACTGAAGATAAATAACAAAGAGGAGGGCATATCAGGGCTGCGTAAGTAATGTTAATTATTTCTATGCCTTGGATGGCTTATAGTGCTATACCAGTCTTTTAAAACTTTATGTGTTTGTACTATCTTGTATCTTATTCCAAAAAGGTAATCTGAAAATGCCACTGAAGTCCCACCATGGTGGGTCAGCAGCAGAACTAAACATCTTTAGAATCACAGTTCTGACCTCAACCACTGGAGCTAGAAGGAGGCTAATGCTATCCTGCATGCGCACCAATGCTTAAGGGGAAAGAGACACTTGCTTTGCCGGTGGTTTCATGGGAGCATAAGGGATGAACCCAGATTCTTGGAGTCCCTCTTAGATCCTGTAGATGAGCAGACAGTGGCCCGTTCTCTCCCCTTCCGACCTGTGCTTTTCACTCTCCACCCCATGAGTTCCCTGGCCTAGAGTTCCCTGCTCCCATGACTGGGAATCGCAGTGCCCTCCTCTCTGTGCCACCAGCCAGTTTAAGTTTTTCTCACTGGGTTTCTCACCTGCAGTCTGCTTTTCGTCCACCTCAGTCCCAGACCAATTTCTCATCCTCTTGCTCCTCATCCTGGTTTCAGTCCTTCTGCCATCCCACAAGGAAGTAAGTAAAAAAGCTGCTCTCCTGGGCTACTGTCCTGAGCTCCCTATCCTGCCACACGTGCTTCTCACCAAACTAGGATGACAGTCTTTCTACCACACACTCAAATTGTTGACATCTCAGTTTCTGTCTCTACTTTCCTGCAGTCCCACATCCCGTGCCTAAACATGTGCAACCACGGTATTTGAGAGCAGTAATAGCAGGGCAAGTTTTGCCCAGAGCCTGCAACCTGGGAGCTGGCATGTGCTTGGTACTGACAGAACCTTTGGAGGACATCACTGCCAAATTCCTTAGAAATATCTACTGAACTTGAGCAAAAGCTAAGGATTTGGCCGAAGATAGTCTGTTTTCACATTCTTGACATCAGGGTAGGTCCTTTTCTATGCCAAATATGATGTCTGTGCTCCAAGGGATGGTTATATTAGAGTTAATCAATTAAACAGTTGCAAATACTTTTTTTTTTTTTTTTTTTTTAATGTGGACAAAATAATATATTTTCTATTCTCATGTTTTTGGAAATTGCTGAACTATTTTCACTAAAATTTTAGAACAACAAATAAATCAAAGTGAGGCAGACATCCAGCATGGGGAATTTTAGTTGAACACTTAAAGTCTGGCATAGTTATATGCAACTGAAAAAAGGGTTTTATAATGGGAAGTGTCAAGCATTAAGTATAGGTGGCACTTCCAACTCCACCTATAATACAGATTGGATTAGATGCCTGATTCTGTTCCCAGGGCAGTCTGGATTAAACCAACTGACTCACAGTGGACTAGGATGAAGTTTTTATTTTTCTCTGGTTAATACATTTGTATGGCACTTTTGTTGTTAATAGAAAGAGAGGAAAAAAAGCCATGTAATTTATCTAGAAGATTTATTTATTTACTAGTATTGGTGTGGAATGCATAAATTGCAGAAAATATGGAATGGATTATTATGGCAACCAATTTTATGAGAGTCTTATAAAAAGAGAGGTTTAATAATAAAATGTTAACAATCACAATTTAAAAAAGAGTCAGCTACAGAGAAAATAAGACAAAGGCAAAAAGAAAAAAGAACAACCTTTCAGAGCAGAATGTTTTATTTCCATTTATTTCCAATGCTTTGCAGATGTGTGTGGGGCAAGTAGGAGGCTAATATATCTCACTTTAGCAGTACTAATTGTTTGCATTATCACAATAATCAAATGCAACCATATTAATCTCTGTGGTTATTAACTTGATTTTTACACATTAAGATTTAGATTTAATCCCCTGGGACCATCTATTAATGCTTTTAAAGTTGAAGGGTTTCAACAGTTTTAAGGTTTTTTTCCCCTCTTTTAGCTGCAGGCAGTAAAATTTGAACGTGTATGGAGTTTTGTATTTTGCATTCCTGTGGGATTTTCACAGACACTGCTGTCAAGGACCATGAATCATGTTAATACATAGCAACCTCTACAGCTATTAAAATGTCTGCAATAATGTGATTATTTTAAAACGGAAAAACTAATATCATATGTATTACTTAGAGATCAACCTTTCTGTTGTTTGGTTGGGGTTTTTTTAAGTCACTGGAAAGGGCTGCTTTTGGGAAGGGGGAAGGGAAACATTAGTAGGAGTCGCTAAAATGCAAAATGTCTAATCCACTGGGAAGAGAAACTCCAGTTCCTTTTACAAAACATCCTTACTGAGCTTGTAGTCAATGAAGTACAAAAACGGCCAAAAAAAAAGATTCAAGATCAATAAGCATGAAAAGCTATTTTATTTTTGTTTAGCCATATTATAGTTACACCGACCTGCTGGAATAGTATCTGGTTCCATGCTTTCATGGTCACTGAGTGATGACATCCAAGCAGAAAACTGGGCATGAAGGTGTTTTTATGAGATGTCAATGTGGAATGTAGTGCTAGGGTTGAATAAAGACACAAACTGGTTAAAAACTCAGTTTTCAAGGTGAATGTACCAGATACATCATTTACAACTTATATAAACAAGAAATTATAATAAAGTGACTTCACAAAAGAAAATAAAAAAGTGACTTGGAGTGTATTTCAGCTCTAGTCTTTAAATATTAACTCTGAAGACAGAAACAGTAAGATGCTGTTGTCAACAAGAAATAATACATTTCCTTAGATCGTGTATTGTGACTGTAGTTGATTATGCATATCCACATTGCCTTTGCTCAGTAAATCCTCCCTTGGCTATTTATTCTGTTGGGCAGCCTTCATGCAGCCACCCTCAACTTCACATCTCTAACAGGGTGCAAAAGTATGACAATTTCCACAGCCTCTCAATCATTTCTCTATCTGCACTCCTGAATGCACCACGGCCCTCTCCTCCAGAAATGCTCTAGCACCCCCAAGTTGCTCAAGAGCTTAGAGGTTTGTGCTTGAATGAAGCACCACAAAGGGCAAACAGGGCTCTGTCCCAAACAGCAACTGTAAGACACCATGAGTAGGATGTAATAATTTTGATAGGCAGGAATTTAGCTAGTGCCTAGTGCTCAGTGGTGTTTTATAAGGTGTTTGAACCAGTTTGAAATATGGAGCTCTGGTCTTTCAGTACACAGATGGCCAAACACAATGTGATATGTTTTACTGGGCACTCAGAAGGACACTTTTGTGAAAGAAAGGAGCCAAGTGCTCTTGTTTAAGATCAGGTGGGTTCCTCAGACAAGCATCTTAGCCAGCTAGTTATTGGCACCGCACCAAATAATTTTAGATTACAGAATATAGGCAATCCATTAGCATTGTTTTAAATTGCACTTTCTGTTTTGTAAAATCAAAAAGGAAATTTCATGGGAAAAGAAGTCTCGCATTCATGCAACATTAATGTTTAGGGAATAATGTGGTGTTTTGCCATGTTAAAAGAATTATTACAAACCCTTCATTGAGAAGCTCTAGAGATCTCATACTTTGGAAAAGAGACTTGATAATTGGATGTGCAAGAGGGGGAGGGAGATGTAGAGGGAGGGTGTCACTTTTGGTGACAGCAATGAGCCTTTTTTTGTTATTGTGAAAAAAAGATCCTGATCTGGCCAAATTAGAAGCCTTTGAAATATCTGAGAAGTGGGTAGCTGCAGGTTAGCATGGGGCAAGTAACTGGAGCTCAAGGCAGAGTGATTCACTTCTGGACTCTCTGCTTCCCTGAGCTGAAGGGAGAATACCATGAGCTCACGTATATACGGGTAGGAATGCTTGGAGAAGGCAAATTAAATTTGCACATGCCACTTCCAGTGACTGCATCTTTTTATTTGCATGGCTGTTCTTTACATAAATTGAGCACCCCGGAAATCTTGAATAATAACAACAAATATGGACTACCTCACGTCTTATAAAATCTCTTTGTGGAGGTGGTCTCCTTTTCCAGCTTTGCAGAATTTGCAGCGATGCTCCCCCTGCTCCTGGCTTTGCCAGCCTGCCTGCCCCCGGGAACAATGGGGCTGAGCTGCCCAGGCACCAGGGCGAGAGGTCACGGTGTCCCACTGAGCCGCCAGATTTGGGGGCAGATCCCACGGCCTTTACCACACTGAGCCAAAAGCAGGTCTTCTCTTGCCCCCTGCAATCCTGGCAGGGAATCTCGGCAAGGGGAGCCTCAGAGGAATTCCTTCCTCAAAACTCACCTTTCAAGGCCTTTGTTTTTTTTTTCTTCTTTCTTTTTTCTTTTCCACACAGAAGGGGACAAGACCGTATGGAAAATTAACTGCCCTGTTTACAGGTCACATGTGTAAGAGGCTGGGAGCGTTTGTGCACAGGGTCATTGTTGGATCTTACAGCAGTTGCTTTTGCCCCTGGAACTGGAGCTGCCACATATTTCAAGATACCTGTTTATTTTGTAAAGCCAGAGGTCTGGGCAGAGGAACTGAGAGAGTCTCTGAGCTCCGATGAAATACCTTGGAGTTGGAAAGCTGAACTTCGTGACTGACTGAAGAGAAAGAAACAGAAAACATGAACATGTAAATGTGACATCTGCATTCCACTTCATGGAGCATTTTACGTGTGTGAAGATAGCTCTTTGTCTTGCGAAAGTGAGAACTTCGGGGCTGAAACTGATGACAGAAATTAAGGGGACTTAAAAGGAAAAGCCCAGCTATAGAAATGAATTTGAAAGAAGGAAAAAAAAGAAAAAAAAAAAGAAAAAAGGCTATGCCAACATTTTCCTGAATGATAGCAGAGATGTGTGTTAAAGAATAGGTGTTGACAGAAAAGAAACACAACCCTTTAATAAAAGAGGTGGGCAGGCAGACATATGAACTGCTGAAACTTCAGCATTTCAGAGTCCTGTGGGTAGAGAACACTGGAACACAGGAAAAAAAAGTAGAAAAGATCTTAGGAAACCCTCACCTCCTAAATTTTTTTATCATTATAGATGCCATTTAACTTGAGAAAAGAAACAATTTTAATTATTGTTATTTATTTGTGTTTGTGTATATATATGCAAACACATATATACAAATTACAAAGAAAAAGGATGATGAGGGAAGAAGGAGGAAAAAACACATTAATGGTTTTACTTCTCTTTCACATATGCCTTGCACTGTGTTATAATAAATCTTGCATCTTGCTGCTCAGCTGAGGTCTCTGCTGCAACATTCCTCGGTTGCTTTGTTTTGGAGCGCAGTTTTTTGAATTCGGGGAGTTCTCCAAGCAGCTGCACTGACACTGTAGCATTTCCTCACTATTTCCTACCAAAGCATGATTCAAAAACATGCTTTTGGGGAGGAGGTATTAGAGAAGTGCTCCTTTGGGTAGCTGTGACTCCTAGAGTCTGACAGCTTCTTGACAGTTACTAATATTGGCCAAGTGAACGTGTGTAGTCTACTTGCAAGGTTTGTGGTGTGTTTTTGATTTCCTGCCTCCAAAATGCATTTTGGCTAGGAAGCAAGTGAAGCATGTGATTCTTTTCCTTGCCATACACATATCAGGAAATTGTTACACATGTAGCACGCTCAGGTTAGGTAACTGGGCTGCTAATATTTAGGAAGAGTTTCTTGCTTATTGGCTATTCTGTCATTATGCAAATATGAGTAAAAATTCATTTCTTGAAGAATGTGGACTCCATGTTATTCTGTCCTCATGTAGGCTCTGAAAAGGGTACTATTTTCCACAAACTATGCTTTATATCTCCTTCTATTAGCTACTTCTTTCGATGCCTTTATTCTCCAGACATCATGTAATTGTCTTCTGAAATCTTGAAAAATCTTGCTTACCTGTAAAAAGTGGCTTTGTGTGAAATGCACAACTTCAGAAATTAGAGTTAATCAAGGCATGTTCTTCTTCCAAGGCAGCAAATTGGCTCTGATTATTTCTGTGTGGTGTTTTTTTTTTGTTGTTGTTTTGTTTTGTTTTTGTGGTTTATTTTTTTTTTCATATACATAAAAATAATGGAAACAAACAACATCAAATTAAGAAAAAACATTGCTTGGTGTTCATTTAGTGGGCCTGAGATTTGAGACATCTTAATAGATGACCCAAGATTCTCATGGGTTTTTTTACTATGTAACACACTTTAAGTTTTTGAAGACTTATTTCCCTGTTGAAATTATCTTCTGAATATGCCTTTTTAAAAAATGCTTCTCACCAGAGACAAGAAATTTGAAGATAGCTGTCAGAACATTTCCAATAATACAAATTTTGAAGATTAAGTCCTTGTTTCTGCAACAGATAGGGGCTTTGCCTGTGGCCTCCAACCAGGCAGACATGGGGCTTTGAAGACCTACAGGCATCCAACAGGCATTCCTGGTTTGGAGGGTCTATCCAGGAAGTATGAATTCACATTTTTGTTAATCAAGAGTTTGATTTCTGTTGCAAGAGGAGAAGAAAAAGAGGTCACATTCTGATGACGATGTGTTTCTGCAGAGTATTCTGTGGTACAAACTGACCAGATGTAGTTTCCCTCACTTATTTGGGAGCTTGAGTACGACAAAATGCTTGTTTTCCATCAATATGATAAGACCGTTCATCTGCATATGGTTGGATAAATGCTACAGAACATCCTCCACATGCTTTATGGAAGCCTGTATTTCTTATCCAAGGGCCCAGTCCTCCTCTTTGGTGTTATATTCACCCTCTGGCTTCTCTAAGAGGAAGGTGAGTTAGCTTTCAGTAAAACCTGGAAAACACACTCTGATGTGGTTTCTTTGAGGCAAAAACATATTTTGAAATACACAGTTGATCCTGGCATCCTGACAACATGTTTTAGGTCGCAAACAGGCACTAAAAAGCATTGAAACAATGATGATGATGACCAATTTTGGTCCTAAAGAGAAACTGCTAATGGATAATTCATATCACTGACCAACTTTTACGTTCACAAACTGTGCTTCTACATTTCTCTCTGTTAAAAGAAAAGACATTTAAGCAAGTGATTCTTCTTTTTAACATCCCAACCCCCTAGAATATTGTCTTTATGGATACATTTCAGAGTTCACCTAAAAGATCATATTGCTTTAAATGGGCATAGTAAAACCAAGCATGCCTGGAGGAGAATTTGTAAGCACAATTATGTTTGCCATAGAGTTGCTAGGTCAGTGGGCGGCATACGATGCACCCATCTTTCTAGGAGCAGTAGGATTTCCTGCTGTTTTTTTCAGTAGTGACCTAGAAGGAGGTTAATGATTCCAAAGAATGACTTTTCCCTTAGGGAAAATTTAATCTTCTGACCTTTTTCTCTATCTGTCCATTCCTTTTAAGTCACAGACCCCCTTCATTTAGCTTACATCAAGCTGTTTTATTTTCTTCAAAAACATGGTTGAAGTGATTGCTTTTGCTTTCATTTAACCCTTGAACTGGGTGCATTTCCAAACTAAATCATTGCCCAGAACATGGAGTTACTTGTAAGCATTTCTTTCAGATTTCTATATTTGCCTTAAATGTGATTGTCAACCCTCAGAATCACTTTGACAACTGACTAACTTCAAAAATGCAAGCCTTTAATGTACTCTTGCAATCATCTCTGAGAGTTGCTTTAGAAAAAGAACATGACAGGAATCAAGCAGCTATTGGATTTGATTTTATATATATATATATATATATATATATATATATTCTAGTTCTATCAAAATGCTGATGGGACCAGAGTACTACAGAAGGAGATTTTATTTAAAATACGTTCACCAAGACCATCATGCCATCTGGGGGATTAAATCTGAGTTCATAAAAGATATCAGCATTGCACAATCAAACTGTTGGAGTGTCTTGCTTTGTCTGAACAGTATAGACACTATTGAATCAAATTAGTTGTCAGAATACTATAAAATAAAATTGTAATTACTTTATTATTCTCCAAGGTGTTGACTCTCGGGCAAAGGGAGTTCTGGAGGGTAACTGGAAACAGAAACTGCCTTGTGCTTGAAGCTGTCAACTTCCTTTTACTCTGAAGCAGACACTGGTTTTGTCTGTATTGTGTTACACACAGTTATTGCCAACATAATAATTCATGAATATTCCTTCATTTTCAGAATTGTAATTAATGCTGGATTTTGACATTATGACAAAGTAGGGCAGCTCAGCAGCAGAAACATTCAGCCTGAAGAACAAAGGAATTGCCATATTGGAGCAGACCAGTGGTCCATCTAGTCTGGTATCTCTCTGCCTCTCATACTGGCCAATGCCTGAGGCTACTGAGGAAGGCATAACCCCCCCTAACGCACCTAATTGCAATACTATACCACTGACGGAAATTTCTTTTCGACCCCAGCTGGTGATCAGCTTATGCCCTGAAGTATGAGGATTGATAGCCCTTATAATTTTTATTCTAGCTAGCGTGGCTGCAGATGCTATACTTAATCAAATAAATGTCTAATACTTTGGTAAAGCTAAGTAAGGGCTAAATACTCCCATCTCTTGGGAAAAATTCCAAGGAAGGAAAAAGTGCTGAGAAATTCCACCAGGAGAATCACATCAAGTTCCCACTGCTTCCTCCACTCTCAGGGGAGTACAGTTTGCATGCTTGTGGAGAGGCTGGCAGGGCTGGAAAGGATGTCAAGCAGCACAGTCCTAGGCTTTGTAGGGGAGTAGGGCTCCAAGTTTGGCTGCTCTTTCCTCCTCCCTCATTCTGCCCCTTATCCTGGACTGAGGGGGCTGTTTAGACTGAGAAGTGGGAGTCAGGGAGACCGACAGCAGCAGCTATTTGGATTTCTGCCTGAAAAACAACAATTTTAGAGGGGAAACTGTGTTGCATAGGACAGCCAGAGGTCCTCCTTTGCAACCTGAGATGCCCTTTCACCAAACCTACATATTACTGGCCATGTGCTCTTTGTGTGGAGGAGCAGCTAAGAGTCTCAGGGAACTGGAGAACATGACAAAGAATTACTCCTTTTATTTTGCTACTGGTTTTGTTTTCTAATCTTTTATTCCCTCCTTTAGCAGTTGCTCCAAAGCTGTTTTCCTCAACCCTTTGCAGCAGCAATAAATCCCACAATTTAACTACATATTCTGATGAAAAAAGCATCTCCATGTATTCATTTAAATGTGCTTCCCACTTATTTTCTGTGCAATTCAAAGGAACAGACAGGCTCACCCGAGCTCTTCTGTATCAACTGAAATTTTATGTGGTCCTAAAACTCCTCATCCTCTTCATGTTTCCAAATTAAATTATTTCTTCTTCAAAATCTGCCTTCTAACCTATTCCTGTCCCCCGTTTCATTAATCATGTTTACTGCATTTCTCTGTTTCCTTCATTTGCTGTGTCTTGCCTGCAATCTACAAACTAAAATACAAAATGTCCAGAAATGCAGCTTTTACTCATGAAATCACATAGTAATATTTTATGTTTAACCATCTTTTTTGTTCTTAGTGCATCTGAGTGTCTTCTCTGCTTTTGTGTGTTTTCTAAGCTTCTGCAATATGCTGGATAGCATTTTCCAGTGAATGATGCCTAATGCTAATTAGTTGCCATCAGTTCTTGAAAATATTTTCCAGCATGTACTCACTGGCTTTAGTCTGTTTAATTTTACATGCTGTCATGTCGCCGTTTTATCTTAGTTCACTGGCTTGCTCTGGAATTACTTCAGGTTTTGCCTAAATTCAGTTAACTTTATAAACAGCCAAAAATACTCCTATGAATTTTCCTGTTTAGTGCAATGGGCATTGGGTCTAAATACCAGAAAGCAGTCTGTGACTATTGTAGTGAAAACAAATGTTACCACCTTCATTTCAGAAGGTTTTTTTTTAAGATTCCTAATGAATAAGTTGAACAAAATAATATTTATTGCCACTATTGATCCCAAGGGCAATTCAGAGTTAACCTCTTTCTCTGCTTCAACTGACCACCAATTCTTCTGCAGTACCTAGAGAAAGGGGATGCTGTCTAGTCATCTGAACACAGCTCTAGAACTTGAGTGCTCATGAACTGAAGTCCTGTTTCTGACACAGCTTGCTTTTACAGTTATAAGTTACTTCACCTCTAATATAATCAGCTCATTAAGAAGTTGTAATCTACCAGTGTTTATAAAACGCTTTCAGGAGGCAAAACTCTTAACTGTTCTGATGTTTCAGGTTTTGTTTTCCATCTTTTATCCAGTTTTTATACCATACCTGCCTTTAATTCTTGAGCTGCTATGTTTAGTTGTGAGAGACCTTACCATAAGCTTTTGGAAACAAGAAATGGTATCTTCTGGTTCTACTTTATCAGTTACTTAATTAACTCTTTCCTGTAGTTCTAGGAGGACTGAGAGAATGTGGGTAGAAGCATTGCGGCTTTTCCTTCCTATCTGTTTGCTTAACCACATTTTTACTGATTCTCCAAATAGTTTCCAAGTACTGAGTTAAAACTCACTGGTTTATAATTCCCAGGATCATCATTAGCACCTTTTTAAGAGATGGGTACAACCTTGGCCACTCTCCAATCTTCCAGTATAGTAACTGTTTTTAATGATAAAATTACATATTTTTGTTAGCAGCTCACTTGCATTGGTCTTCGGTTCCTTCCGAACCCTCAGATGAATACCATCTGGTCCTACAGAATGACTGCAGTTTAATTTCTCGAGTTGATTCATCACCTTTCCTGATATTCCCATTTCTGATAGCGTCTCATTTTCAACACCTAAAAAGAATAAACCCTGTGTAGTATTGCATCCTCTTTGTTAAAGAACAGTGGAAAGAAACTGGCTCTTTTTTTCTTTTCTTTGTGTATTTTTGATTGTCTAATGCAGCTAAGTATAAGTAAAAAGAAATTCACAGCAAATATCTTTTTTTTTGTTTATAAAGATTTTATTACCAAAAAAGCCCTAAAGATGTGTCAGAGATTTGTTAGGGGGTAACAGTACAAGAAGCTCAGAATTTCAAGCTCATTTATATTTTCTGTTAATAGGGAATCACACTTTTCAGTGGACTGCTGTGGAAAAACTGCAAAGGGAAGTATATATAACATTTGGGGGAATTTCAGTGTTATTTGCTTTGGCTGAGCAAAAGAATAAAGATATATTACCTATAGCACTAGAATCTAGAGCTAAAAAAGAAATCAGAAGACAAGCTTCTGCAGTGGAATAGCTTACTGACAAGCAAGCAAATAGAGAAAAACAAAACTATCACCATACTTACATGAAAACAGAGCAAGAAAGAAAAGTAATGTAACTAGTGTCAATTGGTAGAATATTTCTCAACTTTGCATATTTCTCTATGCACCTCCCCACTGTTCTCACAAACTTACACAAATCTCTCCTCTCTCTGCTTTTATCATTCACACTGCTCCCTGTCTAATTTACACCATAAGCTACTCAGGTAGGGACCTTGTCTTTTTAACATGTCCATAATGTTGAGTACATGCCAGTCAAACTGTTGAAATTACAACTGAGGATTTTTTACAATTTCTTTCTTTCTTTCTTTCTTTCTTTCTTTCTTTCTTTCT
This sequence comes from Apus apus, assembly GCF_020740795.1. Lineage (NCBI taxonomy): Eukaryota > Metazoa > Chordata > Aves > Apodiformes > Apodidae > Apus > Apus apus. Next base: position 109,295,488 of record NC_067283.1, on the reverse strand, counting down.
TTCTTTCTTTCTTTCTTTCTTTCTTTCTTTCTTTCTTTCTTTCTTTCTTTCTTTCTTTCTTTCTTTCTTTCTTTCTTTCTTTCTTTCTTTCTTTCTTTCTTTCTTTCTTTCTTTCTTTCTTTCTTTCTTTCTTTCTTTCTTTCTTCTTTTTCTTTCCTCAAATGATAAGTTAAAATCAAAGGTAATAATTAGTTTAAAACAGCCCTCAGAGGCAGTCCCAGAAAAAGTGACCTTTTGAGCTACAGCTGAACTAGCCAACTTTATCGTGTCTTGAGGTCAAGGCTCCTATTTCACATGACTTGAGGGTCTTTATGTGCATGCTGCCCTGCAGTAAACCACACAGAAAGCTATGATCAAGTAGACTTTGCACTTCAGATATCTATCGAGGAATAGCCACAAGATTCAGTTCCATCTGAGCCAAAGGTAATCCAGAACAAAGCTCAGGAATGCAATGGAAAATTCCTAAAAGGTCGGAGATGAGATTGGAATATAACAAAAAAACATAACCAGAAGACTGGCTAATGCAAAATTAGAGCATTGGACTGATTTTGAGTGGGCTGGACCCTACAATTACAACTTTGTCACCACAGCTTGAAATCTATTAAAGGGATTTATGTTTTGCAGCTGACATTTAAAATTAAGGATTTATTGGACTGGGAATGAAAATTTCTTCTACAATTAGTTTTTTGGAGGTCATATTTAATAAACTATTATTTTTCTGTTTAATCTACTGTAGCAAGACATCGTATTGTTAGAATATTTGAAATATATAAATAGAGAAATCATTGTATTCATTGTAAAGGGACTCCCATCATGAAAGTGCTGTTGAGTTGCATCGTGTAACATTTTCACTAGATACCTAATATTTCCCACTTGTATATGCTATTAGGCTGGAGCAAGCGAGAGTGAGTGACATCTGATACTATATAACTCACGCACCAGTAACAAACAGAGAGTTTTAATTCAAGGTTTTTTTATTCTCTCATATGTGAGCTTTTTTTAATTTGCTTTTTGGAAATTTATACATGCATTTTTATGTAATGCTAGAAGCCTATGAAAAGCTGCATGTTTGTGTTTTTTTTTCATTTTTGTGCATTTATAGAGATGGATTAAGCTTCACTGCAGCTGATTTTTTGAATTCTTAAACTGAAATTAATTACTGGGAAAAGGAAGGGTATTTTTCAAATTAGGACAGTAATTAATTTAAGACAGTTGTTTTCCTTTACCACAATTCTAATCCAGTCTTCTCAAAGACAAAGAAATAAAAAAAAGATCATATAATCCTATTTAAACAATTCCTATTTAGCTGTCTTCTGTGTCGGTGCATTCATATGCAGCAGAAGGAAAGAAAATCAGGATATATAAATTAGAAGCTGGAGTGCAATTTCTGAAAAGATGGCTCTATCTTTAAGGAATAGACATGCAGAAAGCAGATGTCATTAGTGCCTGGAAACCTCAGGCTGTTAATTCCACAGGTCTAACTGTGCAAGGCAGCAGACCCTGTGTTACAGGTCATCCTTGCGAAGACATTAGGCGTCCTCTTCAACTGTAACTTCAGTTTGCCCGGTTCCAACTTAAACTGTTGCACACTCCTTCCACAGAGGGAGTGAGAAAGGACAGCAGATAGTCTAAAAGTATTTTCAGAAGCCTGTGTATGCTGTCTGCTCCAGCTTGATTTTCCTATGTGATGGAAATAAAGAAAAGTTATTCATGAGACTGGGCTGAGACGGCTTGATACAGCCTTAGTTTTGCCTCATCTGTGTGCTTCTTGAAACAAGGACAC